>NC_138769.1:740628834-740846334 GCF_965119305.1 Pelophylax lessonae | reverse complement strand
CCAGGACTTATATTATATATATCTGGTGTTGGCAATGTGTTTGATTGGAGGAAAGGAGATATGTTGTGAGAACCATTTCTCGAATTCGGAGTGTCTGCAGAGGAGGGGATACATTATAAATTATATAATGTAGAGGTCCGGAATACCAAATAAAATTCAAATATGCGTGTGATACATTGATTAAGAATTCTATTTCATATTAAAAACAAGGGATATTATTAATAAAAATATTATTAAAATGTATATGTAAATATAAAAGGGGTTAAAAATCACTAATAAAACAATTAAGATCAAATTCTGTGTTTAAGCCTTTGGGGATAAAAGAATCCATCTTGAAAATCCATTTAGATTCCATTTTACTAAGGGTCCGGATTTTGTGGCTACCTCGCCAATGTTTTTTATAGGGTTCTATACCCCAGAATTTCAGTTGTGTTGGGTCTTTTTGATGATATTTTGCAAAATGTCTGTAAACATTGTGTTTGTCACTGCCCTTAATAATACCTTTCACATGTTCTTTAATTCGAATTCGCAGTAATCTTTTTGTGCGACCCACGTATTGCAATCCACAACTGCACTCTAGTGCGTATACTGCTCCTTCTGTATTGCAGCATACAAAGTCGTTAATTTTAAAATTATTTCCATTACTCGTGGCTGTGAACTCCAAGACCTTTTTATTAGATAGTTTCGTTTTTTGGCATGCGAAGCATCTTTTACATGGGAAGAATCCTTTTCCTGTGAAGAACGAGAATACTTTTTTTGGGGGATCTACAACGCTCTTTACTATTTTGTTTCTAACTGTAGGTGCTTTTCTATAGACAAATTTCGGTATTTCGGGAATATTTCCTTTTAAATGTTTATCCGCTTTTAGGATATGCCAGTGTTTCTTTATTATTTTTTCTACTGCTTTGTGTTGTGTGTTGTAGTCCAATATAATAGGTAAAGTATCTGTAAACTTGTTATTTTTTTCCTTATTCTTTAATAGTTCTCCTCTTTGTATATTCTTTACTTCTTCAATCTTTTTCTCAATAAATTCCTGTTCGTATCCTTTATTGGTGAATCTCTGGCCTAGGATTTGTGCTTGTTCTTCAAAATCTTCATTTTTCATACAATTCCTTTTTATCCTCAGTAATTGTCCTTTCGGTATGTTCCAGATCCAGTTTTTGTGGTGGCAGCTTGTGACAGGTAGATAGCTGTTACGATCGACTTCTTTAAAGTATGTTTTAGTATAAATTCTTTCATTTTCTTGTTTAATGAGTAAATCCAGATACGTTACTTCTTCCTCGCTGATATGCCAAGTTAGTTTGATGTTTTTCTCATTATTGTTTAATTTGTTTAGGAATTCTTCTAATGTTTCTTTCGGTCCATTCCAAAACAGGAGGCCATCATCTATAAACCTGTTGTAGAGAACCAATTCAGTGGGTTTGTCCTTGTAGATTGCTTCTTCTTCCCATTGGGCCATGAATATGTTTGCGATACTTGGCGCAAATTTCGCGCCCATCGCGACGCCTGTTTTCTGGTGATAATAGGCATTTTGGTACCAAAAATAGTTCTTTTTTAAACACAGATCCAAACATTTGATTAAAAACTTTCTTTGCTTGCATATTAAATCAGTATATTTTCTTAGTGCCCATTTTGTCGCCTCGCATGCCTCATGGTGCTTGATTATGGTATAGAGGGATGCGACATCGATTGTCGCCATCTGTAATGTTTTGTGTTGTGGGAATTCTTCCAGGATTTGTAAAATATGTTTTGTGTCTTTTGTGTATGATTTTGTCTGGGGAATGATCGGTTGAAGAAAGGTATCAATGTATTGTCCTAATCTTGTCGTTAATGAATCGATGCAGTTTACTATAGGTCTTGGAGGTGGATTTTCACTATCTTTATGTATTTTCGGTAATACATATATAATTGGTGTTCTGCAAGATTCTGGTACTAAGTATGTTGCTTCCTTTTTGTTCAATATATTCTTTTTTAGTCCGAGATGTATTAATTGTTCTAGTTCCTTCTTATGTTTGAAAACCGGATTACTTAGTAGTTTGGTGTATGTGTCTTCATCATTCAACATATTCGTTACTGTTTCTTGATATTTCTCTTTGGCTAGGACGACAATTCCTCCCCCTTTATCGGCCGGTCTGATGACTACATCTTGTCTGGTCGCAAGTTTCTTTATTCCTATTTGAATCGCTTTTGGTTCTTCCATTTTCTTTACTTTTATGTTTTTGATATCTTCTAAAACCAATTCTTTAAAAGTTGTTACAAATCTGTTGTCGTTGATTTGTGGATTAAAAATTGATTTGTTTTTTAAAACGCTGTGCTGAATATTGTGGTCGTTATTTGAACTATATTTTATTTTAGTTGGATTTCCTAGAACATATTTCTTTATATTTAGTTTCCTTATGTATTTTTGAATCCCTACATATGTTTCGAATTTGTCTAAACTTTTTTTGGTGCATATTTTAGACCCTTGTCTAGGACTTTTAATTCTTCTTGTGTAAGGGTCTTGCCGCTTAGATTAAAGATCCCTTCGCCTATCTTTCTCTTTTCCTTTTGTTTTCTCTGCCCTCCTCTGCATCCTCTCTTCTTTCTGTTCTTTGGGGTTTTGGTTCTTCTTTCTTTCTGGGAGAGTGGTTCTCTTTGCCTCTCTCTAAAAAAGGCTTCTTTTGATCTTTTTCTTTCTTTCCCTTTTCCTGCTGTCTATTATCTCTTCTGTCTTCTTCTCTGTTGTCTCTTCTACCTTCTTCTCTATTATCTCTTCTATCTTCATCTCTAAAATCCCTAAGGGGGGCATAATGGTTGTATGTTGGGATCGGGCTTCTCTCTCTTCTGTAGTATTCTTGTGGATGATCCCTTCTTTCTCTTTGTCCATTATGTTGGTAGGGTCTATTATTATAATTTTGTCTCCACTGTTGCGGCTTTCTCCAGTTGTCATGTGGTGTTCTGTAACCATTCGGTGTTCTATCATTTGGTGTTCTGGTTGGATAATTATTATTCCATGAATGATAGGGGGATCTTTGTTCTGGTTTTCTTGGAGGATAGTTTAGATTCCATGAATTGTAAGGAGATCTAGGTCTTCTCGGGGATCTATTTTCTTGATGTCTTGGTGGATAATATGTGTAATTCTGTTCTCTTTCCTGGTTTCTAGGAGGGTAAGGGTGTGTATTTTGATAAGGTTGTCGGTATGGATCTACTTCTCTATAGTAGTATCTGTAATAGTATAATTATCCAACCAGAACACCAAATGATAGAACACCGAATAGTTACAGAACACCACAAGACAACTGGAGAAAGCCGCAACAGTGGAGACAAAATTATAATAATAGACCCTACCAACATAATGGACAAAGAGAAAGAAGGGATCATCCACAAGAATACTACAGAAGAGAGAGAAGCCCGATCCCAACATACAACCATTATGCCCCCCTTAGGGATTTTAGAGATGAAGATAGAAGAGATAATAGAGAAGAAGGTAGAAGAGACAACAGAGAAGAAGACAGAAGAGATAATAGACAGCAGGAAAAGGGAAAGAAAGAAAAAGATCAAAAGAAGCCTTTTTTAGAGAGAGGCAAAGAGAACCACTCTCCCAGAAAGAAAGAAGAACCAAAACCCCAAAGAACAGAAAGAAGAGAGGATGCAGAGGAGGGCAGAGAAAACAAAAGGAAAAGAGAAAGATAGGCGAAGGGATCTTTAATCTAAGCGGCAAGACCCTTACACAAGAAGAATTAAAAGTCCTAGACAAGGGTCTAAAATATGCACCAAAAAAAAAGTTTAGACAAATTCGAAACATATGTAGGGATTCAAAAATACATAAGGAAACTAAATATAAAGAAATATGTTCTAGGAAATCCAACTAAAATAAAATATAGTTCAAATATTCAGCACAGCGTTTTAAAAAACAAATCAATTTTTAATCCACAAATCAACGACAACAGATTTGTAACAACTTTTAAAGAATTGGTTTTAGAAGATATCAAAAACATAAAAGTAAAGAAAATGGAAGAACCAAAAGCGATTCAAATAGGAATAAAGAAACTTGCGACCAGACAAGATGTAGTCATCAGACCGGCCGATAAAGGGGGAGGAATTGTCGTCCTAGCCAAAGAGAAATATCAAGAAACAGTAACGAATATGTTGAATGATGAAGACACATACACCAAACTACTAAGTAATCCGGTTTTCAAACATAAGAAGGAACTAGAACAATTAATACATCTCGGACTAAAAAAGAATATATTGAACAAAAAGGAAGCAACATACTTAGTACCAGAATCTTGCAGAACACCAATTATATATGTATTACCGAAAATACATAAAGATAGTGAAAATCCACCTCCAAGACCTATAGTAAACTGCATCGATTCATTAACGACAAGATTAGGACAATACATTGATACCTTTCTTCAACCGATCATTCCCCAGACAAAATCATACACAAAAGACACAAAACATATTTTACAAATCCTGGAAGAATTCCCACAACACAAAACATTACAGATGGCGACAATCGATGTCGCATCCCTCTATACCATAATCAAGCACCATGAGGCATGCGAGGCGACAAAATGGGCACTAAGAAAATATACTGATTTAATATGCAAGCAAAGAAAGTTTTTAATCAAATGTTTGGATCTGTGTTTAAAAAAGAACTATTTTTGGTACCAAAATGCCTATTATCACCAGAAAACAGGCGTCGCGATGGGCGCGAAATTTGCGCCAAGTATCGCAAACATATTCATGGCCCAATGGGAAGAAGAAACAATCTACAAGGACAAACCCACTGAATTGGTTCTCTACAACAGGTTTATAGATGATGGCCTCCTGTTTTGGAATGGACCGAAAGAAACATTAGAAGAATTCCTAAACAAATTAAACAATAATGAGAAAAACATCAAACTAACTTGGCATATCAGCGAGGAAGAAGTAACGTATCTGGATTTACTCATTAAACAAGAAAATGAAAGAATTTATACTAAAACATACTTTAAAGAAGTCGATCGTAACAGCTATCTACCTGTCACAAGCTGCCACCACAAAAACTGGATCTGGAACATACCGAAAGGACAATTACTGAGGATAAAAAGGAATTGTATGAAAAATGAAGATTTTGAAGAACAAGCACAAATCCTAGGCCAGAGATTCACCAATAAAGGATACGAACAGGAATTTATTGAGAAAAAGATTGAAGAAGTAAAGAATATACAAAGAGGAGACCTATTAAAGAATAAGGAAAAAAATAACAAGTTTACAGATACTTTACCTATTATATTGGACTACAACACACAACACAAAGCAGTAGAAAAAATAATAAAGAAACACTGGCATATCCTAAAAGCGGATAAACATTTAAAAGGAAATATTCCCGAAATACCGAAATTTGTCTATAGAAAAGCACCTACAGTTAGAAACAAAATAGTAAAGAGCGTTGTAGATCCCCCAAAAAAAGTATTCTCGTTCTTCACAGGAAAAGGATTCTTCCCATGTAAAAGATGCTTCGCATGCCAAAAAACAAAACTATCTAATAAAAAGGTCTTGGAGTTCACAGCCACGAGTAATGGAAATAATTTTAAAATTAACGACTTTGTATGCTGCAATACAGAAGGAGCAGTATACGCACTAGAGTGCAGTTGTGGATTGCAATACGTGGGTCGCACAAAAAGATTACTGCGAATTCGAATTAAAGAACATGTGAAAGGTATTATTAAGGGCAGTGACAAACACAATGTTTACAGACATTTTGCAAAATATCATCAAAAAGACCCAACACAACTGAAATTCTGGGGTATAGAACCCTATAAAAAACATTGGCGAGGTAGCCACAAAATCCGGACCCTTAGTAAAATGGAATCTAAATGGATTTTCAAGATGGATTCTTTTATCCCCAAAGGCTTAAACACAGAATTTGATCTTAATTGTTTTATTAGTGATTTTTAACCCCTTTTATATTTACATATACATTTTAATAATATTTTTATTAATAATATCCCTTGTTTTTAATATGAAATAGAATTCTTAATCAATGTATCACACGCATATTTGAATTTTATTTGGTATTCCGGACCTCTACATAATATAATTTATAATGTATCCCCTCCTCTGCAGACACTCCGAATTCGAGAAATGGTTCTCACAACATATCTCCTTTCCTCCAATCAAACACATTGCCAACACCAGATATATATAATATAAGTCCTGGTTTTTAAGGAGGCCGTTGGTTTTTAACATGTTTTTAATATATTCGTTTAAATAAATTCTAGTTTTAAGATGTCGGAATTGAGCTAAGTTCTAACCCACTTCCGGGCTACTAGCTAATATCCCAAGTGAAGGAAAGGGTGGGCAACAAGCTATTCTTATTAGCATATTGAACGGGCGGGCAGAAAAACAAAAAATGGCCGAAGGAGAACTTCCGCCAAGAAGCAATGCAATAGAACTCCAAAAAAATGGCGGCCGGTGTATATCCGGTCTCGCCGCTATATAATGAACGTCACTCCAGCTATAACCACTCCCTGAGGAAGTCACGTGACCTCGTGACGTAACGCGTAGGAGGAGCCGGAAGTGACGTTACAACGGAGCCCGATCTCCACAGCGGCGGCTGGTTTTTTGTTTACATGCTGAAGTATCATGCCTAAATTGTAAGTGTAAATCTTTATATTTTAATAAATGAGTTGGATATACTGCACCATGAATAGTCTTTGTCTCTGAGGCACACTAAAGATCGGACAAAGAGGATAGTACTAAAAACGATCAAGACAAACACTTAGAGGGATCCAAGAAAGCAGCTCCATTAAGTAAGAAAGGATCCGGATTGAGAGAAATTGAGTCTATCGTTGAGCTTGGATAGATACCAAAGGCATATTGATCTTGCCTATAAGGTGAGAGGCTAGAGCACTCAGAGGTGACACACAAGGTGAAGGAGATCATAGTCACTTAATTGCATGAGTGAAGCACGGATATAAGCGAGGAACGTATTCACACAAGCTATTTTGGATGTTCTCTATATAATTTTTTTCTTTTGGACTATCTCATTTAAATATTGGTATTTGAAGGATTACAATCGAACTATTCACAGATATCTTTTCTAGCACCGTTTTAATAGAAAATTGCATGTAGCACTTTATTTTGAGCACAATATATATTTGTTTTACTGTTTATGAATCAGATTGAAGACCAACACTGGATTTATATAATTTATTTATTGATGTCACTGGTAAAGAAGTAGCATTCTGATATTTATTTATTTATTTATTTATCTATTGATACACACCGTACTCATATATTTATTTATTTTAAGAAAAACCTTGATATTTACTGATTTGATTGACACACCTGCACTTTCATCACCTAATTATTTTAAAATATAAATATCATATTTATCATGCGGAGCACCTTCAAATCAAGATTTGTACACACCACTGCCACCAACCCAAATAGAGATCCATTAGAGCTGATCCCTGAAGCGCACCACTACCCCTTTAATTATATCATTTACTGCTTTAGTATCAGTCCCAGTGGCGCTGCAGCAGGGAGTCTCTTGCCACCTCAGACAGCGCAGGGATCACACACACCCCCTGATTGATTGCACTCTGGTAAAATACTAGACACCGATCCCAGCAGCAGTCATGGAGGTGTTTGATTTTGTAGAAGATAGAGAGATTAATTTGGAGGAGATCTTTAATATAGATAATCAGAGAAAAGAGAATGATATGGAAAGCCTAATCAGGAAATTAAGACACAATTTGGAGAAAAAAATAAGCCTATGGTGGGATATCAATACATTTGAGAAATATATCAAAGAAAAAATAGTCCCAAGAAGACTGAGATGGGAGGTACCAATAAATGACGGATTGGCCGACCAAGAATCCATAGATGAGTGGTATAATTTCTTTAACGGTAAAGGTCTGGAACTAATACAATTCCTACTTAAAAGAAAACAGAGGAAATTAAAATATATAGAATCGCTAATAATAGAGTTAAAAACTCTACTAGAACCGTTCAAAGAAACCCAAGAATTTAAAAGACTAACAACCCAAGTTAATAAAGATTTAAAAACGAAAGATAAAGATACACAGCAAAGAAAAACGAAGAAATATATAAGAGATATGAACGATTACAAAATTGACCATGTATTCAAATGGCAGAGTCAAATTGGCATTAATGATCCCATTTCCACATTCTCAACACCTGAAAAAATGGTCAGAATGGAAGAAACAACAGATGAGGAATTTGAAGAAAGCGGAATAGAAAGATTAGAAAATAATGAACCCATTACACCTGAGACAAGAAATGAAGAATATCCACAAAGAACTACACCGCGCACCAATAGGAACGAAAGAAGTGACCAAAGAAATCCTGGATACACTAACTATGAACAACAAGAACGACCACAATACTATACTCCAAGGCAATCCAGAAATGAAGAAGGAAGGAGGGACTATAGAGAAGTAGATCCATACCGACAGCCTTATCAAAATACACACCCTTACCCTCCTAGAAACCAGGAAAGAGAACAGAATTACACATATTATCCACCAAGACATCAAGAAAATAGATCCCCGAGAAGACCTAGATCTCCTTACAATTCATGGAATCGAAACTATCCTCCAAGAAAACCAGAACAAAGATCCCCCTATCATTCATGGAATAATAATTATCCAACCAGAACACCAAATGATAGAACACCGAATGGTTACAGAACACCACAAGACAACTGGAGAAAGCCGCAACAGTGGAGACAAAATTATAATAATAGACCCTACTAACATAATGGACAAAGAGAAAGAAGGGATCATCCACAAGAATACTACAGAAGAGAGAGAAGCCCGATCCCAACATACAACCATTATGCCCCCCTTAGGGATTTTAGAGATGAAGATAGAAGAGATAATAGAGAAGAAGGTAGAAGAGACAACAGAGAAGAAGACAGAAGAGATAATAGACAGCAGGAAAAGGGAAAGAAAGAAAAAGATCAAAAGAAGCCTTTTTTAGAGAGAGGCAAAGAGAACCACTCTCCCAGAAAGAAAGAAGAACCAAAACCCCAAAGAACAGAAAGAAGAGAGGATGCAGAGGAGGGCAGAGAAAACAAAAGGAAAAGAGAAAGATAGGCGAAGGGATCTTTAATCTAAGCGGCAAGACCCTTACACAAGAAGAATTAAAAGTCCTAGACAAGGGTCTAAAATATGCACCAAAAAAAAGTTTAGACAAATTCGAAACATATGTAGGGATTCAAAAATACATAAGGAAACTAAATATAAAGAAATATGTTCTAGGAAATCCAACTAAAATAAAATATAGTTCAAATAACGACCACAATATTCAGCACAGCGTTTTAAAAAACAAATCAATTTTTAATCCACAAATCAACGACAACAGATTTGTAACAACTTTTAAAGAATTGGTTTTAGAAGATATCAAAAACATAAAAGTAAAGAAAATGGAAGAACCAAAAGCGATTCAAATAGGAATAAAGAAACTTGCGACCAGACAAGATGTAGTCATCAGACCGGCCGATAAAGGGGGAGGAATTGTCGTCCTAGCCAAAGAGAAATATCAAGAAACAGTAACGAATATGTTGAATGATGAAGACACATACACCAAACTACTAAGTAATCCGGTTTTCAAACATAAGAAGGAACTAGAACAATTAATACATCTCGGACTAAAAAAGAATATATTGAACAAAAAGGAAGCAACATACTTAGTACCAGAATCTTGCAGAACACCAATTATATATGTATTACCGAAAATACATAAAGATAGTGAAAATCCACCTCCAAGACCTATAGTAAACTGCATCGATTCATTAACGACAAGATTAGGACAATACATTGATACCTTTCTTCAACCGATCATTCCCCAGACAAAATCATACACAAAAGACACAAAACATATTTTACAAATCCTGGAAGAATTCCCACAACACAAAACATTACAGATGGCGACAATCGATGTCGCATCCCTCTATACCATAATCAAGCACCATGAGGCATGCGAGGCGACAAAATGGGCACTAAGAAAATATACTTATTTAATATGCAAGCAAAGAAAGTTTTTAATCAAATGTTTGGATCTGTGTTTAAAAAAGAACTATTTTTGGTACCAAAATGCCTATTATCACCAGAAAACAGGCGTCGCGATGGGCGCGAAATTTGCGCCAAGTATCGCAAACATATTCATGGCCCAATGGGAAGAAGAAGCAATCTACAAGGACAAACCCACTGAATTGGTTCTCTACAACAGGTTTATAGATGATGGCCTCCTGTTTTGGAATGGACCGAAAGAAACATTAGAAGAATTCCTAAACAAATTAAACAATAATGAGAAAAACATCAAACTAACTTGGCATATCAGCGAGGAAGAAGTAACGTATCTGGATTTACTCATTAAACAAGAAAATGAAAGAATTTATACTAAAACATACTTTAAAGAAGTCGATCGTAACAGCTATCTACCTGTCACAAGCTGCCACCACAAAAACTGGATCTGGAACATACCGAATGGACAATTACTGAGGATAAAAAGGAATTGTATGAAAAATGAAGATTTTGAAGAACAAGCACAAATCCTAGGCCAGAGATTCACCAATAAAGGATACGAACAGGAATTTATTGAGAAAAAGATTGAAGAAGTAAAGAATATACAAAGAGGAGAACTATTAAAGAATAAGGAAAAAAATAACAAGTTTACAGATACTTTACCTATTATATTGGACTACAACACACAACACAAAGCAGTAGAAAAAATAATAAAGAAACACTGGCATATCCTAAAAGCGGATAAACATTTAAAAGGAAATATTCCCGAAATACCGAAATTTGTCTATAGAAAAGCACCTACAGTTAGAAACAAAATAGTAAAGAGCGTTGTAGATCCCCCAAAAAAAGTATTCTCGTTCTTCACAGGAAAAGGATTCTTCCCATGTAAAAGATGCTTCGCATGCCAAAAAATGAAACTATCTAATAAAAAGGTCTTGGAGTTCACAGCCACGAGTAATGGAAATAATTTTAAAATTAACGACTTTGTATGCTGCAATACAGAAGGAGCAGTATACGCACTAGAGTGCAGTTGTGGATTGCAATACGTGGGTCGCACAAAAAGATTACTGCGAATTCGAATTAAAGAACATGTGAAAGGTATTATTAAGGGCAGTGACAAACACAATGTTTACAGACATTTTGCAAAATATCATCAAAAAGACCCAACACAACTGAAATTCTGGGGTATAGAACCCTATAAAAAACATTGGCGAGGTAGCCACAAAATCCGGACCCTTAGTAAAATGGAATCTAAATGGATTTTCAAGATGGATTCTTTTATCCCCAAAGGCTTAAACACAGAATTTGATCTTAATTGTTTTATTAGTGATTTTTAACCCCTTTTATATTTACATATACATTTTAATAATATTTTTATTAATAATATCCCTTGTTTTTAATATGAAATAGAATTCTTAATCAATGTATCACACGCATATTTGAATTTTATTTGGTATTCCGGACCTCTACATAATATAATTTATAATGTATCCCCTCCTCTGCAGACACTCCGAATTCGAGAAATGGTTCTCACAACATATCTCCTTTCCTCCAATCAAACACATTGCCAACACCAGATATATATAATATAAGTCCTGGTTTTTAAGGAGGCCGTTGGTTTTTAACATGTTTTTAATATATTAGTTTAAATAAATTCTAGTTTTAAGATGTCGGAATTGAGCTAAGTTCTAACCCACTTCCGGGCTGCTAGCTAATATCCCAAGTGAAGGAAAGGGTGGGCAACAAGCTATTCTTATTAGCATATTGAACGGGCGGGCAGAAAAACAAAAAATGGCCGAAGGAGAACTTCCGCCAAGAAGCAATGCAATAGAACTCCAAAAAAATGGCGGCCGGTGTATATCCGGTCTCGCCGCTATATAATGAACGTCACTCCAGCTATAACCACTCCCTGAGGAAGTCACGTGACCTCGTGACGTAACGCGTAGGAGGAGCCGGAAGTGACGTTACAACGGAGCCCGATCTCCACAGCGGCGGCTGGTTTTTTGTTTACATGCTGAAGTATCATGCCTAAATTGTAAGTGTAAATCTTTATATTTTAATAAATGAGTTGGATATACTGCACCATGAATAGTCTTTGTCTCTGAGGCACACTAAAGATCGGACAAAGAGGATAGTACTAAAAACGATCAAGACAAACACTTAGAGGGATCCAAGAAAGCAGCTCCATTAAGTAAGAAAGGATCCGGATTGAGAGAAATTGAGTCTATCGTTGAGCTTGGATAGATACCAAAGGCATATTGATCTTGCCTATAAGGTGAGAGGCTAGAGCACTCAGAGGTGACACACAAGGTGAAGGAGATCATAGTCACTTAATTGCATGAGTGAAGCACGGATATAAGCGAGGAACGTATTCACACAAGCTATTTTGGATGTTCTCTATATAATTTTTTTCTTTTGGACTATCTTATTTAAATATTGGTATTTGAAGGATTACAATCGAACTATTCACAGATATCTTTTCTAGCACCGTTTTAATAGAAAATTGCATGTAGCACTTTATTTTGAGCACAATATATATTTGTTTTACTGTTTATGAATCAGATTGAAGACCAACACTGGATTTATATAATTTATTTATTGATGTCACTGGTAAAGAAGTAGCATTCTGATATTTATTTATTTATCTATTGATACACACCGTACTCATATATTTATTTATTTTAAGAAAAACCTTGATATTTACTGATTTGATTGACACACCTGCACTTTCATCACCTAATTATTTTAAAATATAAATATCATATTTATCACGCGGAGCACCTTCAAATCAAGATTTGTACACACCACTGCCACCAACCCAAATAGAGATCCATTAGAGCTGATCCCTGAAGCGCACCACTACCCCTTTAATTATATCATTTACTGCTTTAGTATCAGTCCCAGTGGCGCTGCAGCAGGGAGTCTCTTGCCACCTCAGACAGCGCAGGGATCACACACACCCCCTGATTGATCACACATATATATATATATATATATATATACATACACATACACACACACACACACAGATATATCTATATACACACACACACGTATACATATATATATATATATATATATATATATATATATATATATATACATACATACATCTATCTATATGCACACACATACACGGGCCTACAAAGGTTGTGCACTGTGGCAAACTCGCCAGTGATGGCGTCCTCTGCCAAACGCAGGATGCAAGTGATTTGAATAACCATCATTAACATTTCACTCAGTTTGCTAAAGCCTTGTTGCAATACTAGGAAAAATCGCTGATTCTTCAGTGGAGCGCAATGTTTTACCCACCCCCTTCACCTGCCTCACCCTACTCAATACTGCACATTACCCCCCTCCTGCCAGCTGTACACCCACTGGGCCTTTTCATGTGCTGCTACATATTTGCATAGCTTGGTTTGTGCTGGAAGTACAGAGACCGAGCTGTCAAAAATGATTATTAAAAAGATAAAATACTTCGATCAGGGCATGGCCTAGATCACATGTGAACACAAGGCCTGAGGGCTGAATTTGGCCCACCAGGCGATTTCATGTAGCCCCCCCCCCCACTTGTCTCAGCAGTAGGCAGCAGAGAGGATGACAGAACGCCTCCACTTCTCCGTGCAGCCTCAGCACCCCCTTCTCTCTGCCTCCCCTGGTCTAAACATTCAGCAGACGACTCCGGTCCTCCTCCAGACCCTGCACCTTCTCCTTCCCAGCTCCACCCTCAGCTCCACCCCGGCAACAGCACAAAGTAAGGGGGGGTGCACACTGATGTTAGGGAGGGTGGGGGGGGGACTCAAATTCTCTTGACATCTGATGTGGGGGAGTGGGGGTGCTCTGGACATCTAGTTTACAGATACAACCGGCCCTTTGACGGCAACCATAATGCCGATGCGGCCTGCGATGAAACCGAGTTTTACACCCCCTGGTCTAAGTACATGATGTCATAGGCAGACTATGAAACTACAGATACGCCGTGCATCACCTGTGACAAGGTTGTCTCCCTCTGACTTCTACTATAAAAAGAGAAAAAAAAAACACAGGGATGCAAACTGACTGAATATGACTAAATGAGTCTGCCTTTCAGCTCTTCAGATAAAAAAAAAAGTATTCCTCAGTGAGTGGCGGAGAAATCTAGTCCCCACATTTTGTAAATTTGGGTTAACATTCAGTACGCTGTGATCATACAAGGCACAATCCAGCCCAGGATCTGTGCTGGGGTCAGAGTCAGAGGCACCGGCCACAGCCCAGGAACTGTGCTGGGGTCAGAGGCACCAGCCACAGCCCAGGATCTGTGCTGGGGTCAGAGTCAGAGGCACCGGCCACAGCCAAGGAACTGTGCTGGGGTCAGAGTCAGAGGCACCGGCCACAGCCCAGGATCTGTGCTGGGGTCAGAGTCAGAGGCACCGGCCACAGCCCAGGATCTGTGCTGGGGTCAGAGTCAGAGGCACCGGCCACAGCCCAGGATCTGTGCTGGGGTCAGAGTCAGAGGCACCGGCCACAGCCCAGGATCTGTGCTGGGGTCAGAGTCAGAGTCATCGGCCACAGCCCAGGATCTGTGCTGGGGTCAGAGTCAGAGGCACCGGCCACAGCCCAGGATCTGTGCTGGGGTCAGAGTCAGAGGCACCGGCCACAGCCCAGGATCTGTGCTGGGGTCAGAGTCAGAGGCACCGGCCACAGCCCAGGAACTGTGCTGGGGTCAGAGTCAGAGGCACCGGCCACAGCCCAGGATCTGTGCTGGGGTCAGAGTCAGAGGCACCGGCCACAGCCCAGGAAATATGCTGGGGTCAGAGTCAGAGGCACCGGCCACAGCCCAGGATCTGTGCTGGGGTCAGAGTCAGAGGCACCGGCCACAGCCCAGGATCTGTGCTGGGGTCAGAGTCAGAGGCACCGGCCACAGCCCAGGAACTGTGCTGGGGTCAGAGTCAAAGGCACTGGCCACAGCCCAGGATCTGTGCTGGGGTCAGAGTCAGAGGCACCGGCCACAGCCCAGGAACTGTGCTGGGGTCAGAGTCAAAGGCACCGGCCACAGCCCAGGAACTGTGCTGGTGTCAGAGTCAGAGGCACCGGCCACACCCCAGGAACTGTGCTGGGGTCAGAGTCAGAGGCACCGGCCACAGCCCAGGATCTGTGCTGGGGTCAGAGTCAGAGGCACCGGCCACAGCCCAGGATCTGTGCTGGGGTCAGAGTCAGAGGCACCGGCCACAGCCCAGGAAATATGCTGGGGTCAGAGTCAGAGGCACCGGCCACAGCCCAGGATCTGTGCTGGGGTCAGAGTCAGAGGCACCGGCCACAGCCCAGGATCTGTGCTGGGGTCAGAGTCAGAGGCACCGGCCACAGCCCAGGAACTGTGCTGGGGTCAGAGTCAAAGGCACCGGCCACAGCCCAGGATCTGTGCTGGGGTCAGAGTCAGAGGCACCGGCCACAGCCCAGGAACTGTGCTGGGGTCAGATTCAGAGGCACCGGCCACAGCCCAGGAACTGTGCTGGGGTCAGAGTCAGAGGCACCGGCCACAGCCCAGGAACTGTGCTGGGGTCAGAGTCAGAGGCACCGGCCACAGCCCAGGAACTGTGCTGGGGTCAGAGTCAGAGGCCACAGCCCAGGAACTGTGCTGGGGTCAGAGTCAGAGGCACCAGCCACAACCCAGGATCTGTGCTGGGGTCAGAGTCAGAGGCACCGGCCACAGCCCAGGATCTGTGCTGGGGTCAGAGTCAGAGGCACTGGCCACAGCCCAGGATCTGTGCTGGGGTCAGAGTCAGAGGCCACAGCCCAGGAACTGTGCTGGTGTCAGAGTCAGAGGCCACAGCCCAGGAACTGTGCTGGGGTCAGAGTCAGAGGCCACAGCCCAGGAACTGTGCTGGGGTCAGAGTCAGAGGCACCAGCCACAGCCCAGGATCTGTGCTGGGGGTCAGAGTCAGAGGCACCAGCCACAGCCCAGGAACTGTGCTGGGGTCAGAGTCAGAGGCACCGGCCACAGCCCAGGATCTGTGCTGGGGTCAGAGTCAGAGGCACCGGCCACACCCCAGGAACTGTGCTGGGGTCAGAGTCAGAGGCACCGGCCACAGCCCAGGATCTGTGCTGGGGTCAGAGTCAGAGGCACCGGCCACAGCCCAGGATCTGTGCTGGGGTCAGAGTCAGAGGCACCGGCCACAGCCCAGGATCTGTGCTGGGGTCAGAGTCAGAGGCACCGGCCACAGCCCAGGATCTGTGCTGGGGTCAGAGGCACCGGCCACAGCCCAGGATCTGTGCTGGGGTGAGAGGCACCGGCCACAGCCCAGGATCTGTGCTGGGGTCAGAGTCAGAATCGGCCACAGCCCAGGATCTGTGCTGGGGTCAGAGTCAGAGGCACCGGCCACAGCCCAGGATCTGTGCTGGGGTCAGAGTCAGAGGCACCGGCCACAGCCCAGGATCTGTGCTGGGGTCAGAGTCAGAGGCACCGGCCACAGCCCAGGAACTGTGCTGGGGTCAGAGTCAGAGGCACCGGCCACAGCCCAGGATCTGTGCTGGGGTCAGAGTCAGAGGCACCGGCCACAGCCCAGGATCTGTGCTGGGGTCAGAGTCAGAGGCACCGGCCACAGCCCAGGAAATATGCTGGGGTCAGAGTCAAAGGCACCGGCCACAGCCCAGGATCTGTGCTGGGGTCAGAGTCAGAGGCACCGGCCACAGCCCAGGATCTGTGCTGGGGTCAGAGTCAGAGGCACCGGCCACAGCCCAGGAACTGTGCTGGGGTCAGAGTCAAAGGCACCGGCCACAGCCCAGGATCTGTGCTGGGGTCAGATTCAGAGGCACCGGCCACAGCCCAGGAACTGTGCTGGGGTCAGAGTCAGAGGCACCGGCCACAGCCCAGGAACTGTGCTGGGGTCAGAGTCAGAGGCACCGGCCACAGCCCAGGAACTGTGCTGGGGTCAGAGTCAGAGGCCACAGCCCAGGAACTGTGCTGGGGTCAGAGTCAGAGGCACCAGCCACAACCCAGGATCTGTGCTGGGGTCAGAGTCAGAGGCACCGGCCACAGCCCAGGATCTGTGCTGGGGTCAGAGTCAGAGGCACCGGCCACAGCCCAGGATCTGTGCTGGGGTCAGAGTCAGAGGCACTGGCCACAGCCCAGGATCTGTGCTGGGGTCAGAGTCAGAGGCACCGGCCACAGCCCAGGAACTGTGCTGGGGTCAGAGTCAAAGGCACCGGCCACAGCCCAGGAACTGTGCTGGGGTCAGAGTCAGAGGCACCGGCCACAGCCCAGGAACTGTGCTGGGGTCAGAGTCAGAGGCACCGGCCACAGCCCAGGAACTGTGCTGGTGTCAGAGTCAGAGGCCACAGCCCAGGAACTGTGCTGGGGTCAGAGTCAGAGGCCACAGCCCAGGAACTGTGCTGGGGTCAGAGTCAGAGGCACCAGCCACAGCCCAGGATCTGTACTGGGGGTCAGAGTCAGAGGCACCAGCCACAGCCCAGGAACTGTGCTGGGGTCAGAGTCAGAGGCACCGGCCACAGCCCAGGATCTGTGCTGGGGTCAGAGTCAGAGGCACCGGCCACACCCCAGGAACTGTGCTGGGGTCAGAGTCAGAGGCACCGGCCACAGCCCAGGATCTGTGCTGGGGTCAGAGTCAGAGGCACCGGCCACAGCCCAGGATCTGTGCTGGGGTCAGAGTCAGAGGCACCGGCCACAGCCCAGGATCTGTGCTGGGGTCAGAGGCACCGGCCACAGCCCAGGATCTGTGCTGGGGTGAGAGGCACCGGCCACAGCCCAGGATCTGTGCTGGGGTCAGAGTCGCTCACACAATGCAATCCAATGCACATTACTGCAGGAAGCAATCTGTGGGTCAGGTCACCTGCTGGCTGATGCTGGCTTTGCTTTCTGCCGTTGAAATTCTGCGACTCTCCGGCTTGTCCTTAGGCGTCATCGGACGTGGAAAGCAACTTGCTGACTTCTTGGCCTAGTGAGGAGAAAGACATGAGTTTAGTGGTGAAGAGGAAATGCCATAAGTTCATAATCATTATTTGGCTCCGATTGCGGCACCGAGTCCTACAACAGAAGGAACTTCTCCTGGAGGAGCTCTTCACCCAACTGCAGCAACCCTCATTATATAGATAGAAGAGACCGAGAGGACCAATCACTGAGCTGCATGGGTCATTCAACCCAAGAGATTTTAGCTGTGACTCAGCCCCCAGCTTACATCCATAGGGAGATCTTTCTACCAGAAGATTCACCAGAAGATCAAATAAACACAAATCCTGCAAGTGGGAACCCCTCATAATGGGCACAGCAGGTGTACAGACCCGGGAACTCAGCACAGGGATGGTGGGAACCTCTCATAATGGGCACAGCAGGTGTACAGACCCGGGAACTCAGCACAGGGATGGTGGAACGCCTCATAATGTGCACAGCAGGTGTACAGACCCGGGAACTCAGCACAGGGATGGTGGAACCCCTCATAATGTGCACAGCAGGTGTACAGACCCGGGAACTCAGCACAGGGATGGTGGAACCCCTCATAATGGGAACAGCAGGTGTACAGACCCAGGAACTCAGCACAGGGATGGTGGAACCCCTCATAATGTGCACAGCAGGTGTACAGACCCGGGAACTCAGCACAGGGATGGTGGAACCCCTCATAATGTGCACAGCAGGTGTACCGACCCGGGAACTCAGCACATGGATGGTGGAACCCCTCATAATAGGCACAGCAGGTGTACAGTTACCTCTGGGGTATCTGGGCCATAATGAGTCTCTTCGGACACCCTCTTCATCTGCTGTCGGGTGGTTATTCCGCCTCCTGCTGAAGAATGTTCTATCCCGGCCAGCGTCATCCTCCGGGTGTTGGGTTGAGGCTCATGGATCTGGATCTGAGAGGGCAGTAGTGTGGCTCGTCGTAACGTCTCTTTAGGGTCTCCTGTCTTCATCTCCTCATCGGTTATGGCAGATGATAAAATGGACGGCTGATGGATAAAAAGCAATAGAAACGTTACTACTGATATTTTTAAACCTGACCTCCATCCCCCAAGTTGTACCGACACCTTTCCTGGACAGAAATGTCTTTCTCTGATTTCACTGCACACTGTGAGCTTCTCAATAAAGAAAGTATGTAAAAAAAACTTTAAGATTTTATTTAAACCAATTCAGAGATAACCATGGAAAGGTCTCAAAAGGAACAATCAAGCCGAGAGCACTCATGCATAATGTGCACAACAGAAGGTCGCCTGATTCTTGGACTGTAGAATCTGATCTGGGGAGCGGAGAGTCAGGAAAACCCTGGACTAAGCCGTATTCAGAAGGAGACCTAGATACTCCAAGTAATACGTCCGTTCCAATGCCGATTTCTGAAGCTTCAGGACCTAACCTCTGCAGAGTCTGAACAGGTTGGTGGTCATGGCAGACAAGGTCTATGCTGAATGTTCCTTCAGAAGAATGTTTAGGTCTCTCTCTATGGGTAAGTCATGTGTCAGTGGCGGAGCCAGAGGGCTAGCTGGGGTGGCACTTGCCACCCCAGGCGAAGTCCTTGCCACCCCGCTGAAAACATTCTGCCATGGCCGCCGCCGCCGCTGTGTCTGCTGCTCTCTGCCCCTGGCCGCTCAGCTCCCGAACCCAATCCTGTCGGCGCCACCTACTGTAGACTGGTGGGGGGAGGCGTGCGGTGCGGAGACTGAGAGGGACTGTCTGGGGGAGGGACTGGTGTCTGTCTGTGGTGCTGCAGGAAAAACCTCGCCTGGGGAGTCGGGACAGGTGAAAAAAAGGTAGGCAAGAGACCACTACTGTAGTACTGTCTGACTGTACTAGTGACTGACTGAGTAGTGAGAAGTCTGTAAAGGAAAAGGGATCTATCTTATGGGGAACCTGCCCTTGCCCAATGCCTGGCCTGCTGACTGTAAGGGGGGGGAATCTATATGGGGGACCTCACCCTGGCCTGCTGTAAGGGGGGATCTATATGGGGGTCCTCACCTCACCCTGGCCTGCTGTAAGGGGAGATCTATATGGAGGACCAGGTCCCCCATATAGATCCCCCCTTACAGCAGGCCAGGGTGAGGTCCCCCATATAGATACCCCCCTTACAGCAGGCCAGGGTGAGGTGAGGTCCCCCATTAAGATCCTCCCTTACAGCAGGCCATGGTGAGGTGAGGTCCCCCATTAAGATCCCCCTTACAGCAGGCCAGGGTGAGGTGAGGTCCCCCATATAGATCCCCCCTTACAGCAGGCCAGGGTGAGGTCCCCCATATAGATCCCCCTAACAGCAGGCTAGGGTAAGGTGAGGTTCCGTCCCCCATATAGATCTCCCCCTTACAGCAGGCCAGGGTGAGGTCCCCCCCTTACAGCAGGCCAGGGTGAGGTGAGGTCCCCCATATAGATCCCCACCTTACAGCAGGCCAGGGTGAGGTGAGGTCTCCCATATAGATCCCCCCCTTACAGTAGACCAGGGTGAGGTGAGGTCCTGTCCCCATATACATCTCCCCCCGTACAGTAGGCCAGGGTGAGGTGAGGTCCCCCATATAGATCCCCCCTTACAGTAGACCAGAGTGAAGTCTCTTCCCCATATAGATCTCCCCCCGTACAGTAAGCCAGGGTGAGGTGAGGTCCCCGGACCTCACCTCACCCTGGCCTGCTGTAAGGGGGGAGATCTATATGGGGGACAGGACCTCACCTCACCCTGGCATGCTGTAAGGGGGATCTATAGGGATCTACATGGGGGACGGAACCTCACCTTACCCTGGCTTACTGTACGGGGGGAGGTCTATATGGGGGACAGGACCTCACCTCACCCTGGTCTAATAAACAAACTTTAATCTATATACATTTTGTGGAAAATAACTTATTTTTAGTGTAATTGAACACTTTGTATATTGACCCCCCAAAATAATACCTTGCCACCCCTTTGCCACCCCTGTTTTAAAAGTCTAGCTCCGCCATCAATGTGAATGAAGCAGTGTAAGTAAAGGGGTTAGCACTTTGGTGAGGTTCAGGGGCCAAACAGAAGGGAAAGGCAGCGAACTGGTTAGCGATAGAGATGCATGCTTACAGCAAAGTGCAGATAGAGTTGATGGAAAGATGGGAATTAAAAGGTAGACACTGACAATCTAGATGTCCAGAGAGGACAGAAGGTGCCCCAAATAAGGGAATCAAAGACTGACCAAAGAGATTCCATGTGGAATTTTTGCCCTCAAATGAAGCTATTTAGTGCCTTAGATCCAGAATGGGATGACTTCCCCGATTTGCTTTGGGCAGCTTAGAAATCAATTTTTTGTCCATTCCTTTCTTGGAATTACCGTAACAAGGATGTGGTTCCCCTCTACTACACATACACCCGTACTGGGCTGCACATACACCCGTACTGGGCTGCACATACACCCGTACTGGGCTACACATACACCCGTACTGGGCTGCACATACACCCGTACTGGGCTGCACATACACCCGTACTGGGCTGCACATACACCCGTACTGGGCTACACATACACCCGTACTGGCACCTAATTTGACTTAAACTTGAAGCAATGAACAGGTTCAAGTAGAAATTCTAAAGCTCTTCTTTTTCTGTAACCATGGTTATAACACTCAGATTTGGGCGAGTGTCCAAGATGACGATCTGAGCAGCTGCATGGTTCAAAGCTCTGCTGGCTTAGGTTGGATTTATTCTGTCACCTGGGCACCTATCCTCTATTGAGCCGCCTCTGCTGTTTCCTAATGCCTTACAGACCCTCCGGGAAACCGAAGGAAGGCAAGATGCTCCTCTTTCTGCTGATTGAAGAGGACACGGCGCCAACCCCAGTGAACCATGTGGAAGCATCCGGTAATGCCTGTATAAGATCAGAGTTACCTGGGTAAGATCCGGTAATGCGGAGCAGAAGATCAGTTCGAACATGGTTGTGGAACACACTGCCTCCCTTCACACATTGCAAACCAAGGTGCGGGCCCTGGAGTACAAGATGGATGATGACAGAACCGAGCCCGAGGCCTGTGACGGAACCGAGCCCGAGGCCTGTGACGGAACCGAGCCCGAGGCCTGTGACGGAACCGAGCCCGAGGCCTGTGACGGAACCGAGCCCGAGGCCTGTCACGGAACCGAGCCCGAGGCCTGTGACGGAACCGAGCCCGAGGCCTGTCACGGAACCGAGCCCTAGGCCTGTCACGAAACCGAGCCCTAGGCCTGTCACGGAACCGAGCCCTAGGCCTGTCACGGAACCGAGCCCTAGGCCTGTCACGGAACCGAGCCCTAGGCCTGTGACGGAACCGAGCCCTAGGCCTGTGACGGAACCGAGTCCTAGGCCTGTGATGGAACTAGAGGACTTGGAACTAGGTGCACGCCGCCGCCGGCACGCTCCTGCCCCCACTGGGCAGCAGGGAAGCCAATACAGTGGGCAGGAGGCTCCGACTGCCGCCTGACACCCGCGATCGCTCCCCGCTGAGAGAGAGGACGGTCGGATGTTGTAAACACAGCTGACCGTTCTTCTCCCTGCAATGATCACAGAGCGCCTGTGATCCTTCTATATAGGATCACAGGTCTCTATGGTAATTTCACAAGCCCCCCCCCCCCCCAGTTAGAATCACTCCCCTAAGCTCACGTTTAACCCCTATGATCACCCACAATGTTAACCCATTCCCTGCCAGTGTCATTAGTACAGTAACAGTGCATATTTTTTAGCACCAATTACTGTAGAAATGTCACTGGTCCCCCCAAAAGTGTAAAAAATGTCAGTTAGGAGTCCGATCTGTCCGCCGCAATGTCGCAGTCCCGCTAAAAATCACTGATCGCCACCATTACTAGTAAAAAAAAAAACAATAAAAATGATATAAATCTTTCCTGTAGTTAGTAGACGCGATCTGCGATTTTTAGCAGGACTGCGACATTGCGGCGTACAGATCGGACTCCTAACTGACATTTTTGACACTTTTGGGGGGACCAGTGACATTACTCCAGTAATCAGTGCTAAAAATATGCACTGTCACTGTACTAATGACACTGACAGGGAAGAGGGTTAACACTGTGGGTGATCAAGGGGTTACATGTGAGCCTAGGGGAGTGATTTTAACTGTGGGGGGGGGGCTTGTGAAATGACCATAGAGACCGGTGTTCCTATATAGAAGGATCACAGGCACTCTGTGATCATTCCAGAGAGAAGAGCGGTCAGCTGTGTTTACAACAGCCGACCGTCCTCTCTCAGCGGGGAGCGATCGTGGGTGTCAGGCGCCAATCGGAGCCGCCTGCCCCGTGCATCAGAGTCCCTGCTGCTGAGTGGGGGCGGGAGCGCGTTCCCTAGCTGCAGGCCGCCCTGCCGCAGTAGCAGGAGGGCCGCCCTGCCGCAGTAAAACTGTGGTGGACGGTCCAGAAGCGGTCAAACAGTGTGTGTTTAGGATCACTAACAACTTGGGAAAACCCAGACAAAAAAAGTAGATAGAGAGGACCCCTTTAAAGTGGTTGTAAACCCACCTTTATAACATTTACCTATAGGTACTGTAAAAATCTCCATAACTTGCACCGTTTAGGAGATATTTGCAGTGCATGCAGCCAATGACATCATCGGTGCATGCGCTCTGAAGGTATGGCCGCCCGTGCCGTTCCTTCATAGCCCGGTGCCGTGACCGGCGGCTCCCGTGCGCATGCGCGGGAGTGACGTCACGCGCCTCCGCCCAGTAATGCAGCCGAAGTCCGCAGACCCGGAAGGAAGACGGGTGAAGATGGCTGTGGCCGCTAGCTGGGACAACACAGGCTTTGTTTGCAGGCAAGTGTCACACAATGTGCTAGTATGCGACGCATACTAGCACATTATGCATTTACTTTGCAGGGAAGAAAAAAAAAAACGGAAGAGTTTACTTCCTCTTTAAGGCTCTTCAGACAGCCAAGGATGGGTCCCCCCACGTAGAAGCTGCTGCGACCTGGAACGACAGCGACACTAATGCTTGTTCTTGCAACCATCTCAAATCTTGTAACGCCTTCCTGTGCAGTCTTGTACATCTCAAATCAACTTCCATGCTATGAACGCAGCAACTGAGCGGATACACTTTCCTCCTGCTCTAGAAATCTCAGTCTTTGTGCTGGCTTCCTATTCTCAAACCATTCAACTCAAAGTCCTAGGTTCCACCTATAAAGGCCTCACCTCCAATCTCCTTGGCTTTCGCTGCTAGATAAAACCTTCAGTCTGAAGGACATCATAACCCCCCCCCCCCCCGCCCCGCCGGTCATCTTCTCACTCACATCTACAAGGCTTCTCCTGTGCTGCTCCTCTGATCTGACGCTTATATGTACCCCAAATATAAAAGAATCAACCTTGACTCAGACCCCAACTTTTACTGGATCTTCTGATCCAGCCATCCACATAAAAAGCCGCCTACAAATTTGGCAACGTCACCAACCTCATCTCACAATCCCACCCAAACCATCCTCTTCGCTCCTTCCAAGATGACCTCCTCCCATGCTCACCTCCAGGACTTCTTCAGAGCCTTTCACATTCTTTGTATCTCCCTACCCCAATCTTCTACTCTGTCTACACTACACACTATAAGATTTTCTGAAGACTTTTTCCTTCAGATTTACCTTTTCTATGTAGTACAAGGACCTGCCAGATTGCATACAAATTGAAAGTGTTTAGGTTTGACCTCATATTATCTGGTTTTGGTAAGTCTGAAGGAAAAAGTCTTCAGAAAATCTTATAGTGTGTATGGCCCATTAGGCAAGCCCTGAGAACGCATCTTTTGATGGTGGCCTATCCCAACTCCACCCAATAACTGGACTTCTACTTTCTTCATCAAATCACCCCTAACACTTATTATCTTTTGTATCAGTTACTTCTCCCTTTTAGATTGTAAACTCCCATGAGCAATACCCTCCCAACCCTCTTGTTTTGATTTGTGGCCCATCCCCCTAATGTTGTCATCTGTGATGAAACGCATCAGGTAGGGCCTACAGGATTGAGGTCATCACTCACAGCAAGTGATTGGATGAACCTACAGCAGCCCATAGGAATGCTATAGGATTCTCATTTATGTGCTGTGTAGCGGTTCAGCCTGCAGATGGTGGAAGTGTACATCTTTTATACTCAAACTCTTCTATACGGTTTTATCTTATGGGATGGTTTCTTGCCTTTCATCTCTGAGAGACATCACGGCAGATGTGTTCAGAGCACAGGAGACCCATTGGCATGTAGGGGGTCAGCCCCTTGAATGACTAACTTCAGTACACTGTAGTTCTATTGAGAAATTCCCACAGACTGTCATGCATCTTCCAGCCACAAGAGGTCACTGTTGTTGCTTTAGGTGAAGGAAGGAAGCAGGAAGTTCCAGGAAGTGTGTGGTGTTCGGCTCTCTATGGCTGTGCTGAGCTGAGGAAAGGTACTGCATGCTGTGGCCTTGAGAGGGATATAGACTGTATAATCCTGGGACAGAACAACAGGATCTTGCCAGAGGAGACAGAACTGAACTGTGATACAACGGACAGTAGCTGAGAACCAGAGGAAGAGAGGAGAGAACATCCCAGAGCACCTCAAGCAAATTGCAGAGCAAGGGGCCAGACTGCAGTGACCTCCAAGTGACAGAACAAGATAAACTACTTGCAAAGAAACCCAGACCAGTGCATAAGAGACTGCAGCTACAGACAGCAAGGGACAGATCCAGAGACCTGACTGCATCCACCATCACAGAGACTGAGATAAAGCAGCTGTACCTACAGAACTGTGAGTTGCACCGGTGCTAACCTGTGGTAGGGCATAGAACAGGTTTCTGTAGACAGAGCGTTGCAGCAACGTGTCCCGGTTAGCGGGAATCAGATAGGATCATATAACAGAGTAGCCTGTATCTCTGTGTGTGCATTGGCGGGAACGCCATTTTAAGTATCACGTTGCAGTTAACTTTGCTGTAAACCTATGTAATCTGTTTTTACTGTTAACATCATTCTCCGGCCATTATACTCTGTTGGTTAATAAAGCCGGTATCTGCTTCAGCCTCTCTGTCTGCTGTACCGTACTTGAATTCTGCATTGCGGTCCCCTACTCCTCTGACCGCTACAAGTGGCGCTGCGAGCAGGGTACGGTTACAGAGATGGAGGCGGCTGAAGGAAATGTGCATGATGCTAATGTGAGTACCTCAGGCAATGGTGGAACCCCTGCAAGGGCCCTCCCTATGGGCATGCTGTTTAACTTGCTGCCAAAATTTGATGGCAAGAACATGTCACTGTCAGACTGGGTGACAAGATTACAGAGCGCTGCAAGAATTTACAATGTCAGCCCAGAGTTACAGGTAGAAATCGCTTTGGCTGCCCTGGAGGGTGAGGCCCGAAAGAATGTGTTTCTACAATCAGAAGCCACACGCAGCACCTTGCAAGAGATTGTGCGATTTCTGGAAGAAATATACGGTGAAACAGCTAGTGCGGGCCACCTCCGGGCGAAATTCTTCTACCGGGTTCAGCAAGAAAAAGAAGGGGTCTCACAATATGCGATGGCTCTACAAGAAGTATTGGCTGAGGTACAGAAAAAGGAGGCAGACGGAGTATCTGGCATGGGATCTGCCGACCGAATATTGCGGGAACAGTTTATTCTGGGACTCTTCAGCTCTCCCCTGAGACAGGTTCTGCGGGAGCGAGTCAGGGTGGACCCTACTCTGAACTTTCGGCAAATATTGGCGGAGGCTGTGGCACGCAGTAAAGAAGAAAGTTATGCCTCCGGAGTGATACGGACCCAGACCGCCACACCCTTTGGGGTTGTGGGGAAGGAAGAGGTCCTAGTTAAAGTGGTACAAGACCTGCAAAGCTCCCTGAGTGCTATGCACGAAAAATTGACACAAATGGAAAGGCGAATGGAGTCGAGCTATTCCCCTGGGGCTGCCTATCCGGCCCAACAACCGCCCTATCAGATTGCCCCACTGGTTCCTACACCACAGCATCCTTACCCGAGTTCACCGTCACACCAAGTTCCTCAATATCTTCCAACAAGGCCAGCCAGGGCGCCTCCCGCGCGCAGGCGGAGAGACTATCGTCCAGGGACACAGTGCTGGCGGTGCGGAGAAGGAGGACACTTCGCCAGAGAGTGTCAGAGTGATCTATCTAGACGCTCAGAGCCGGCGTTAAACTACCGGCCCCCGCAGTAGTGGGGCGTACTGCGGGGAAGGTGGAGAGTCAAGACACCCAACACAGCTCTGAACACCTGGTCGCAGGGTGCCCCGTCATACAAGCTGAATTTGAAGGAATTCCAGTCAACTGCTTAGTAGATACCGGATCACAGGTGACGACCATGCCTGAGTCATACTTCAATCGTTACTTCCAAGCACTGGCTAAGCCAGAACGAGAGACATTGGTCCGAGTTACAGCTGCGAACCATCAGCAAATTCCAGTCACGGGAGTCGTGTGGATGAACGTACGGCTGTGTGGACAGGAAGTGGGAAGAAAAGGCATTCTGCTGGTCCCCGAGACGTTCAAGGAGGATGTACCGGTGATAATGGGCATGAATATTCTACGGGAATTGGATCAGATCATGTTCACTAAACGGGGACCTGGCTATTGGAAGCAAGCCACCCCACACAAACCCACGCAAAAAGCTTTCCAACGGTTGATCCGGTTCTGTGGGACACAGAAGAGTGTCCCAGTACACCAGTCCGTGGGAACTATCCGAGTGCCGGGAAAGGCGACCCTCAGTCTTCCTCCGGGTCGGGAGACTATACTGACCCTGCCTGTGGGAACCTTCCGCAACCTTGAAGGTATGGAGGTGATCATCGAACCAGGGGGTCTAGGAGAACTAGGTCAGGATGCCCTAGTGGCCCGGACACTGGCAGTGGTCCAGAATGGACGAGTACCCATAAGAGCTGTGAATGTGGGACATCTGGAAGTCGCTTTGGCACCTGGAGTAGAACTGGCCCGTGTGTACTTACATCGGGGAGAAGTGCTAAGTCGGGAAGAAGTGACTTTAGCTCCAACAGGCAATGCTGCATGGACACTGGCAGTTACTGCCCGACCCGAAGAGGCTCCGACCCCAGAATGGAATGGGAGAACCATTGTGGACCAAATGGAGATAAATGTGAAGAATCTCGGTCCAGACCGTTTGCGGGCGGTTGAAGCCATGCTGTGGGAGAATCAGGCTGCGTTTGCCCGCCATGCCGATGACTTTGGCTGCACAGATGCTATCACACATGAGATACCGACCGGGGACGCTGCCCCAATCCGGGAGAGTTATCGACAGATCCCGCCCAAGTTGTACCAGGAAGTGAAGACATTGTTGAAACAGATGATAGATTCAGGAGTGGTACGAGGTAGTCAAAGTCCTTGGGCAGCCCCAGTGGTGCTTGTCAAAAAGAAGGACGACACTATTCGATTTTGTGTGGATTATCGGCGGTTGAATGCATGCACCACACGAGACTCATACCCTCTGCCACGCATCGAGGAGTCCCTGACAGCCCTAGGGCGGGCTAAATACTTCTCCACCCTGGATCTAGCAAGCGGGTACTGGCAAGTACCGGTGGCCGAGAAGGACCGGGCCAAGACTGCATTCATACTCCCCATGGGACTATTCGAATTTAACAGAATGCCATTCGGGCTATCCAATGCCCCGAGCACCTTCCAGCGGCTGATGGAGAAGTGTCTGGGAGACCTGAATTTTGAAGCAACCTTGATATACTTGGATGATATCATTGTATACTCCGCTTCTTTTCAAGAACACCTAGACCGACTAGGACAGGTACTCAAGCGGTTGCGATCCCATGGCCTGAAGATAAAGCCAAAGAAGTGTCATCTCTTCAAGAGGAAGATAGAGTACCTAGGCCATACGGTGTCCCAAGATGGGGTGCTGCCATCTCAAGACAAAATGGCTGCCATACAACAATGGCCAGCGCCCAGAACACTGCGGGAGTTGAAGGCTTTCCTCGGTCTGACCGGATATTACCGGCGATTCATCAAAGACTACGCAAAGATAGCGGGCCCTCTGAATGAGCTGCAGAGAGGAACAGCTGGGAGGCCCAAGGGTCAAAGTGTCCCCTGGGGACAGAAGCAGGAAGAGGCATTCCAGGCCCTGAAAGAAAACCTGACATCGGCCCCCATCCTGGCTTATGCTGACTTTGACAAACCATTCCTCTTATCGACTGATGGCAGCCTCTATGGACTTGGGGCGGTACTGTCACAGGTACAAGAAGGACGTGAAAGAGTTATCGCTTATGCCAGTCGGTCGTTGCGGGATACAGAGCGAAACCCTCATAACTATAGTTCCTTCCGGCTGGAGCTCCTTGCCCTGGTGTGGGCCATGACAGAAAAATTTGCGGGCTACCTGACAGGGGCTAAGATCTTTGTACAGACCGATAACAACCCCCTGGCCCATCTGGATACTGCCAAGCTGGGAGCCCTGGAGCAGCGTTGGGCAGCTCGCCTTGCCAAGTATGACTTCTCAATCCGCTACCGCTCTGCTACAGAGAACACTAATGCCGATGGTCTGTCGAGGGTTACTTTTGAGACTCCAGTAGGGGATCTGGATGAACAAAAAGAAGAGGATGAAACTCCAGACTTCCGCAGGTTCACACCTCCAGCAGTTGCAGCACAGACAAGTGGGGAGGCCCGAGTGCTACCCAAGGCATTAGGAAGAACCAATGAAGAATGGGGCCGAATACAGGATGAAGATGTCGGACTGCGGCAGATGAAAGGTTGGGTGTCCCAGCAAAGAAAACCTGACAGAGATGAAAGGACTGAGCTTGATGCCGAGATGAAGTCCATTCTACACCAATGGGATAGACTGGAAATTCATGGAGCTGTTTTGTACCGCAAGTGGCAGCAGCCTGCTGATATAGAGGCAAGGTGGCAGGTAGTAATACCCAGAAGCATGGCACGAGAAGTAGCCAAACAGGCTCATGAATTTGGAGCTCACTTCGGGCCAGTTAAAACCTTCCAGTGGCTGCAACGCTATGTATATTGTCCACGACTGGAGGCCACGGTTGAGGAAGTCTGCCGGCAGTGTCGAATGTGTGAACTCACCAAAAGCACCGAACAGAGGGCACCCATGCAGCCCATACAGACCAAAGAACCGCTGGAAGTATTGATGATAGATTATCTTCTCGTGGGACAATCCGCCAGAGGTCCACAATACTGCCTGGTCATGATTGACCACTTCTCTAAATTTGCAGTGGTCACCCCAACTCGAGACCAGACGGCTAAGTCTGCAGCTCGGGCCATCTGTCAAGATTTCATCCGAGTCTACGGGTGTCCGAAGCGGATCCATTCAGATCAAGGAGCGTGCTTTCAAGGGAAAGTGATGGAGGAGCTACATCGACTGTATGGCATTGAAAAATCCAGGACAACTCCATATCATCCCCAAGGGAATGGGGCCTGTGAGCGCTTCAACCGGACCCTGCTTCAGATGTTGAGGACATTAGAGGAAGACAAAAGGATGCACTGGCCAGACTACCTCCATGAATTAGTCTGGGCTTACAATAATCGGGTTCACAACACAACCGGGTATACTCCGTACATGCTATTGTTCGGCAGAGCTGGCCGGGAAATTGTTGAACTGAATTTAGAACAACCACAGGACTTAATAGAACGATCGACCACCTCATGGGTGAAAGAACACCGTCAGCGGCTCCAGACCATCCGCCGGTTAGCAGGCCAGCGTTTGCAAGAGAGAACTCATACTGACCGTCCTCCCCTCCAGGAGGTTCCGCTGCAACCTGGAGACCGGGTATTGGTGCGGGAGAAACGTCCCAAAGGCAAGTTGAGTGAGCGTTGGGAGGTACAACCTTACAAAGTGATCAGGAGAGTGTACCCCAATGGCCCGGTCTACGAAGTACGGGTGGAAAATGAGGAGTTTGCCTCAAGGATCCTACATAGGAATATGTTACGGCCATGTCGGTCTGAAGATCCCAAACCTGCTGAAGAGACAACACTTCCTGTCCCGTCCTCAGAACTCATTATCTCCAATGAAAACAATGATGAAGACTGGTGGATTGTTCCTGACACTACGGAAGGTCCCCAGGCCACAGGGGATGAAGCTTATGCTACAGAACCACCACCGGCTCGAAATGAGGAGGAACCCAGGTTGGCAGCTCCCAATGAGGAAAGTCAGTCCCTCACAGATAGTCAAGACCTCCGGAGATCCAATAGGTCTACTGCAGGGGTTCCACCAAACAGGTACAATGCTGATCAGTTCGTTTGGTCCACCTGTATGTGTTGTGGACAATGTTGTGCTGCTGTTAGAGATTGTAATAATCACTTTCTTCCCCATGGACTATATAGGATGGCCGAGGACGACCATCGTTAAGTGGGGAGGCATGTAGGGGGTCAGCCCCTTGAATGACTAACTTCAGTACACTGTAGTTCTATTGAGAAATTCCCACAGACTGTCATGCATCTTCCAGCCACAAGAGGTCACTGTTGTTGCTTTAGGTGAATGAAGGAAGCAGGAAGTTCCAGGAAGTGTGTGGTGTTCGGCTCTCTATGGCTGTGCTGAGCTGAGGAAAGGTACTGCATGCTGTGGCCTTGAGAGGGATATAGACTGTATAATCCTGGGACAGAACAACAGGATCTTGCCAGAGGAGACAGAACTGAACTGTGATACAACGGACAGTAGCTGAGAACCAGAGGAAGAGAGGAGAGAACATCCCAGAGCACCTCAAGCAAATTACAGAGCAAGGGGCCAGACTGCAGTGACCTCCAAGTGACAGAACAAGATAAACTACTTGCAAAGAAACCCAGACCAGTGCATAAGAGACTGCAGCTACAGACAGCAAGGGACAGATCCAGAGACCTGACTGCATCCACCATCACAGAGACTGAGATAAAGCAGCTGTACCTACAGAACTGTGAGTTGCACCGGTGCTAACCTGTGGTAGGGCATAGAACAGGTTTCTGTAGACAGAGCGTTGCAGCAACGTGTCCCGGTTAGCGGGAATCAGATAGGATCATATAACAGAGTAGCCTGTATCTCTGTGTGTGCATTGGCGGGAACGCCATTTTAAGTATCACGCTGCAGTTAACTTTGCTGTAAACCTATGTAATCTGTTTTTACTGTTAACATCATTCTCCGGCCATTATACTCTGTTGGTTAATAAAGCCGGTATCTGCTTCAGCCTCTCTGTCTGCTGTACTGTACTTGAATTCTGCATTGCGGTCCCCTACTCCTCTGACCGCTACAGGCACACAATGACCATTTGCCGTGACAGGGATGGTCAAAGACATCTGATAAGCTGCTAATTTCCCATGAACTTTTCCACTGGTGGACGGAAATCGGTTTTACACACCGGGATGTTGCCAGAAGATCCTTCGTACTACATGACTTCTGGAATATTTGATTTTTTGATAGACTTTTTCCATTTTTTATTTGCGGTTGATTACATTGTGAAACAAGCACCTTGTACGATCACTTGATACTTTTAGCTTGGATCTTTTTAGGACACTTTTTTTTTTTTTAACTTTTAGAACACTGTTGACCATTCTGTATGTTATACGCTTTTGATATGTTATAAACTAGGGATTGACTGATTATCAGCAAAGCCGATTATCGGAGTGCCAATATTCACTTTTGCCGATATATCTGTATTGGCCCCGGAACTGGCCGATATTACCGATATTCCAAATATTGCTCATGTAAGGGTAAAATGATGTCACATAGCGTAATTCAATTTACAAAGGTTATAGAATAAACATTGACCCCTTGAGAAAGTCATGTGGTTTGTGACGCAACGCGTCGGGAGAAGCCATGGTGACGTCACTTCCGGTCTACGGCCGAGACCGAAAGTATCTGAGTATACCGCATCGGCGGTTCAGTGTTTGTTCTACGCATCTTCCTGTATCTAACTGTAAGTTATCTGCATCTTTTGATTAAATTTACCCTGATTTACTGCACCATGAGAGTTTCCCTCTTATATTTTAATTGCAATGAGTGAATATCCCAGAAATTGATGACATACCGTGGTTAAAGGAGGATATTGTTTAGCTCACCTACCACTGCACCTGGCTATCACCGGAATTATTGTTTTATTTTTTTAGCCACTTGATCTTTTTATGGACGTTTGAGCACTTTATTTATTCACAGGAATCATCTTCTTATAGTCACTGAATTTTTGTATGGACTTTTTAGCACTTTATTGATTCACATCTAATATTAGCACTTTTATATAGTAGCACATGAATATATCTATACATACATTTTATTGAGAATTTCTGGATTTTTTTCATCAATATCTTCCCTATATTTCACATTTGGATTTATATTTTGTCTATACTTAATTTATGTAGCTGAATCACCGTCACATTTTCAGCTACTGGTGTTTTATTAGTTTATCACCATTTCTGCACGTATTCAGCACTTATCACTTTATTATATCTATAATATACTTTTATGTATTTACTCTATCTATTTATGACCGTTGACTGATCATGGCATCTTTTATACTACACTGCGGATATTTACTGTGATTTTATTATACTGCTGCATCATCATCTTTTATATATTTATTCTTCCAATTATTGGGTGGTCCACCATTTTTAAGAATCTGAGCGCCGATTCTCTCTATTTCATATATCTTATTGTGGTATGTGGTGACACTGCTGAATTGGCTGCTTAGTCCTTGGTGTTCCACTATATGTAAATTATTTGTTTTTTCGTTTCTCACGTCTTATACCTACTGGTAGCGCATAGGTTTATCACTTTTACTCATAGAATAAACATACACACTTGGAATGCCACTCACATATGTACAAAAGATATAAGCAATTCCACATTAGCAGATCTGCTGGCAGATCGGTATCTCTCACCCACTTGGGTATCACTTCCGACCAGTGGGTGAGAGACGGAGCGGTATCGAGTGGTATGCCGGACAGAGCGGTATCACCCCGGTATCACGTATGACCAGCAGCTGAGAGACAGAGCGGCTGTGAGACAGAGCGGCATCGGGTGGGTGCCGGACAGAGTATCACCCGGGTATCACTTATGACCAGTGGGTGAGAGACGGAGCAGCTGAGAGATGGAGCAGCATCGGGTGGGTGCCGGACAGAGCGGTATCACCCTGGTATCACTTACGACCAGTGGGTGAGAGATACCGATCTGCCAGCAGATCTGCGAATGTGGAATTGATTATATCATTTGTACATATGTGAGTGGCATTTCAAGTGTGTGTTTATTCAATAACATTTGTAAGTGGAATTATGCCATGTGACATAATTTTACCCTTACATGAGCAAAACCACCAAATGGTTGGAGGAGGAGAAGACGAGTCTCGGACCCTGACATAGGATGTACAAAATATCAGCCCATATCGGCCGATACGTTGTGACCAATATATCGGTATCGGCCCTGAAAAAAACCACATCGGTCTATCCCTATTATAAACACTATTTGTGGTTGGATAATATAGGGAGTAGCGCTGAATTTCTATAATTATTGATTTGTATTATAACTGTTCCGTCTCCCTTTATTTTGTACAAACTGTTGGAGCTTTATTGGATTCATGTTGTCTACCCGCCATTGGTCTTTCCCCAAATTTCACTACACAACCTCCTCCTACCAACCATCCTCTGCCTATGGAGTCCTTCTGTCTCAGCTTAGATTGCAACCTCGTGTGTATTATTTTTGGAGCCCCTGTACTGCCTTATCCTACCCTTCGGGGAGGTGGACAATAGCTAATCAGTATTCCAACAGTTCAACTGTCAAGCTAACAACGGTAAGGGACTGGTATTCTAGAAAGACAGGGAGAAGCCTGGCGTGCCCAAGAGACACTTACCGCTGGTCTGGGACAGACGGGCAGAACTGCGCGTTTTTCTACGGTAACCGGGTAAGTTCATAAGGACATCGAGGCCGGAGTTATTGAAGCTGTCGTCCGATGACGTGCGCTCGTGTTTCACCAGAGACTCCTGGGACGGTAGGCTAGTGATAGCTGGGGCAGAGACAGCTGGCTGTGGTCTACCGCTTTGACGGGTGCTGCTTTGCTGGTTGAGAGCCTGCAGAGAGATACCCGAGCGCAGGCTGTAGAATGAGGTGTTGGCGCTCTCTGGCTCGGTTTCCTCTTCTTCCTTTGTTCGCTGTGTTAGAAGAGAGACAAAGATTGGAGAGACCAGGGGTCAGCGACCTATGAAACAGGGGCCCGGGCAGAAATGCAATGTGTTTTTCAGTGGCACATAGAGGCGCCATGCCAAAGGCTGTAATGGACGGCTTGTTAGCTGTAAAAGCCTGGCCTGAGCTTCTCTACCCATGGCTGACCCACTTCCCTTACATCACTGATTAAGCTGGCCTGCCATCTCCCAGTACCAGTGGCCACAGATATGGGGTAAAAAAGCTCACCAGCCTATTCAAATCTGAGGTCTAAAGGTGCAAGAATCGGGGTGATCTGAGGAGTAAAGGTGCAGGAATCGGGGTGATCCGAGGAGTAAAGGTATGGGAATCGGAGTGATCCGAGGAGTAAAAGTACGGGAATCGGAGTGATCCGAGGAGTAAAGGTGCGGGAATCGGGGTGATCCGAGGAGTAAAGGTACGGGAATCGGAGTGATCCGAGGAGTAAAGGTACGGGAATCGGAGTGATCCGAGGAGTAAAGGTGCGGGAATCGGGGTGATCCGAGGAGTAAAGATGCGGGAATCGGGGTGATCCGAGGAGTAAAGGTGCGGGAATCGGGGTGATCCGAGGAGTAAAGGTACGGGAATCGGGGTGATCCGAGGAGTAAAGGTACGGGAATCGGGGTGATCCGAGGAGTAAAGGTACGGGAATCGGGGTGATCCGAGGAGTAAAGGTGCGGGAATCGGGGTGATCCGAGGAGTAAAGGTGCGGGAATCGGGGTGATCCGAGGAGTAAAGGTACGGGAATCGGGGTGATCCGAGGAGTAAAGGTACGGGAATCGGGGTGATCCGAGGAGTAAAGGTACGGGAATCGGGGTGATCCGAGGAGTAAAGGTACGGGAATCGGGGTGATCCGAGGAGTAAAGGTACGGGAATCGGGGTGATCCGAGGAGTAAAGGTACGGGAATCGGGGTGATCCGAGGAGTTAAGCCCCGTACACACGTACCGATCGGCCGTCTTTTGTCCAGGGCTGTCGTGTCTGTTGAAAACTGCAAAAGACTGCACACGAATTTTGTCGGCCAACAGCAGCCAACTGCAGAAGTGATGTCATGTGATGGTTAACTTTCCGTGTGTTTTGTCTTTTCTGAGCATGCCCAGTCTTGCAAATCTGCTGTCTGTCGGCCGAATTCTGTTCTGACTGGCGAACAATCGGCCGTTCTGGTGTTGGCCTACAAAAATTTTAAAGCATGCACATCAGATTCTTTTCGGCCAAAAGTGCGCTGTCGGATGTTGGAAGCATCATACTTAACAAGCCTACAATCGGCCGATCGGTCGTCGGCCGAATATTTACGGCCGACAATCGGTACGTGTGTACGGGCCTTAAAGGTGCGGGAATTAAGGTGATCTGAGGAATAAAGGTGTGGGAATCAAGGTGATCTGAGGAGTAAAAGGTGCGGGAATCGGGGTGATCGGAGGGGTAAAGGTGCGGGAATCGGGGTGATCCGATGAGTGATCCGCGGAGTGAAGGTGCAGGAACCCTGAGGGGTGAAGGTGCAGGAATTGGGGGGGGGGATTTGAGGGGTGAAGGTGCAGGAATTGGGGGGGGGGGGATTTGAGGGGTGAAGGTGCAGGAATTGGGGGGGGGGATTTGAGGGGTGAAGGTGCAGGAATTGGGGGGGGGGTTTGAGGGGTGAAGGTGCAGGAATTGGGGGGGATTTGAGGGGTGAAGGTGCAGGAATTGCAGGAATTGGGGGAGGGATTGAGGGGTGAAGGTGCAGGAATTGGGGGGGGGGGGATTTGAGGGGTGAAGGTGCAGGAATTGGGGGGGATTTGAGGGGTGAAGGTGCAGGAATTGGGGGGGGATTTGAGGGGTGAAGGTGCAGAAATTGGGGGGGGATTTGAGGGGTGAAGGTGCAGGAATGGGGGGGGGGGGGATTTGAGGTTTTAAGGTGCAGGAATTGGGGGGGGGATTTGAGGGATGAAGGTGCAGGAATTGGGGGGGGGGGATTTGAGGGATGAAGGTGCAGGAATTGGGGGGGGGATTTGAGGGGTGAAGGTGCAGGAATTGGGGGGGGATTTGAGGGGTGAAGGTGCAGGAATTGGGGGGGGATTTGAGGGGTGAAGGTGCAGGAATTGAGGGGGGGGGATTTGAGGGGTGAAGGTGCAGGAATTGGGGGGGGATTTGAGGGGTGAAGGTGCAGGAATTGGGGGGGGGTTGAGGGGTGAAGGTGCAGGAATTGGGGGGGGGGTTTGAGGGGTGAAGGTGCAGGAATTGGGGGGGGGGATTTGAGGGGTGAAGGTGCAGGAATTATGGGGGGGATTTGAGGGGTGAAGGTGCAGGAATTGGGGGGGGGATTTGAGGGGTGAAGGTGCAGGAATTGGGGGGGGGGGGGGGGTTTGAGGGGTGAAGGTGCAGGAATGGGGGGGGGGGTTTGAGGGGTGAAGGTGCAGGAATGGGGGGGGGGATTTGAGGTTTTAAGGTGCAGGAATTGGGGGGGGGATTTGAGGGATGAAGGTGCAGGAATTGGGGGGGGGATTTGAGGGGTGAAGGTGCAAGAATGGGGGGGGGATTTGAGGGGTGAAGGTGCAGGAATTGGGGGGGGGGTTTGAGGTTTTAAGGTGCAGGAATTGGGGGGGGGATTTGAGGGATGAAGGTGCAGGAATTGGGGGGGGGGGATTTGAGGGGTGAAGGTGCAGGAATTGGGGGGGGGGGATTTGAGGGGTGAAGGTGCAAGAATTGGGGCGGGGGATTTGAGGGGTGAAGGTGCAGGAATTGGGGGGGGGGATTTGAGGTTTTAAGGTGCAGGAATTGGGGGGGGGATTTGAGGGATGAAGGTGCAGGAATTGGGGGGGGGGGATTTGAGGGGTGAAGGTGCAGGAATTGGGGGGGGGATTTGAGGGGTGAAGGTGCAGGAATTGGGGGGGATTTGAGGGGTGAGGGTGCAGGAATTTTGGTGATCGGAGCTCTGGGGGTGCAGGAATTGTGGTGGATTTGAACCAGTTTACTTGATATCAGTACAGCTAATGGCAATCATTGAAAATGATACAACTTCAACCCAAATAATCACTGGCATACCAGTTGCCCAATGCTTGTAAATTGGAAAAGGTGGCCCCTCCCTGAGACAGACTGTACATAAAGGTCCTCTATAGGAAGGACTAGATGCAGGCAATCTGGTTAGTGTGTGGTTATAGCATTAGCGACAAATATGCAAAAAGCCGCAGACCCCAAGCGTTAACTGAAGAGAATCTGTACTGAAAAAAAATCAAATAAACTTCTAAAAGGTGTAAAGTGCCGACACACAGGGGAGGGCTCACACCTACCCAGGGGAGGGCTCACACCTACCCAGGGGAGGGCTCACACCTACCCAGGGGAGGGCTCACACCTACACAGTGGCCACTGAAACTGTCCCATCTGATTTCTGGTGCAATCTGACCATAAAACTCCAACATTTCTGGGTAGTGCCAAAGATGGTCGCAAATCTCTTCATTCCTACTGGCGCTTCACCATAATAGGCAGCCTCAGTGGCCAACAGAAGCGCCATTGTTTGAACAGTAAAGCTAAAATGTATTTTAAGGTAGTTGGGATTTTTACTTTTCATGACATTCTGCGATGGTGACAGGTGAAGGCCTTCAAACTAGACCTGTGGGTGTGAAGTGCCAATGTTGGGGGGGGGGGGGGTCAGACAATGTTAGGCCACAGGTAGAAATATTCCAGATAAATGAACCTTCTCTAAGGGAGACATGGAAGCTGCTATCACTTCTTCTTATTCTGAAAATGCTAATTTTCCTGGCTATCATGTTAACAATGCCTTGAAAAAGTATTCACACCCCTTGAAATTTCCCACATTTTCTCATGTTACAACCAAAAACGTAAATGTATTTTATTGGGATTTTATGTGATAGACCGACACAAAGTGACACAGAATTGTGAAGTGGAAGGAAAATGATAAATGGTTGTCAGCATTTTTGACAAATAAATCTGTGAAAAGTGTGTGTGTGTGGGGGGGGGGGGCATTTGTATTCACCCCCCTTTACTCTGATACCCCTAACTAACATCTAGTGGAACCAATTGCCTTCAGAAGTAACCTAATTAGTAAATAGAGTCCACCTGTGTGTCATTTAATCTCAGTATAAATACAGCTGTTCTGTGAAGCCCTCAGAGATTTGTTAGAGAACCTTAGTGAACAAACAGCACCATGAAGGCCAAGGAAGACACCAGACAGGCCAGGGATAAAGTTGTGGAGAAGTGTAAAGCAAGGTTAGGTTATAAAAAAAATCTCCCAAGCTTTGACCATCTCACTGAGCGCTGTTCAATCCATCATGGGAAATGGAATGAGTATGGCACAACTGCAACCCTACCAAGACATGGCCGTCCACCTAAACTGACCGGCCGGGCCCCTACCAAGACATGACCGCCCACCTAAACTGACCGGCCGGGCAAGGAGAACATTCATCAGAGAAGCAGCCAAAAGGTCCATGGGAACCATACATTTATGGTTTTGGTTGTAACATGACAAAATGTGGGAAATTTCAAGGGGTGTGAATACTTTTTCAAGGCACCGTATGGTATGCTCTTAGCTTCAATACTTTTTGTACTGTACAGAATACAAGCATGCACATAGCGTTGTCTGACTTTACCGATAGCCATACTTGTCAAAGACCTTCTCTATCACTGTCAGTCTACTTACAAGACAATTAGCAACGTGACATGGAAGCCCCACAAAAGTTTGCAGATCCTGCTCTCCCTCCTGGTGAATGAGGAGCGCCATCACCAGCCAAGCCATTTAGCTTTGTACAGATACATACAGGGTCTCTTCTGCTCACTTTGGTCATGGTGATGTTGATTACCTGGGTGGTCCGTCTTCGGGCGGAGCGGGTTTTCTTGCTGGAATCCAAGAAGTCCGCTATGGAGCCCACGCTGCTGTCCAGCTTGGACTGTGTGCGGGTGGTGGGGATGGGCGTGAAGTACAGGCTCTCCAATGACTCCACTTTTTTGGGGAGGCGGTTAGAGGCCAAGGGTTCCGGACTGTCTGCCTGGGCGGCAGAGGATGAGGGTTCTTGATGGGCCCGCCCATTCTTTCTGCAAGAAGCAACTCTGATGAGGGCACAAAACATGAAAAGATCAGACAATGATCTGTCGTATAAGCAAGTTCCAATCACATGACCAATTTTAATATTCATAGTACACCCTGCAACAAAACTCCATCTGATGCATTTCAGTCCAGGGAGCTTAGACATACAGTCCAGGATTAAGTGAACTGCAAGCCAAGGAGATCCCACCACTGGACGTCCCAACAACCAAGCTAAGGAGATCCCACCACTGGACGTTCAACAACCAAGCCAAGGAGATCCCACCACTGGACGTCCAACAACCAAGCTAAGGAGATCCCACCACTGGACGTCCAACAACCAAGCTAAGGAGGTCCCACCACTGGACGTCCAACAACCAAGCTAAGGAGATCCCACCACTGGACATCCAACAACCAAGCTAAGGAGATCCTACCACTGGACGTCCAACAACCAAGCTAAGGAGATCCCACCACTGGACGTCCAACAACCAAGCTAAGGAGATCCCACCACTGGACATCCAACAACCAAGCTAAGGAGATCCCACCACTGGACGTCCAACAACCAAGCTAAGGAGATCCCACCACTGGACGTCCAACAACCAAGCTAAAGAGATCCCACCACTGGACGTCCAACAACCAAGCTAAGGAGATCCCACCACTGGACGTCCAACAACCAACCATACGCAAAGAGCCGCTGGGGACTTTTAGCCTTGTAGACTTGCATGTGTACTCAGCTAAAGGAAAACTTAAAAAAACAAGCTCAATAGCTCTGGCGAGGTGGCTCCAACACAGCAAGCCTTTCCTCGTTGGCCACAAAACGGTAACTCATACCATGAAGATACAGACAGGGGCTCCAGACCAAAAATGGATAAAAGTCTAAAATAATTTTATTTGTTGGTAAACAAAGACATATAAAACAGCCATTAAAAGAACTGTAATTGTTGGTAAACAAAGACATAAAAAACCGCCAACAAGTTTCATGCATTCCCCCCTTTTATCAGGGGCTCAAAACAAGATAAAAACCGGATGGACTCGGAAAACAGTGTTTTCACAGATCTATATTAGAACCAGTACTGAACTCTCTGCATGGAGTAACAACTTCACAGCAGTTGCAGAGCAACAATAGAGTGGTATTCTCGGAGTTCATCCAAATTTTATCCTGTGTTGAGTCCTGATGAAGGGGGAAGACCTGTTGCCCTCGAAACACGTTGGTGGGTTTCAAACCAACAATTACATTTATATTGTTGGATTCCTTCATCTGGTTTTGGTCTGGTGCTTCTTTTTCTATATCTATGGAGCAACTATAGGAAAGCAGCAGGTGGCTCAACTCAACAGATGTCACATCTACAAACATTAAAAGAAAGTATGAGATTTAAAAAAAAACTGGAGATTATTATCCCCCCCCCCCCCAAGTCCTGATCACCTTACTGAGAGACCAACACACTGTCTAGTGGGATTGGAGGACTGAGCTCGCTTAACCCCATTAAAAATACACTAACACCCTCATGACTGTAGAATGCTGACAGCAGCCAATCTCAGTTACCTTGTGGAGTTCATGGGGTTTTCATCCTCTTTGCTCATCTCCAGACTGTCTGTACTGACATCCGCACGACTCCGGGTCACCCGAGTGGGAACTCGCGTTTCCCGGCTCTTCAAGGCATCGGTGGCCACCTGGAACTTGCCCAGCTCCCTCAGCTGCCGGTCTGCATACTCCACCTACAGAATGGTTCGAAGCAATTATAGCGGGACGGTTTAACATATTTTCCATCCCCTGTTCGGTCATGTTTTTGTCTGGCTAGGTAATTATTAGAAGTCACCATTTTAAATTTTCATATGCTATAGAAAGACAGCAATAAAGAACGATCAGAGCCGCAGATGGAGATCTGTATCGACCCAGGGTCAGGCCTGGGAAGAGATGCCTATGGACAGCCCCATTGAGCCCTCCTATCAGGTTAGCTCCGCCCATCTGTAGCAGATTATGCTAATGTCACACCTCCACCAATCAGCAGCCGTTCTGAGACGCTCCCCAGCTAATAGCATGTGGCAAAGAACACGCACAAGGACACACTGCCTTCTGAAGGAACGCCGCGTACAGAGCGCCGGGCTTCTGCGTTTATAAGAGACAGCAGGGAGCAGAGGGTGAAAGTTGGAGGTGGCAGAATAGAGTTCCACCACAATCAGCTGCAAAACTAGGGAGGGAGGGCCAGACGACAAGGATTGGCGGGCTGGATTCGGCCTGCAGTCCTTGTGTTTGACATATGTGCTAGCATGCTCTAGCAGGGAAGACGAGGTGGCGTTTGCACGCTCTAGCAGGGAAGAGGGGTGGCGTTTGCACGCTCTAGCGGGGAAGACGAGGTGGTCCCAGTGGCTCTGGAGCTGGTTGAAGCCGAAGAGCAAGTGGGTCTTATAACCCACCAACAGCACAAAGACTCATGCCAAGTTCTCAGACAAGCTGGTGGAGTTCCTCCACCAAACCTGGGAAGGTGTTGGACATGGTTCAGGGGCTCCCTGTAAAGTAGGCTGTACGGGGCCAATGATTTATAACGGCCATCATTATTGGACTGGAAATTAAACTTTATTTTTTATTTTAGGCTTTATAAAAAGGGCTCCCTTGGAGTCTGAGGACAGTTTATAAAATCACAAAAAAAAAAAAAATAGAGAACCAGCCTGTGCTTACCGCAAACTTCTGAATATTCAGTTGTCAAAATGGCATTATAGTATTACTTCATTAGACTGAGCATGTCACTTGAGGGTGAATGTGGGGGGTCTGGGGGTGACCTGCAGTCTAACAACCCCCCCCCCACACACATTCATTGTACTGCACTCTTATTCTGCAGTTATGCACTCCCAGATGCTGGAAGGCATTTGGGCTGATTTACTTGAGAATGTTTATTCAAACTGTATGAATAATCTATTCTATTATCCAATCATGCGAAAAATAAATTCCTGTTTACTTCAGTCATCTCAAAAAAAAGTGAATAAAGTGAATATTTATACTATTTACTGAGTAAACCTTCTCAACTCCTTTATTAAATCAGCCTCAGTGTGGGAGATGCGGGTGTTGGGCAAGGCAGCAACTGTTAACAGATATAAGTCTCCTATACCAAGCTCGCTCCATACTAAAACATGAAAAGTTGAACTTTAATTGGCATTGTTTGGATTTCCTCATTATAAATTTTATTTTGCAGTTTTGCGGACACATTTTTAAAACATTATAGATGGTCTCCTCCCTCATTGACGACAGCAAACCTAAAATCCCAGACTCTAAAGGCTCAAAGAACAGAGTGACCCCGTTAGATAAAATGTGGAGTATTCCTCTGCTCAGGGTAAATCCTGTTCATATTCTACCCGGTATATTCCCTGCACCCACATCCCCATCTGACGCCTGCACCTTTCACCTTCCTCCCCTTTGGACCCCTATACTCTCTTTGCCCCCCTTTTAGATACCCGGCCCCCCCTCCCACACCTTCAAACCCTGGGCCCCTCCCTCCCACACCTTCTGCACCTGGGCCCTCCTTCCCACACATTCTGCACCTGGGCCCTCCTTCCCACACCTTCGGCACCTGGGCCCTCCTTCCCACACCTTCGGCACCTGGGCCCTCCTTCCCACACCTTCAAACCCTGGGCCCTACTTCCCACACCTTCAAACCCTGGGCCGTCCTCCCACACCTTCGATCCCTGCGCCCATCTACCCCACCCCTCCGATCCCTGCGCCCATCTACCCCACCCCTCCGATCCCTGCGCCCATCTACCCCACCCCTCCGATCCCTGCGCCCACCTACCCCACCCCTCAATCCCTGCAACCACTTTCCCCCTCTTCAACCCCTGTGCCCACCTTCAATCCCTGCAATGAACCACCCCTGTGGTAAGTTCAGTGCTCCTAGCTCTGCTAGTGAGATGAATAAATCTTCCGTCTTTTACATGCCTTCTACCTGGATTTCCTTCTGCTCTCTATGCTACAAAGAGGCTGCTGTTCCTGGGCAATAGAGAGAACCTTGGGGTATCTTCCAAACTCCTCTCTCTCTCTCTCTAACCTGAACTTCCACTTTTTTGTACTCCAATAAGCTGCAGGGGGAAGTGGGGGGTGACCCAACCAAAAAGCTCACTGGAGTAGTTTGGATTAGAGATGAGTCTGAATGACATCTGAGCTTCTCACTCCTGGGCAGCAGACATGTAAGCCAATAACACTGGGCTCACCTGAGCCTCCAGACTGTGGACTTGGCTGGTCAGGGTCTTGCAGTTCTGCTCAGCCTCCTTGCTTTGAAGCAGAGACAGTTGGAGCTCTTTGTTGATCCGTTCCGACTCCTTCTTGAGATCCTCGTTCTCCTTGTGCAGATGCTCCTGCTCCCGGGTGATGGCCTGCAGCTTGTCGCTCGGTTCTTGGTTCTGCTCTTTCTTGGCATCATAGTGTACCTTGGCTTTTTCCATCTGTGGAGAGAAGCAGAGGTTACATGACTGGTGGCTAGAGTCATTTTGAACTTGTGCTTATTGCATGGCCAGCCAATCGTGGGTATGGGAGCATCCTTGGTTCAACATGGACATAGACCCAACACACAGAGAATAGCACCTTCAAAGATACCCAGGCTGGCCAAATCAATGAGTACAAAAGCAACACGAGAGTGGAAAAGAATAACGCCACTGTAGTGCTACATACAATTGTGCTCAAAAGTTTGCATCCCCTTGGAGAACTGAGAAGATATGAACAGATTTTAAAGCAAAGAAATGGGTTTTGCCTGCTCACGCATGTTTTATTTCCTATGGGATTCATATTCCTTAACTGTAGGGGATAACAGAATGGCCCAATCATAAAACATGGCAACAAGTAAACCAATAAAATGCACCCCTTCCCCCCTTCAAAAGTCTGCATCCCCTTAGTTCTTAATCCTGTGTATTGCCCCCTTTAGCCTCAATGACCAGGTATAGTTTTCTGTGATAGCTTTCTAAGGAGGCCCAAATCATTGCAGGTGGCTGCCCATTTGTCTTGGCAGAATGCCTCCAGGTCATGCAAAGTCTTTGGTTATCTTGCATGAACCGTACGTTTGAGATCTCCCCAGAGTGGCTCAATGATATTAAGCTCAAGAGACTGATGGCCACTCCTGAACCTTCACCCTCATCTGCTGTAACCACTGGAGGGTCACCTTGGCCTTCAGCTTAGGGTCATTGTCGTGCTGAAAAGTCCAAGTGTGTCCCATGTGCAGCTTTCATTCAGAAGAAGAATGCACATTGCCTGCCAGTATTTTGTCCTGTGGACAGATTCTCCCACCTGAGCTGTGGATCTCTGCAGGCCACCTTTTTTGTAAAATGCCAAAGATGTTACGCCAAGTAGACTCCTAAACTCATGCTTTAAAACGGTGCATAATATAAATAAAAAGTGCAGCGCCTAATAATGATGGTACAAACTAGTGTATAATGCACATGGGTGATAAGAAGAAAAAAATCAGTATCATATACATAAACATGAATGAACATGGCTTGTGTGCATATAAAGATGAACCAGTCCTGATATTAAACAGTCTCTGTGATGAATGAAAAAGAAGTGATGATAGGAAGCCGCTCCCACTGTAAGGTAATAATCCACCGTCTATGATGACGAAACGCGTCAGCCACGTAAGCACACTTCCGCCGCGGCCATTTTGGATATTCCATGTTGTTTCCATTCAACCATTATGTGAGTACCTGCCTATTCTTTATCAATAAATCTGGTTTTGGACGTATTACACTATTGGATCCCCCTTCATTTTTTCACTAGGTACCTGTGGAGGTGTAGGGGATGTTTTACATCTGATAAGTTTACATCCCTTTCAGTTTCAAGAGTTTATGGAGGTTGATGATCGGTGATTTGCTAAGCTGACCCCTGCCATTTATGCCTGATTGACCTCATTAATTTGAAGGTCCACCCCAGCTGGTAAGAGTACCCTGGTCATTAACATCACGGTGGTGGATTATTACCTTACAGTGAGAGCAGCTTCCTATCATCACTTCTTTTTCATTCATCACAGAGACTGTTTAATATCAGGACTGTTTTGGTTCATCTTTATATGCACACAAGCCATGTTCATTCATGTTTATGTACAAGATACTGATTTTTTTCTTCTCATCACCCATGTGCATTATACACTAGTTTGTACCATCATTATTAGTCACTGCACTTTTTATTTATATTTTGCATCTCTGGATATGGTTTCCTGTTGTGCTGGCTGCCGTTTTTCATTTATCTGACATCTGCTGAGCACTCATATGCTTAGAATCGGTCAGTGATTCTGTCCATTTGTTTATTTTGGGACTAGCGCTGATTTTTACTTTCTATTCTTGTTACAACTGTGCATGCCTGTGGAATAGCAACAATCTACGGTATTTATAAATCTCAATAGGTGATGCTTTAAAACTTATTACAGATTACCTGTTTGGTGTTACAGAGGAGGTGCGAACAACGTTTACATATGCGGGGGCGACTTTTGTATGCGTTTGATTCTGCGTGCGAGCACGGAGGGATGGGGTGGGTTACATTTTTTTTCCCCCATTTAAATTTTACGATGCCCCTTTATTATTTTGATTTTTTTTTTGATCACTTTTATTCCTGTTACAAGGAATGTAAACATTCATTGTAATAGAAATGTTGACTTTAGGGGAAAAACAAAAACAGTTGAGAACCGGAAATGACACCGGAGGTCGCTCCGATCCTCCAAGGGCATAGAGCAAAGTAAGGACCATCTTGCCCTCACTTGACTTCCTGCCCAGCTATCTGCTGTACCCGATCGCTTCTAGATTTACCGACAGGTCTGGTAAACCTGGAAACAACCAGGAAGCGGCGGGAGGGGGGGATGTTACCTCTTTTGCCACCTATAAAAGTGATCCTGTGGGGAATTCGCTGCTGGGACCACTTTTATCTGAAAGCCGGCCGCCTAACTGAAAGGAGGAAAAAGAAAAAGATTCCGGGTCAAGGCAGCTAACTGCAGTCATAGCCCTGGTATTTAAATGTAAAAAACATTACATACAGTTACAGTTAGGCAGTCGGAAAGTGGTAAAGCGGTAGTAAACTGCAGACTTTTTTTTAATCTGCAAGGTAAAGGCATAATGTGCTAGTATGCATTGCATACTAGCACATTATGAAATGCTTACCTTAGAACAAAACCCTCCAGCAGCACGCTGTCACCCGCTGACAGGGTTTTCCTCTTCACCCGGTCTTCCTTACGGTTTCCGTCCTGCTGCTGCAGCACAGACCTCTAGTAGGGACTGCATAACTGGACGTCACCGGCTTTGTGCATCGTGAATACCTCCTAAATAGTGCAAGTTTAGGAAATATTCACTGTACCTACAGGTAAGGCTCATCATAAGCTTACCAGTAAGTACAAGTTTTAAAAAAGACTTTGCTACCACTTTAATAAAGCGATTGAACAGTACTTGTTGACATATTCGATGCTTTGGATATCTTTTTATATCCTTTTCCATCTTTATAAAGTTCCATTACCTTGTCACGCAGGTCTTTTGACAGTTCTTTTCAGCTCCCAAGGCTCAGTATCTAGCCTGCTCAGTGCATCCACGTGAGAGCTAATAAACTCATTGAGTAAAGGTTAAGGAAAGTAACCTTTAATTGCCAATTCACCCTGTGTGGGTCAGCTTGTGTGTCTGCACCAAGGCCATTCCAGGGGATGGAAACTTTTCATTAGGACCTTTTAGGCGATTTCCATTTTTAGGACTTAAAAAAGGAGACAAAACAACTATGTGATAATACATGGCTTCATATTATCACTATCCTTAAAGGCTTGCCGACTGCGCACAGTATATTTACAGTGGCTGTCAGCCCCGGCCAGGCAGAGTGACGTAGATCTACGTCGCTAGCCTGTGACCGGCTTTTGAGCCAATAGCGGGTGAGCGCGCGCCCGCCCCGTTCACTGAGGACCCGATGTCCGCCGGTCACACTACGATCGTCGGTAGAGAGGGAGAAAGTCAGGCGGCTTATGTAAACAAGCCGCCTGTCATTCTCCCCTGTGTAAAAATGGAGATCAGACGGTTCTACTATGTAGAACCGTTGATCTCTGTTTTTATAATAGTACACATGTCCCATCACAGTTAGAAACACGCCCCTAGGACACACTTAACCCCTCCCTCTCCAATACAGTTAACCCCTTCCCTGCCAGTGTCATTTTTACAGTAACAGTGCATATGTATAGCATTGATTAATGCAGTAATGTCACTGGTAACCCCAAAAGTGTCAAAAATGTCAGTCAAGGGTCCGATCTGTCCGCCGCAGTCCCGCAAAAAAAAAAAAAACACCAAAAATGACAAAAATCTTTCCCTTTGTTAGTAAACGCGATAACTTTTGCGCAAACCAATCAAAATACGCTTTTTACGATTTTTTTTTACCAAACATATGTAGCATAAAACAAATTGGCCGAAAATGTTAAAAAAAATTTGATTTTTACATTTTTTGGGGGGGGGGGGGGAATTTCATATAAAAAAAAAAGTGAAAAATATTGTTATTTTTGCAAAATTTACGCTCTTTTTTTGTTTATAGCGCATGATCAAAAAAAAAAGAAAAGAAAAGAAAAAAAAATAAATCGCACAGGTGATCAAATACCACCAAAAGAAAGCTCTGTTTGTGGGAAAAAAAGGACGTGAAATTAATTTAGGTACAGCGTCGCACGACCGTGCAATTGTCCGTTAAAGTCACGCAGTAATAAAATCGCAAAAAACCCCTGGTCAGGAAGGGGGTAAAATCTTCCGGGGCTTAAGTGGTTAAATAGAAGACAGTTTTTTGGCATGATCAGTCATAGAAGACAGTTTTTTGGCATGATCAGTCATATTTTCAATATCTATGCCAACATGTCACGATTTCTGCCAGGGGATGCAAACTTTTGAGCACAGCTGTTTATAAAGCGTTTAATGACACCCTAGGTAACATATGCCAACAAGGAGCTCACCTGGGCTTTGTAGTGCTCCACAGCCTCAGTTTGCTGCTTCAGCTCTGTCTCTAGCTCCACCAACCTCCTCTGCTTCTTCTCCACCTCCTCATGAGCATCGCTGTCCATCTGCTCAACAGAACACATAGAAGTCAATATTCACAATGAAAAAGGCTGACCCCCTGAGATGGTATTTCTGTTATGGGTGGATGAAGCCAGCCTTCCCAGTTCAGCTTCCCCCAACAGGTCTGGGGGGTGAATTATTTTCACGTCTTGTACAACGGCTCCACGGGGCTTAAAATGTGTGTCCAAAAACTGCAGGCTGGATATTGCTGGAGAATCTCAATTATTGGGCATCAGCCCAACCAACTCAACCCATAGCTGAAAGACTTTAGGGGACTGACCACACAAAACGTAAAGGAGCAGGAATACAGGAGAACCATAGAAATTTTGTAGCATTGTGGTCAGTTTGGAGATGGGCTCTACATACATCATACCTTAAGCTTCTGTTGCTGGCTCCAAATGGTCTTCTCCTGCTGGCTTATCTGTTTGTTCAGCTCCTGAACCTGTAAAAGGACAATGCTGGGTCATATCATACAAAGCCTGGGATCAGGCCACATACACGAGACAGGACAGGGAAGTCTATTCATGCCAGGTGCCGGTATCACAAAATTTGTAGGAGCTATTTGGTCATTTTAACCTCCATGGAGGTATACAGGAAGTCATACCAACAACACATCTCCTCCTCCCCTCCTCCCCCCCCATCTCCCTACTATGACAGCCCTGCGTGGGATTTCATTGCAGTAGACAAAAGTTGTCAGTTGACTACAGGAAGTTAGGAGCTCACTGGATTTTTGGCAGACCGTATGGAGCTTTGCTGTACGTGCATCATTTTATATGTTGCAGAGATTCTCCTGGGTTGAAAATGGATCAAATAGCAATTTTGCAGGATGGCCTTTCTCCCAGTTAGAGGAGTCACGGGGGGGGGGGGGGTGGCTTTTCTCCCAGTTAGAGGAGACACGGGGGGGCTTTCTCCCAGTTAGAGGAGACACGGGGGGTGCTTTTCTCCCAGTTAGAGGAGACACAGGGGGGACCTTTCTCCCAGTTAGAGGAGACACAGGGGGGACCTTTCTCCCAGTTAGAGGAGACACAGGGGGGGACCTTTCTCCCAGTTAGAGGAGACACAGGGGGGGACCTTTCTCCCAGTTAGAGGAGACACAGGGGGGGACCTTTCTCCCAGTTAGAGGAGACACAGGGGGGGACCTTTCTCCCAGTTAGAGGAGACACAGGGGGGGACCTTTCTCCCAGTTAGAGCAGACACAGGGGGGGGACCTTTCTCCCAGTTAGAGGAGACACAGGGGGGGGGACCTTTCTCCCAGTTAGAGGAGACACAGGGGGGGAACCTTTCTCCCAGTTAGAGGAGACACAGGGGGGGAACCTTTCTCCCAGTTAGAGGAGACACAGGGGGGGAACCTTTCTCCCAGTTAGAGGAGACACAGGGGGGGAACCTTTCTCCCAGTTAGAGGAGACACAGGGGGGGGGACCTTTCTTCCAGTTAGAGGAGACACAGGGGGGGAACCTTTCTCCCAGTTAGAGGAGACACAGGGGGGGGACCTTTCTCCCAGTTAGAGGAGACACAGGGGGGGAACCTTTCTCCCAGTTAGAGGAGACACAGGGGGGGGACCTTTCTCCCAGTTAGAGGAGACACAGGGGGGGACCTTTCTCCCAGTTAGAGGAGACACAGGGGGGGACCTTTCTCCCAGTTAGAGCAGACACAGGGGGGGACCTTTCTCCCAGTTAGAGGAGACACAGGGGGGGGACCTTTCTCCCAGTTAGAGGAGACACAGGGGGGGAACCTTTCTCCCAGTTAGAGGAGACACAGGGGGGGAACCTTTCTCCCAGTTAGAGGAGACACAGGGGGGGAACCTTTCTCCCAGTTAGAGGAGACACAGGGGGGGAACCTTTCTCCCAGTTAGAGGAGACACAGGGGGGGGGCCTTTCTTCCAGTTAGAGGAGACACAGGGGGGGAACCTTTCTCCCAGTTAGAGGAGACACAGGGGGGGGAACCTTTCTCGCAGTTAGAGGGGACACAGGGGGGGGACCTTTCTCCCAGTTAGAGGAGACACAGGGGGGGGGACCTTTCTCCCAGTTAGAGGAGACACAGGGGGGGGGAACCTTTCTCCCAGTTAGAGGAGACACAGGGGGGGAACCTTTCTACCAGTTAGAGGAGACACAGGGGGGGAACCTTTCTCCCAGTAAGAGGAGACACAGGGGGGGAACCTTTCTCCCAGTTAGAGGAGACACAGGGGGGGAACCTTTCTCCCAGTTAGAGGAGACACAGGGGGGGAACCTTTCTCCCAGTTAGAGGAGACACAGGGGGGAACCTTTCTCCCAGTTAGAGGAGAGACAGGGGGGGGAACCTTTCTCCCAGTTAGAGGAGACACAGGGGGGGAACCTTTCTCCCAGTTAGAGGAGACACAGGGGGGGGGACCTTTCTCCCAGTTAGAGGAGACACAGGGGGGGGACCTTTCTCCCAGTTAGAGGAGACACGGGGGGAGACCTTTCTCCCAGTTAGAGGAGACACGGGGGGAGACCTTTCTCCCAGTTAGAGGAGACACAGGGGGGGGGGGACCTTTCTCCCAGTTAGAGGAGACACAGGGGGGGGACCTTTCTCCCAGTTAGAGGAGACACAGGGGGGGGACCTTTCTCCCAGTTAGAGGAGACACAGGGGGGGGACCTTTCTCCCAGTTAGAGGAGACACAGGGGGGGGACCTTTCTCCCAGTTAGAGGAGACACGGGGGGGCACCTTTCTCCCAGTTAGAGGAGACACAGAGGGGGGACCTTTCTCCCAGTTAGAGGAGACACGGGGGGAACCTTTCTCCCAGTTAGAGGAGACACAGGGGGGGGGAACCTTTCTCCCAGTTAGAGGAGACACAGGGAGGGGAACCTTTCTCCCAGTTAGAGGAGACACAGGGGGGGGGAACCTTTCTCCCAGTTAGAGGAGACACAGGGGGGGAACCTTTCTTCCAGTTAGAGGAGACACAGGGGGGGAACCTTTCTCCCAGTTAGAGGAGACACAGGGGGGGAACCTTTCTCCCAGTTAGAGGAGACACAGGGGGGGAACCTTTCTGCCAGTTAGAGGAGACACGGGGGGGGGACCTTTCTCCCAGTTAGAGGAGACACAGGGGGGGGACCTTTCTCCCAGTTAGAGGAGACACGGGGGGGGGACCTTTCTCCCAGTTAGAGACACAGGGGGGGGGACCTTTCTCCCAGTTAGAGGAGACACAGGGGGGGACCTTTCTCCCAGTTAGAGGAGACACGGGGGGGGACCTTTCTCTCAGTTAGAGGAGACACGGGGGGGGACCTTTCTCCCAGTTAGAGGAGACACGGGGGAGGACCTTTCTCCCAGTTAGAGGAGACACAGGAGGACCTTTCTCCCAGTTAGAGGAGACACAGGAGGACCTTTCTCCCAGTTAGAGGAGACACAGGAGGACCTTTCTCCCAGTTAGAGGAGACACAGGAGGACCTTTCTCCCAGTTAGAGGAGACACAGGATGACCTTTCTCCCAGTTAGAGGAGACACAGGATGACCTTTCTCCCAGTTAGAGGAGACACAGGATGACCTTTCTCCCAGTTAGAGGAGACACAGGAGGACCTTTCTCCCAATTAGAGGAGACACAGGAGGACCTTTCTCCCAGTTAGAGGAGACACAGGATGACCTTTCTCCCAGTTAGAGGAGACACAGGAGGACCCGTCTCCCAGTTAGAGGAGACACAGGAGGACCCGTCTCCCAGTTAGAGGAGAACCCGACATGAGTAAACTTCCCCCCCTCCTCAGATTATACATGCAGCACAGAGAGAGCCAGAATTGGAGCAAAGCAAAGATTAGGTTCATGCACAGAGATTTCATTCATCATAGCCAGGAGGTTAATAATTAGGATCTGGAATAAAGGGAAAAACTACCAGCACACCACTAACTGTCCTGTGCTCACCTCCAGGAAATAAACAACAAATGACACTCGAAGACAGTAACATGCTATGCTGCTGTTTTCATTATATTAAAAAAGAATAGTGCGCAAATGCAAAAGAAATAACTACCAAATCTGAAGACAATCCATAAATAAAAATGGGGGTTTGGTCCCACCATATGGCCATATCGTGCTCAAGCCCACTACTGCGTCAAAGTACCCCATTATCAGTGGGTCCTACACTATCCATGAAAAAGAGATGAATCCAGCCATTCTAACCCTTGGAGATAATACTCCTTGCTGGGAAGGATGTGCAAATGCACTACAGGGGACTCCTCCTATATCCAATCGATGGCTTTAGATATACATGTTCAGGGTTTGCTCCCCCAATTTTTTGCTTGTTTATTATGTATTCGGTCTGACCAGACTTATGAGGTTGAGCATCCCATCCCCCACACACACCTGTACTCTATTGGTGTCCTCTATCAAGTAGATATAGGAGGAGTCCCCTGCAGTGCATTAGCACACCTTCCCAGCAAGGAGTGTTGTCTCCAAGGGTAAGAGAGGCTGGATTCACCCCTTTTTTATGGATAGTGTAGGACCCACTGATAATGGGGTACTTTGACGCAGTGGTGGGCTTGAGCACGATATATGGCCATATGGTGGGACTAAACCCCCATTTTTATTTATGGATTGTCTCCATATTTCATAGCCATTTCTTTTGCATGGTTGCGCTATTCTTTTTTAATATACATGTTGCTTGGTCCATAGCTGCACCGGCTTTAGATATACATGTTCAGGGTTTGCTCCCCCAATTTTTTGCTTGTTTATTATGTATTCGGTCTGACCAGACTTATGAGGTTGAGCATCCCATCCCCCACACACACCTGTACTCTATTGGTGTCCTCTATCAAGTAGATATAGGAGGAGTCCCCTGCAGTGCATTAGCACACCTTCCCAGCAAGGAGTGTTGTCTCCAAGGGTAAGAGAGGCTGGATTCACCCCTTTTTTATGGATAGTGTAGGACCCACTGATAATGGGGTACTTTGACGCAGTGGTGGGCTTGAGCACGATATATGGCCATATGGTGGGACTAAACCCCCATTTTTATTTATGGATTGTCTCCATATTTCATAGCCATTTCTTTTGCATGGTTGCGCTATTCTTTTTTAATATACATGTTGCTTGGTCCATAGCTGCACCGGCTTTAGATATACATGTTCAGGGTTTGCTCCCCCAATTTTTTGCTTGTTTATTATGTATTCGGTCTGACCAGACTTATGTGGTTGAGCATCCCATCCCCCACACACACCTGTACTCTATTGGTGTCCTCTATCAAGTAGATATAGGAGGAGTCCCCTGCAGTGCATTAGCACACCTTCCCAGCAAGGAGTGTTGTCTCCAAGGGTAAGAGAGGCTGGATTCACCCCTTTTTTATGGATAGTGTAGGACCCACTGATAATGGGGTACTTTGACGCAGTGGTGGGCTTGAGCACGATATATGGCCATATGGTGGGACTAAACCCCCATTTTTATTTATGGATTGTCTCCATATTTCATAGCCATTTCTTTTGCATGGTTGCGCTATTCTTTTTTAATATACATGTTGCTTGGTCCATAGCTGCACCGGCTTTAGATATACATGTTCAGGGTTTGCTCCCCCAATTTTTTGCTTGTTTATTATGTATTCGGTCTGACCAGACTTATGAGGTTGAGCATCCCATCCCCCACACACACCTGTACTCTATTGGTGTCCTCTATCAAGTAGATATAGGAGGAGTCCCCTGCAGTGCATTAGCACACCTTCCCAGCAAGGAGTGTTGTCTCCAAGGGTAAGAGAGGCTGGATTCACCCCTTTTTTATGGATAGTGTAGGACCCACTGATAATGGGGTACTTTGACGCAGTGGTGGGCTTGAGCACGATATATGGCCATATGGTGGGACTAAACCCCCATTTTTATTTATGGATTGTCTCCATATTTCATAGCCATTTCTTTTGCATGGTTGCGCTATTCTTTTTTAATATACATGTTGCTTGGTCCATAGCTGCACCGGCTTTAGATATACATGTTCAGGGTTTGCTCCCCCAATTTTTTGCTTGTTTATTATGTATTCGGTCTGACCAGACTTATGAGGTTGAGCATCCCATCCCCCACACACACCTGTACTCTATTGGTGTCCTCTATCAAGTAGATATAGGAGGAGTCCCCTGCAGTGCATTAGCACACCTTCCCAGCAAGGAGTGTTGTCTCCAAGGGTAAGAGAGGCTGGATTCACCCCTTTTTTATGGATAGTGTAGGACCCACTGATAATGGGGTACTTTGACGCAGTGGTGGGCTTGAGCACGATATATGGCCATATGGTGGGACTAAACCCCCATTTTTATTTATGGATTGTCTCCATATTTCATAGCCATTTCTTTTGCATGGTTGCGCTATTCTTTTTTAATATACATGTTGCTTGGTCCATAGCTGCACCGGCTTTAGATATACATGTTCAGGGTTTGCTCCCCCAATTTTTTGCTTGTTTATGCTGTTTTCATTGAAAACTGTTTGCAGGTTTCATGCAAGCTCTTTCCTCACCGTTACATTATAATTTCATAGACAACCATGCCAGTGTGGAAGGAAGAGTTAGGAAGGGGGATGGGTAAGGGAAGGCCAAATATGGGGGAGAGAAGAAGAGGGTCAGGCTTCAAGGACAGATTTTAATATCATGCCCCACCCCCTACCCAGGCCCCAACTAGGACTTCAAAAAGAATGCGATTTCGAAATTCCCACCAAGCTTTATACAGCTGGGGAATAGTAATGTGAATGGGACTTTTGATAGGAGCTCCCCAGGTCAAGACAGTGGTGGCTGCAGCTGGGCATTAAGGCCCGACCACCCTGCACTGCATATATCCATATTGCTGTTGTGCGTTTTATGCCTGTGTCCCCGTTGGGGCAAAATTTCTCTCAATGCTTGAACAGCCAGTCCCCCAAACACAGACACATATGGCACTTTTCCACTGCAAGTACCGACTCGGCTCCACTCGGCCCTGCTTGGCTCCGTTTGGTTTTCCACTGCATGGTACCACATGGTACGGTGCTGGAACAGTTCGGTACGGTTTGCTTTTCCACTAAAGTAAAAGTGGGTGGCATAACAACGATTCTCTGACCAATCAGTGGCTAGTAGTGACAAACAGTCAAGGCTGCATGCAAAGGATTGTTGGATATGGTACCGGTACGGCCCTCTTGGAACCACAACTGAGGTGGTACTGTTTAAGCGAGCCGTACCGTTCGGTTCCATGTAGTGGAAAAGCACCGCCGTACCGTTCCAACACCGTACCATGCAGCGGAAAAGCCCAAAATCGAGCAGTACCGTTCGGTTCCATGTAGTGGAAAAGCGCCGCTGTACCATTTCAACACCGTTCCAACACCGTACCATGCAGTGGAAAAGCCCAAAATCGAGCCGAACCGTTCGGTTCCATGCAGTGGAAAAGCGCCAATACAGCAATAAAAAGCTGACAAAAGCTTAATGGCTGATTTTTGCTTGGAAATGCCCTTAAATTATCTTTCACTGTAAGTGAAAAAATGCTGCCTCTTTCCCTTCTTCAGTGCTCTGTACTGGCAGAGCTGAGTAACAGACACACCCCTTATGTATTGCAGATGAAGAGAGGGGGCGTGTCAGAATAGTTCTGTTACTGAGAGCACTGACCACCTCGGGAATCTGTGTATTTTTTTCTGTGAAACAGAACAGTCACTAACAGCTCCTGGTCTAGTTATGACCGATAGCTGGAGGGATGAGCTCCTGATCATGTGACTACTGCACCAGCCAATCACAGTGGTCATGTGATTTGGAAGTGGTTTCCTGTCACCCTTTAAGGCCCACTTAAAGGGCCATGTGGACAGGAAGAGATTAATGAATAGAGGACAATAACTTAACTGGCTAAAGAAAGGAAGAACTTCTTTACAAATGTTCCCTCTCTGGGCAATGATCCTTAAATCAGAAGAGAATTAATGGTCGTAGAACTGGGTCGGGGTCATTTAGCGCACTGTATTCTAAGGGTCAGCTAATTGCCAGAATAAAATTATTAGGAGGAATCGCAGGGAGATCACCAATGCTTTGGAAGCAGAAAATGGCAAAGGAATTAAAAACGTTTTCTAACCTGTTGTCTGGCACAGAAGCATTAAATAGAGAGTTGGAAGACCGTATTAATTTACAAGTGCATGAGAAACCGAAAAGGGCACGTCAACCTCACGCCCATACGAGGTCCCCACCGCTCTGCTGCGGCCCTTTTGGCAAACAGTTCCCAAGGAAAACTGCGGAGCCCAGAGACGGCGCTGTGCAAAGTGCGTAGGTTAGCGGCATGCACCATCACCGTTTAAGGAGTTGGAGCCGAGAGTCGCTTATGCTCGTTACCTGCTCAGCTTGGCCCTTTTTCGCGGCTTCCAACTGTTCCACCTGTGAGACGCGATACGGGGAATGAACAAACAGGTTAACACGTGACTGTCTTTCAGTAAACTACAAATGATACTAAAAACCTAAAGCTAGTCACACACTTTACAACCTAACTGTACCAGGTCACCTAAAACTATGCAGGGTGATTTAATAACTGAAGTGGCCTTGGACCCCTGGTGTCCATTTTGCAGATTGGCAGTCATTAACACCAATGCTGGGAGTTCCTGTCACTGACATCTACGTTGGATGTTTTAGGGCTCGTTTACACTTGCTTCAAAATGTGGAATTAGACACGCTTTTTTTAAAGCACTCAATTCCAATTAAAGCCCCTGTCACTAAATAAAATGGTTACCTTACAGTGCTGTTCACACGTTAGGTTTTCTTTGCTTCACTTCAAAAATTGTACACCATGTTTCTTTCTTTGTGCTTAAAAGCGGCTTCAAAGCCTCCATAGAAGTCTATGACAAAACTCATTTACAGCACCTTGCAGATATCCCATGATGCACTGGGAGACCAACAAGCAAAGCAGTAAGATGACATCAGCAGTCACTGCAGAGCTGAGTGTTACTACTGAGCAGGGGGCTCAGAGCAGAGCTGGGGGTTACTACCGAGCAGGGGGCTCAGAGCAGAGCTGGGGGTTACTACCGAGCAGGGGGCTCAGAGCAGAGCTGGGGGTTACTACCGAGCAGGGGGCTCAGAGCAGAGCTGGGGGTTACTACTGAGCAGGGGGCTCAGAGCAGAGCTGGGGGTTACTACTGAGCAGGGGGCTCAGAGCAGAGCTGGGGGTTACTACTGAGCAGGGGGATCAGCAGAGCTGGGTGTTACTACTGAAATGGGATCAGCAGAGCTGGGTGTTACTACTGAAATGGGATCAGCAGAGCTGGGTGTTACTACTAAAATGGGATCAGCAGAGCTGGGTGTTACTACTGAAATGGGATCAGCAGAGCTGGGTGTTACTACTGAAATGGGATCAGCAGAACTGGGTGTTACTACTGAAATGGGATCAGCAGAGCTGGGGGTTACTACTGAAATGGGATCAGCAGAGCTGGGGGTTACTACTGAAATGGGATCAGCAGAGCGGGGGGGTTCCTACTGAGTGGGGCATTAACAGAGCTGGGGGTACTACTGAGCAGGGGACCTGCTGAACGAGGGCACTGATAGGTTGGGGGATCTGCTGAATGAGGGTAATATTGAGCAGAGTAAGTATCTACTGGGCCCCGTTAAAAAAAGCATGTTAAAGCAGTAGGCGCTGTAATGAGTTGAAGTTGAAGCAAGTATAAATGAGCCCTTACTGCATCCACGGACACCATCGCTCAGGTTTATTACTATGTCAAAAAACATTGTTTCAATTTATTTAAAGCGACAAGGACCTTCCTAATTAATAAACTTGTACCTGGACAAGCAGCTTCTGCTTTTCTTCTTGGAACTTCTGCCGTTCATCCAAAACCTTAGACTTTGTGTGGTCATACTTGCTAGTCACAGCTTCCAGTTTTTGGCTGAGTTCATCAACTTGTTGCTTACTTTCAGTAATTGTCTTCTCATAGCTCTGCTGTAGAGACTCGATCTCCTTGTGGTGCTTCTCTTTGATCTTCGACAGCTCTGTCTCCGTCTTCTTGGTACTTTGATCAGAGGCCTGGGACAATGTCCTATTTTCAGAACGTAGCTGCTTGTTCTCCTCCTGGAGCTTAGAGATCTTTTTGAGGTTATCATTGCTCTCCTTCTGAAGGGTTTCCAGAGTCCCTTCCTTTTGGGATAATGACTCCTTTAAAGACAAGAGAGAGGCCACCTCCGCCTTGGTCTTTTCAAGCTCCGTCTTCAAACCCTCAGACATCTTTTGGTTCTTTAGCAGATCCTCCTTGTACTGGCTTTCCCTTCGCGTCTGCTCCGTCTTCATTTCCTCGTAGCTGCTTTTAAGGGAGGTCAATTCCTCCAGCACATGTTGAGAGTTGGCAAGTTGTTGCTGAACAGCAGACATTTCTTCTTCTTTCTTTGAACATTTTTCCTGCCAGGTCTTAATGTCTTGCTCAAGTTTTGCTATGGTTTCATCTTGAGAGGACAATTGTTTCTGCAAACCTAAAACAGACGTACTCTGCTTGTCTGCTTCTTGTTTGTAGCTCGAAGTTTCGGCATTTAGGCTGTCAATGGCACCTTGTTTCTGAGTAAGCTCTTTTAAGGATATTTCCAGCTTTTCTTGAACTAGTTTTAGCTGTTTTTCAAGACCATTGCTCTTGGTGGACTCCCTCTCAAGCAACTCTTTTGCCTCCGAAAAGTTCTTCTCATTGGTGGCAAGCTTAGCAGTCACGTTCTTCAGCTCCTCTTGCATCGTTTTCACCTGACCGGTTTTCTTCTCAATTTCTTGCTGTAGTTTTGATACTTGCTCTTTTGCTTTGGCTAGAGATTTCTCCTCATCTTGGGAAGAGGACATGACACGTGACAGTTCCTTGCTGGATTCATTCAAAGCCTTTTGACTTTGCTCCAACTCCTGAACTTTGTGGAACAGCTCAATTTTTAAAGCTTCCAAGGATGATTCTTTTTCAGTTTGCAGTGACTGAGCCTCCTTTAGCTGTTTGGTGAGCTCACTTGTCTTTTGGCGCTCCTGCTCAATCTCAGATTCCAAGGCCTGGAGAGCCCTTTGCCACTGTTCTGATGAGGATGCATTTTTCGAGGCTGCAAGTCTGGCCTCAGCTGCTTCTTTGTGAGCCAGGTTCATACGCAACTCCCTGTCCTGCAACATTCCCTCTAGATCTTTAACTCTACTCTCCAAAGAGTTGACCACATTTGCTAAAGCTTGCAGGTTCTCGCGGATTGAAGCATTTTCTTGAGTTTTCTCCTGGATATCGTGCCCCAGTCGCTGGATCTCATTCTCTTTTTCACTAATAGTTTCTTTCAAAGCCGTAATCTCAGACTCTGTGGCTTTTATTGTCTCTTTAAAATGCTTCACCTCTTCTTCATGCTTTCTAGCTTGTTCTTCAAATGCTTTTAGCCTGGTCACCTCTTCTCCATGCTTTCTAGCTTGTTCTTCAAATGCTTTTAGCCTGGTCACCTCTTCTCCATGCTTTCTAGCTTGTTCTTCAAATGCTTTTAGCCTGGTCACCTCTTCTCCATGCTTTCTAGCTTGTTCTTCAAATCCTTTTAGCCTGGTCACCTCTTCTTCATGCTTTCTAGCTTGTTCTTCAAATACTTTTAGCCTGGTCACCTCTTCTCCATGCTTTTTAGCTTGTTCTTCAAATACTTTTAGCCTGGTCACCTCTTCTTCATGCTTTCTAGCTTGTTCTTCAAATACTTTTAGCCTGGTCACCACTTCTCCATGCTTTTTAGCTTGTTCTTCAAATACTTTTAGCCTGGTCACCACTTCTCCATGCTTTTTAGCTTGTTCTTCAAATACTTTTAGCCTGGTCACCACTTCTTCATGCTTTCCAGCTTGTTCTTCAAATGCCTTTAGCCTTGTCACCTCTTCATGGAGCTTGGTTGACGATTGTTTTTCCAGCAGTATCGCCTCATCATTTGCAGCAACTTCCTTGGAAAGTCTCTCTAGCTCGCTCTCCTTCAAGGTAATGAGGTCAAGAGAACGGGAGAGCTCATTTTGAAGAGCTGAAAATTCACCTTTATGCACATCCACAGATTTCTGTAGCTGAGCCTCGGCTTCCAATTTTTTGGTTAGCTCAGTTTTCAGGTCTGCAATGGCTTTTTCCTTCTCCTCACGAAACCGAGACACAGAATTTTCTTTTTCCTTGAGTTTCTGTTGGTGCTTCAGATTGGACTCCTCTAGTTCTTTCCTCAGTAGTTCCAGCTGTGTGGAAAGAGCATTGGTCTCATTTTTCTGCTCGTTAAGAGTTGCCTCCATACTAGTAATTTCAGATTCCAACGACCGAATTCTTTCAGATTTTTGCTCTTCAAGCTTTCTTAAAGTCGATTCCAGCTTTTCTTTTTTCACCTTCTCTTCAGAAAGCTCTTTAGACAGCAAGGCAAGATCTTGCACCGCATTACTGCGACTCTTCTCCAGCTGTGAAATTTGCTCAGTTTCCTTCTCCTGAGCTAATCTAAGCTTCTCCTCTGCAGAATGAACTGACTGAAGCAGATTTTGCTCAGCGGTTTCTTTCTTTTTAAGTTGGGTTCTTGCAGCCGAAAGCTCAGATTCCAGGTGAGATAACTTCTCCAGTTGGGAAGACGCGTCCATCTTTGCTTTGGCCTCCATTTCCAATACTCTAGACTTTTCTACCTCCAGCTGCTGGCAGACTTCTTTATAATCCTTTTTCAGTGATTCAATATGCTTCTCTACCTGGCTTGAGTTTTCAGCAACATCTTTCCACTTGCCCATTTCCTTGGTCACCTTTTCAATCTCTAACTCCCGTTGTTTAATTATATCAGAGGTTTCAGACAGTTTGTGCTGCAAGTTCTCACGCTTTGCTCGGTGTTCCTCCTTCATTTGGCGCAGCTGGGATTCAAGTCTCTTGGTAGCGGCTTTCTCCTCCGTCAGCTCTGCAATTGTTAGGTCTCTACTCTCACTTAGTGACTTCAGATTTCCCTCAAGAATGGAATTTCTCTTCTTCTCACTCTCAAGTAAGGCTGAACGTTTTTTCTCGTTTTCCAAGAGCTCCTCTAAGTTTTTAACCATGTCCTCCAAGGACAAAAGCTTCTCTTTAATTTGGCTATTCTCTTCACTCATCAGCTCCACCCCAGACACCTTTTGCTCATAGTTTCTTAGCTGGGCTTCTCTCTCTGCAAGCTGCGTTTTTAGCGACTCCAAAACTGCTGTATGAGACTTGTTCTGGGCTTTATTCTCTGTGTCAAGATGCTGGCATTTAACTTCCAAGCCTGAAACAGTAGAATCCAGTTCCTTAACTTTTGATGCAAGCTCTGCTTTTTCTTTTTTTAGATCTTCCACAGATGCCAAACTTTGCTGGTGATCTTTTTTCAAAGATTGACAGGTTTGGCTCAACGTCTGTAACTGTTGGTCTTTATCGCTTTTATAGTCATTAAACACCTTAAAGGCAGAGTCTCTTTCACCAGCAATTTTATCCCGTTCTTGTTCTAAAGTGGTCACTTTTTGGGTAGCTGCATTCAGTTTTTCAGTTAGTTCTGTCGATTTGCCTTTAGAGGTGGTCAGACTGCTGCTGAGATGGTCTACCTTATGGCTAAGTTGCTCAATGTTCTTTCTTGAAGACTCCTCTTGTTTTTGCAAGGTGTCCATCAGCTTCCCTCTCTCTCTTTTCTCTTCTTCTACTTCCTGCTGAAGAGAGGAGAGGGCCTCGTCCTTCTGTGCTAGAGAAGACTTTAGCTTTGTGATCTCCAGCTTGAGCGTGGTTATCTGACTTGTCAACTTTTCCTCCTGCAGCCTGGCTTCCTGATCCTGCTTCTCTTTCTGAAAGGTGATTTCGGACAGCGAGGTCTGCAGATTGGTGACAATGTCCTGTAGCTGAAGCTTCTCCGATTCGAAGCGAGATCTTTGCAGCTCCACCTCCGCTACTGCAGCCCTCTTCTGTTCTTCCAACTGTGTGATCTGAGCCTGGAGCTCCATTGATTTAGAGTTTAGCAATGTGACCTCTTGCTGTAAATGTTCCAACTGGAAAAACAAAAAACAAAGGGCAAATCCATATTAAAAAAAAAAAGCTCATGCCATTAACATTTCACAGGAGCTGCAAGCATTCAATGTGTTTAAGACTAGTCTACTATCACTACTCCTGGAGACATCTCAAAAAATTGTCATTAGTAATGGACAATCTCAGCATCACAATCCCATAATTTAGTGGTGAAACTTAACCCCTGAAACACAGTTAAAAACACAGATCAAATATAACCAAAAAAAAGTTTTACCTTCCGAAGGGTTTCGATTTGTTCATCCAACCCTGGGAGTTCTGCAACACAGCACTGCCCTGTCTGCCAAGGCAGGAGACCCTCATTTTTCTCTGGTGCAACTCAGTAACACCTACATGTCTTGTCCCTCCCACCACCTGTGATTGGACAGTAACAGCACAGTAATGAGCTCATCTCGGTCATGCTGCGCCTTCCGCCTATTATCCTGTTTCTTGTTAGCACAAGAACTACTGATTGGCTCTTCATACTGCCTCCAACTCTCACCATCTGAGCTTTGGTGTGGATGGACAGACGGGTCAAATACAGGTATTCAAACTGCAGGTATTTAAAAATAGGATTTTGCACTCCCCCATAAAGACATGGATGAGTTTGGGGTGGAGGAACTTGACTGGCCTGCACAAAGTCCTAAACCTCAACCCGGCAGAACACCTTTGGGATGAATTAGAGCGGAGATTGTGAGCTCTTAGGAACCTTAAGTGCAGCAGAAATCTTTTTGTAACCTTGGCCAGATCTGTGCCTTGCCACAATTCTGTCTCTGAGCTCTTCAGGCAGTTCCTTTGACCTCATGATTCTCATTTGCTCTGACATGCATTGTGATCTGGAAGGTCTTATATAGACAGGTGTGTGGCTTTCCTAATCAAGTCCAATCAGTATAATCAAACACAGCTGGACTCAAATGAAGGTGTAGAACCATCTCAAGGATGATCAGAAGAAATGGAAAGCACCTGAGTTAAATATATGAGTGTCACAGCAAAGGGTCTGAATACTTAGGACCATGTGATATTTCAGTTTTTCTTTTTTAATAAATCTGCAACAATGTCAACAATTCTGTGTTTTTCTGTCAGTATGGGGTGCTATGTGTACATTCATGAGGAAGAAGAATGAACCTAAATGATTTTAGCAAATGGCTGCAATATAACAAAGAGTGAAAAATTTAAGGGGTCTGAATACTTTCTGTACCCACTGTATGTATATATACACACATACATACACACATATATATTTATTAAGATATCATTTTTATTCCCCAACAGTGTATTTAGCGTCAGCTTGGTGTTAAAACAACGATCCCATTTAAGTTAAAGATATTTTGCCTTTTCTGGAAAATGAAGACTGTCAAATTTTTGCCCATTTGTAAACTGCTCTGAACTTTATTGCTCTGGAGAACATGCGCATAGAAGACCCATTTAGGACCTTTCCTTTACAGCGAGAAGGAACCGGGTGGGGCTTCTATGTGCATGTTCTCTAAAACAAAGTTATAAACCATGCAGGGGGACAGACTATACATGCTTAGGGCACGTCATAGATTATGCAATTTTCTTGAGTCCCCCATCAGCACAGTTAGTGTGGATGAGGGAAATCCCTCCCACAGCGCTATAGTGTTTTGCCTGCGGGGAGCTTTCCCTGCTGGCAGGACACAATGATTAGTGTTACCAGCTATAGCTGGGTGCCACTGAAGTATTCAGGTTTGGCTTTAAGAAAAGTTGGCAACTCTACCCAAGACAGCAGGAAGGGGGTCCGCTGTGGGACCGTTATAAAGAGCTCTGCAATTGGAGTAAAAGGGCCCCAGGATCAATGGGAAGGGCCCTGGGCTTGGAGGGAAGAGGGGGGTCCTTCATGGATTCTTGCACTTAGGCCCTGAAGGTTCTGGTTTCAATAAATACTTTGTTAGTGTCTCCAGCAACTACAAAACTGTCCCCAGCCAAGGGAGACAATCCTATTGAAGTATATGGGGGGGATGGATGAAGCAAACACAGCGGCAGGCTGAGGGGCTCTGAGACTCAGGTGGCTCTACATCTGGGGTGAGGGGGGTGTCACTTTAGGTCGGGGGGAGGCCAGACAGGAAGGATAAGTGAAATGTATGTGAATGTACAACGGAAAATGCTGGTATGTTTTACCCTCAGGACGTCGCCCATGCTCTCCCCTTTCTGGTTCTGTTCACTTTCCATCATCCGCTTTAACTGATCCTCCAGTGTGGAGATCTTCCCTTGCAGGATCTGGTTGTGTTCCTCCAGGAGTTTCTGTAGAATACAAATGATGGGACACAGTTCAATGTTTAATCAGCTTATAGTTTTCCTTCCCTGGTTCCTCCTTTCCCCCCTCACCGAAATGCCGGTGTCATCATTTTGGAAGAACGCTCGCCCAGAAAAAGGAGACTTTGCGGAGGCGTCACCGCACCAGTGAGAAAACTTGAAGAAAAGGGTTATGTATATCCGGGGGAGTAAGGTGACATGCTTGGAGTTTCACTTTAAACACTCAAGACTCTCAATTAACCCCATGCTGCCCATTAGGTTTACCCCATATTGTAAATAGATGTCCAGTAAAATATGCCATGTGCAAATATTTGATATTTGTAAAGTAGAGAGGGATCACTTTGATGCAGCTGGCCAGCTTGGACAGGTATTGTAATATGTGAATCCAGAACCTTCTTTTTATGCAGCAGATTCTAAGAAGTATGTAAGGATGAAAAACAGCATGCAGAGGGTTAATTGAGACCTTTTTAAAAACACCATTTCACATGTCTCACCCCCTGTATAGAGGGAGTACAGTTTATATGGGACCCCCTGTATAGAGGGAGTACAGTTTATATGGGACCCCCTGTATAGAGGGAGTACAGAGTATATATTGGACCCCCTGTATAGAGGGAGTACAGTTTATATGGGACCCCCTATATAGAGGGAGTACAGTTTATACGGGACCCCCTGTATAGAGGGAGTATAGAGTATATATTGGACCCCCTGTATAGAGGGAGTATAGAGTATATATTGGACCCCCTGTATAGAGGGAGTACAGTTTATATGGGACCCCCTATATAGAGGGAGTACAGTTTATACGGGACCCCCCCCCCCCCCGTATAGAGGGAGAACAGTTTATACGGGACCCCCCCTGTATAGAGGGAGAACAGTTCATACGGGACCCCCCCTGTATAGAGGGAGAACAGTTCATACGGGACCCCCTGTATAGAGGGAGAACAGTTTACATCAGCCCCCCTGTATAGAGGGAGAGCAGTTTATATGGGACCCCCTGTGTAGAGGGAGTATAGAGTATATATTGGACCCCCTGTATAGAGGGAGTATAGAGTATATATGGGACCCCCTGTATAGAGGGAGTATAGAGTATATATTGGACCCTCTGTATAGAGGGAACACAGTTTATACCTTTTCGGTGATGGCAGCGTTGAGTTCGTTCTGCAGCTGACTTTGCTGTTGCTGCCAACCGGGCACAGACTGCTCGTGTTCTTCTGTGGTTTCATTAAGGGCGTCCTGCAGCTGTGCCAAATGAGTGGACAGGTCCCGGACCTGGACAAAGAACTGAGGTTAGTCTAAAGCAGTGGTGGTCAACTTACAAGGTCAAGGGGCCTCAACTGTGACCCCCGCGCATCACCAAAGGGGTCATACATAGGCTTTAGTATTTATAAAGCTACTGAAAACTGCCAGAATTGGAGATGGTCAGAGACTGCAGACACGGTCCAGGAGATGGTCAGAGACTGCAGACACGGTCCAGGAGATGGTCAGAGACTGCAGACACGGTCCAGGAGATGGTCAGAGGCTGCAGACACGGTCCAGGAGATGGTCAGAGGCTGCAGACACGGTCCAGGAGATGGTCAGAGGCTGCAGACACGGTCCAGGAGATGGTCAGAGGCTGCAGACACGGTCCAGGAGATGGTCAGAGGCTGCAGACACGGTCCAGGAGATGGTCAGAGGCTGCAGACACGGTCCAGGAGATGGTCAGAGGCTGCAGACACGGTCCAGGAGATGGTCAGAGGCTGCAGACACGGTACAGGAGATGGTCAGAGACTGCAGACACGGTACAGGAGATGGTCAGAGACTGCAGACACGGTACAGGAGATGGTCAGAGACTGCAGACACGGTAAAGGAGATGGTCAGAGACTGCAGACACGGTACAGGAGATGGTCAGAGACTGCAGACATGGTCCAGGAGATGGTCAGACTGCAGACATGGTCCAGGAGATGGTCAGAGACTGCGGACATGGTCCAGGAGATGGTCAGAGACTGCGGACATGGTACAGGAGATGGTCAGAGACTGCGGACATGGTACAGGAGATGGTCAGAGACTGCAGACATGGTACAGGAGATGGTCAGAGACTGCAGACATGGTACAGGAGATGGTCAGAGACTGCAGACATAGTACAGGAGATGGTCAGAGACTGCAGACGTGGTACAGGAGATGGTCAGAGACTGCAGACACATACAGAAGATGGTTAGAGAATGCAGACATACTACAGGTTGGTTGAAGTAATTCTGAAGGAGATAAAACAGACTGCCAGAGATCACGGTCACTGCAGTCACTTTACAAATCAATGCCCCCACTCCTACTACTGCCTGCTGGGGTCTGAGGGTCACACGATTACCAAAGGCCCTTGGGCTGCAGGTTGGTCACCAGAGGTCTAACTATACCCAAAGGATTGAGTCAAAGTGGACGTAAAACAATATAGAGTATATTTCTGTCATCCCAACTCCTCCTTATGATGAGTCAGTGATTTTTAATCTGCTGTTAGTTACCTGAACTATTAGAACCCAAAGCCTGACCTAAGAGGTGAAATTATCAAATATCAAACTATAACCATTTACACTTCAAGATACATAAAGCACCAACCGCTATAACATGCTTTTTTGACGTGTTTTTGAAGCTGGCAAAAGCCCTGTGTGTTAATATTCTGTTTTATTCTGTTTATATTCTGTTTTAAAGGTGTCCAGTATAACCCCAGCGTATTAATACCCCCCACTCAGCAGATCCCCCGCTCCATAAAAAAAAAAAAAAAAAAAAAAAAGGAAACCAGAGAAGGGATCTGTCCTTAGTGTATGTGGATCAGATCGGAGTGTAATAGGGTGTAAACCAGATAAGGGATCTGTCCTCAGTGTAGGTGGATCAGATCGGAGTGTAGTATGGTGTAAACCAGAGAAGGGATCTGTCCTCAGTGTATGTGGATCAGATCGGAGTGTAGTATGGTGTAAACCAGAGAAGGGATCTGTCCTCAGTGTAGGTGGATCAGGTCGGAGGGTGTCAACCTGAGAAGGGATCTGTCCTCATTGTAGGTGGATGAGGTCGGAGTGTAGTAGGGTGTAAACCAGAGAAGGGATCTGTCCTCAGTGTAGGTGGATCACATCGGAGTGTAGTAGGGTGTCAACCAGAGAAGGGATCTGTCCTCATTGTAGGTGGATCAGATCAGAGTGTAGTAGGGTGTAAACCAGAGAAGGGATCTGTCCTCAGTGTGGGTGGATCAGATCGGAGTGTAGTAGGGTGTAAACCAGAGAAGGGATCTGTCCTTAGTGTAGGTGGATCAGGTCGGAGTGTAGTAGGGTGTAAACCAGAGAAGGGATCTGTCCTCAGTGTGGGTGGATCACATCGGAGTGTAGTAGGGTGTAAACCAGAGAAGAGATCTGTCCTCCGTGTAGGTGGATCACATCGGAGTGTAGTAGGGTGTATACCAGAGAAGGGATCTGTCCTCAGTGTAGGTGGATCAGGTTGGAGTGTAGTAGGGTGTAAACCAGAGAAGGGATCTGTCCTCAGTGTAGGTGGATCACATCGGAGTGTAGTAGGGTGTATACCAGAGAAGGGATCTGTCCTCAGTGTAGGTGGATCAGGTCAGAGTGTAGTAGGGTGTAAACCAGAGAAGGGATCTGTCCTCAGTGTAGGTGGATCAGATCGGAGTGTAGTAGGGTGTATACCAGAGAAGGGATCTGTCCTCAGTGTAGGTGGATGAGGTTGGAGTGTAGTAGGGTGTAAACCAGAGAAGGGATCTGTCCTCAGTGTAGGTGGATCACATCGGAGTGTAGTAGGGTGTATACCAGAGAAGAGATCTGTCCTCCGTGTAGGTGGATCACATCGGAGTGTAGTAGGGTGTATACCAGAGAAGGGATCTGTCCTCAGTGTAGGTGGATCAGGTTGGAGTGTAGTAGGGTGTAAACCAGAGAAGGGATCTGTCCTCAGTGTGGGTGGATCACATCGGAGTGTAGTAGGGTGTAAACCAGAGAAGAGATCTGTCCTCCGTGTAGGTGGATCACATCGGAGTGTAGTAGGGTGTATACCAGAGAAGGGATCTGTCCTCAGTGTAGGTGGATCAGGTTGGAGTGTAGTAGGGTGTAAACCAGAGAAGGGATCTGTCCTCAGTGTAGGTGGATCACATCGGAGTGTAGTAGGGTGTATACCAGAGAAGGGATCTGTCCTCAGTGTAGGTGGATCAGGTCAGAGTGTAGTAGGGTGTAAACCAGAGAAGGGATCTGTCCTCAGTGTAGGTGGATCAGATCGGAGTGTAGTAGGGTGTATACCAGAGAAGGGATCTGTCCTCAGTGTAGGTGGATGAGGTTGGAGTGTAGTAGGGTGTAAACCAGAGAAGGGATCTGTCCTCAGTGTAGGTGGATCACATCGGAGTGTAGTAGGGTGTCAACCAGAGAAGGGATCTGTCCTCATTGTAGGTGGATCAGATCAGAGTGTAGTAGGGTGTAAACCAGAGAAGGGATCTGTCCTCAGTGTGGGTGGATCAGATCGGAGTGTAGTAGGGTGTAAACCAGAGAAGGGATCTGTCCTTAGTGTAGGTGGATCAGGTCGGAGTGTAGTAGGGTGTAAACCAGAGAAGGGATCTGTCCTCAGTGTGGGTGGATCACATCGGAGTGTAGTAGGGTGTAAACCAGAGAAGAGATCTGTCCTCCGTGTAGGTGGATCACATCGGAGTGTAGTAGGGTGTATACCAGAGAAGGGATCTGTCCTCAGTGTAGGTGGATCAGGTTGGAGTGTAGTAGGGTGTAAACCAGAGAAGGGATCTGTCCTCAGTGTAGGTGGATCACATCGGAGTGTAGTAGGGTGTATACCAGAGAAGGGATCTGTCCTCAGTGTAGGTGGATCAGGTCAGAGTGTAGTAGGGTGTAAACCAGAGAAGGGATCTGTCCTCAGTGTAGGTGGATCAGATCGGAGTGTAGTAGGGTGTATACCAGAGAAGGGATCTGTCCTCAGTGTAGGTGGATGAGGTTGGAGTGTAGTAGGGTGTAAACCAGAGAAGGGATCTGTCCTCAGTGTAGGTGGATCAGGTTGGAGTGTAGTAGGGAGTAAACCAGAGAAGGGATCTGACCTTAGTGTAGGTGGATCAGATTGGAGTGTAGTAGGGTGTAAACCAGAGAAGGGATCTGTCCTCAGTGTAGGTGGATCAGGTCAGAGTGTAGTAGGGTGTAAACCGGAGAAGGGATCTGTCCTCAGTGTAGGTGGATCAGGTCAGAGTGTAGTAGGGTGTAAACCAGAGAAGGGATCTGTCCTCAGTATAGGTGGATCAGGTCGGAGTGTAGTAGGGTGTAAACCAGAGAAGGGATCTGTCCTCAGTGTAGGTGGATCAGGTCGGAGGGTGTAAACCAGAGAAGGGATCTGTCCTCAGTGTAGGTGGATCAGGTCGGAGGGTGTAAACCAGAGAAGGGATCTGTCCTCAGTATAGGTGGATCAGGTCGGAGTGTAGTAGGGTGTATACCAGAGAAGGGATCTGTCCTCAGTGTAGGTGGATCAGGTTGGAGTGTAGTAGGGAGTAAACCAGAGAAGGGATCTGACCTTAGTGTAGGTGGATCAGATTGGAGTGTAGTAGGGTGTAAACCAGAGAAGGGATCTGTCCTCAGTGTAGGTGGATCAGGTCAGAGTGTAGTAGGGTGTAAACCGGAGAAGGGATCTGTCCTCAGTGTAGGTGGATCAGGTCAGAGTGTAGTAGGGTGTAAACCAGAGAAGGGATCTGTCCTCAGTATAGGTGGATCAGGTCGGAGTGTAGTAGGGTGTAAACCAGAGAAGGGATCTGTCCTCAGTGTAGGTGGATCAGGTCGGAGGGTGTAAACCAGAGAAGGGATCTGTCCTCAGTATAGGTGGATCAGGTCGGAGTGTAGTAGGGTGTAAACCAGAGAAGGGATCTGTCCTCAGTGTAGGTGGATCAGACCGGAGGGTGTAAACCAGAGAAGGGATCTGTCCTCAGTGTATGTGGAGTGTAGTAGGGTGTAAACAGACAGCAGAGTACATTCATCTCCGGCCTCCCATAGAGCACAGCGGACTCTGTGTCTGCTCTGCAAAAAACTGAGCAGACACGGACCCATCATCTGGCCGCTCTGTTCAGGGATCTGCGATTGGATTCCCCTGCTGATCGGGAAGGAGTACGCCCCATCGAAAAGGGGCCTAAATGTTTTAATTTTTGGGTAGATGTGTTTTGGTTACAGTCCTAACAATAAGTCCTGTAGCAAATATATAAAAGAAAATAATTTTCTTTGTTTTATAATGGGATTAGTTGGGTTAACGTCGATGGATTTCTGAAATTTTAAATATCATCCTTCCACCTGAATATTAATGTGAAGTCAGGATTTTATTTTATTTATTTTTTCTTAGAGACTCTCAAACTTAAAAAGTATGGGGAAAGCTCATTAGGCTGTACTTCTCTCCTGTGGATGACAGGAATGCAGTTCGTTCCCCAAATTACCCCCTTTTTTTGGAAAGAAGGCATCGATCGCTCGGTTCTGACAACTCCCCGAGCAGAGAGCCGCCGACTGTCAGTCACAGCTCTCTGCTCTCTGATTGGAGCGCTGGGCTGTGAGGGGGCGGGGAGCGGCCGCCTCAGGCTCTCAGTGGCTCACTGAGAAGCTGAGCCGGGTGTCGGTCCAGGCACCCGACTCCGAAGGTATTTAGTAAGAGGCATGGCCAATTTTTTGAAGTTGTAACTTTTTGGGAAAAAGGAATTACAAAAATGTTTACAATTTTTTTATTTTTATTTTTTAACATAGTGTGACTAGTGCAGTACAGCGTCATCATATAACTGGTGTGGCGGTGATCAGGGACACTGACTGGTTACCGAACAGGAAAAAAAAAATGTTGTTTTATTTTTTTTAATTACATATTTTTATTTTTTTACAATTTTTTTTTTTCTTTTTAAACACTGTGACCAGAGTGGATACCATAGTAACATTGTACTACTTTGGGGATGGGTTCAGGGTTTTTTTATTACACATTATGTTTGCTTATAACCAAAGCATTTTACTGAATTAAACTGATTCCGTCTGTCTTGTTGTGATTAGCTGTGATTGGTCAAAGCTTATCACATGGTATGCGATTGGCCCTGTCTGTACCACATGATCAAATTGACCAATCACAGCTAGCAACACAATTGTACACACTGGGTTACATGAAAGAAAGCCATGCATTGTGTACAACCGTCGTGACCTACTGTAATTGGTCACATGGCACAGGCAGTGAGCCAGTACTCGGATCGGTCATCCTGTTTACACTGGCAGTGACAGATTGCCCTGCTGCTCATCCTCGCAATCAGCGCTTCCTGAGATGTCGTCATACGACGTCCACTCAGGATAACAAAACCACTGCCTGGCCATCATTTGTCTATAGGCCGGGCGTTAAAAGAGAAGTATGGGTTTGGCGGTTTCCCCAAATTTATACTTACCTAGGTGGATGCTGCATCTGTCCCCCGGCACCTCTACACTGAGAACTGAGCGACCGAACACCGCTGATCGCTCGGTTCTGACAACTCCCCGAGCAGAGAGTCAGCCACAGCTCTGTTCCCTCCTCGCTGATTGGATCGCTGGGCATCCCCCACCCCCCGACATTCCCTATAGTTGGGCAGTAGGAAACCACTGGTAGATATGGGATACCTTGTAGGACAGATCTCCGTTCTCTTCAGACAGCTGATCATTCTTACGCTCCAGCTGGTTTCGGTCAGTCTTCATGTCCTGACACTGCTTGAGAGCATCACGGAGGCGAATCATAAGACTAAATGACAAAAACGAGACAAAAAGAGAAAAACTCCAGACGTGGCCCAAAATATATCCTAGATTTACACAACATAAAATTGGAGTAAGAATTCCCAACCAGTTTAGATCTGCCCAAATCCTAAATCTGAAAATAAATATATATGGAAAATGGGTAAAATGCCCCTAAGGGGATAAATCAGCCATTCCTAACCAGGGTTCCATTGAAAGGTTGCTGGGGGATCCATTGAAAGGTAGCTGGGGGTTCCATTGAAAGGTTGCTGGGGGTTCCATTGAAAGGTAGCTGGGGGATCCATTGAAAGGTAGCTGGGGGATCCATTGAAAGGTTGCTGGGGGATCCATTGAAAGGCTGCTGGGGGCTCCATTCAGAGGTAATGTGAAGACCTGAGACCATGCCGAAATAACTCTGGGACTGAGCGGGACTAAAAGCCCCAGGGCTCAAATGTTTAATACACTGCTCAAAGAAATTAAAGGAACACTTTTTAATCAGAGTATAGCATCAAGTCAGTTAAACTCCTGGGATATTTATCTGGTCAGTTAAGTAGCAGAGGGGGTTGTTAATCAGTTTCAGGTTTTTATGAAATTAACAGGTGCACCAGATGGGCAACAATGAGACAACCCCCAAAACAGGAATGATTTACAGGTGGAGGCCACTGACATTTTTTTCCCTACTCATCTTTTCTGACTGTTTTTGCATTTGGTTAGGGTCAGTGTCACTACTGGTAGCATGAGGCCATACCTGGACCCTATAGAGGGGGTCAGTGTCACTACTGGTAGTATGAGGCAATACCTGGACCCTATAGAGGGGGTCAGTGTCACTACTGGTAGTATGAGGCAATACCTGGACCCTATAGAGGGGGTCAGTGTCACTACTGGTAGCATGAGGCCATACCTGGACCCTATAGAGGGGGTCAGTGTCACTACTGGTAGTATGAGGCAATACCTGGACCCTATAGAGGGGGTCAGTGTCACTACTGGTAGTATGAGGCAATACCTGGACCCTATAGAGGGGGTCAGTGTCACTACTGGTAGCATGAGGCCATACCTGGACCCTATAGAGGGGGTCAGTGTCACTACTGGTACCATGAGGCCATACCTGGACCCTATAGAGGGGGTCAGTGTCACTACTGGTACCATGAGGCCATACCTGGACCCTATAGAAGGGGTCAGTGTCACTACTGCTAGTATGAGGCCATACCTGGACCCTATAGAGGGGGTCAGTGTCACTACTGCTAGTATGAGGCAATACCTGGACCCTATAGAGGGGGTCAGTGTGACTACTGGTAGTATGAGGCAATACCTGGACCCTATAGAGGGGGTCAGTGTCACTACTGGTAGCATGAGGCCATACCTGGACCCTATAGAGGGGGTCAGTGTCACTACTGGTACCATGAGGCCATACCTGGACCCTATAGAGGGGGTCAGTGTCACTACTGGTACCATGAGGCCATACCTGGACCCTATAGAGGGGGTCAGTGTCACTACTGCTAGTATGAGGCCATACCTGGACCCTATAGAGGGGGTCAGTGTCACTACTGCTAGTATGAGGCCATACCTGGACCCTATAGGAGGGGGTCAGTGTCACTACTGGTACCATGAGGCCATACCTGGACCCTATAGAGGGGGTCAGTGCCACTACTGGTAGCATGAGGCCATACCTGGACCCTATAGAGGGGGTCAGTGTCACTACTGGTAGCATGAGGCCATACCTGGACCCTATAGAGGGGGTCAGTGTCACTACTGTTAGTATGAGGCCATACTTGGACCCTATAGAGGGGGTCAGTGTCACTACTGGTAGTATGAGGCCATACCTGGACCTTATAGAGGGGGTCAGGGTCACTACTTGTAGTATGAGGCCATACCTGGACCCTACAGAGGGGGTCAGTGTCACTACTGGTAGTATGAGGCCATACCTGGACACTATAGAGGGGGTCAGTGTCACTACTGGTACCATGAGGCCGTACCTGGACCCTATAAAGGGGGTCAGTGTCACTACTTGTACCATGAGGCCATACCTGGACCCTATAGAGGGGGTCAGTGTCACTACCGGTAGTATGAGGCCATACCTGGACCATATAGAGGGGGTCAGTGTCCCTACTGGTACCATGAGGCCATACCTGGACCCTATAGAGGGGGTCAGTGTCACTACTGGTAGTATGAGGCCATACCTGGACACTATAGAGGGGGTCAGTGTCACTACTGGTACCATGAGGCCGTACCTGGACCCTATAGAGGGGGTCAGTGTCACTACTGGTACCATGAGGCCATACCTGGACCCTATAGAGGGGGTCAGTGTCACTACCGGTAGTATGAGGCCATACCTGGACCATATAGAGGGGGTCAGTGTCCCTACTGGTACCATGAGGCCATACCCGGACCCTATAGAGGGGGTCAGTGTCACTACTGGTACCATGAGGCCATACCCAGACCCTATAGAGGGGGTCAGTGTCACTACTGGTAGTATGAGGCCATACCTGGACCATATAGAGGGGGTCAGTGTCACTACTGGTACCATTAGGCCATACCTGGACCCTATAGAGGGGGTCAGTGTCACTACTGGTACCATGAGGCCATACCTGGACCTTATAGAGGGGGGTCAGTGTCACTACTGGTACCATGAGGCCATACATGGACCCTATAGAGGTTGCACAGGCAGGCCAACTCTTCCAGGATGGCACATCAATACGTGCCATTGCCAGAAGGTTTGCTGTGTCTCCCAGCACAGTCTCCAGAGCATGGAGGAGATTCCAGAAGACAGGCAGTTACTCTAGGAGAGCTGGACAGGGCCATAGAAGGTTCTTAACCCATCAGCAGGACCAGTATCTGCTCCTTTGTGGAAGGAGGAACAGGATGAGCACTGCCAGAGCCCTATAAAATGACCTCCAGCAGACCACTGGTGTGAATGTCTCTGACCAAACAATCAGAAACAGACTTCATGAGGGTGGCCTGAGGGCCCGACGTCCTCTAGTGGGCCCTGTGCTCACTGCCCAGCACCATGGAGCTTGATTGGCATTTGCCATTGAACACAAATATTTGCAGGTCCACCACTGGCACCCTGCGCTTTTCACAGATGAGAGCAGGTTCACCCTGAGCACATGTGACAGATGTGAAAGGGTCTGGAGAAGCCGTGGAGAACGTTATGCTGCCTGTAACATCGTTCAGCATGACCGGTTTGGTGGTGGTCAGTGATGGTCTGGGGAGACATATCTATGGAGGGACGCACAGACCTCTACAGGATAGACAATGGCACCCTGACTGTCATTAGGCACCGGAATGAAATCCTTGGACCCATTGTCAGACCCTACGCTGGTGCAGTGGGTCCTGGGATCCTCCTGGTGCACGACAATGCCCGGCCTCATGTGGTTAGAGTATGCAGCCAGTTTCTGGAGGATGAAGGAATTGATACCACTGAATGGCCCCACGCTCGCCTGACCTAAATCCAATAGAACACCTTGGGACATTCTGTTTCAGTCCATCCGTCTCTGCCAGGTTGCACCTCAGTCTGTTCAAGAGCTCAGTGATGCCCTGGTCCAGATCTGGGAGGAAATACCCCAGGACACCATCCATCATCTCATTAGGAGCATGACCCGACGTTGTCAGCCATGCATACAAGCATGTGGGGGCCATACACACTACTGAGGACCATTCTGAGGTCCTGAAATGAAATTTCACCAAAATGGACTCACCTGCTGCATAATTTTTTCACTTTGATTTTCGGGGTGTCTTTGAATTCAGCCCTCTGTAGGGTGATCATTTTTCATTTACATCACCCGTTCCTTCCTAACACATTACCCCAGTCCATACCAGTACAGATCCTAACCCATTACCCCAGTCCATACCAGTATAATCCTAACCCATTACCCAGTCCATACCAGTATAGATCCTAACCCATTACCCAGTCCATACCAGTATAGATCCTAACCCATTACCCCAGTCCATACCAGTATAGATCCTAACCCATTACCCAGTCCAAACCAGTATAGATCCTAACACATTACCCAGTCCATACCAGTATAGATCCTAACCCATTACCCAGTCCATACCAGTAGAGATCCTAACCCATTACCCAGTCCAAACCAGTATAGATCCTAACACATTACCCAGTCCATACCAGTATAGATCCTAACCCATTACCCAGTCCATACCAGTATAGATCCTAACCCATTACCCAGTCCATACCAGTATAGATCCTGACACACTACCCAGTCCATACCAGTATAGATCCTAACACCTTACCCAGTCCATACCAGTATAGATCCTAACACACTACCTAGTCCATACCAGTATAGAGCCTAACCCATTACCGAGTCCATACCAGTATAGATCCTAACACATTACCCAGTCCATACCAGTATAGATCCTAACCCATTACCCAGTCCATACCAGTATAGATCCTAACCCATTACCCAGTCCATACCAGTATAGATCCTAACCCATTACCCAGTCCATACCAGTATAGATCCTGACACACTACCCAGTCCATACCAGTATAGATCCTAACACCTTACCCAGTCCATACCAGTATAGATCCTAACACACTACCTAGTCCATACCAGTATAGAGCCTAACCCATTACCGAGTCCATACCAGTATAGATCCTAACACATTACCCAGTCCATACCAGTAGAGATCCTAACCCATTACCCAGTCCATACCAGTATAGATCCTAACCCATTACCCAGTCCATACCAGTATAGATCCTAACCCATTACCCAGTCCATACCAGTATAGATCCTAACCCATTACCCAGTCCATACCAGTATAGATCCTGACACACTACCCAGTCCATACCAGTATAGATCCTAACACCTTACCCAGTCCATACCAGTATAGATCCTAACACACTACCTAGTCCATACCAGTATAGAGCCTAACCCATTACCGAGTCCATACCAGTATAGATCCTAACACATTACCCAGTCCATACCAGTATAGATCCTAACCCATTACCCAGTCCATACCAGTATAGATCCTAACCCATTACCCAGTCCATACCAGTATAGATCCTAAGACATTAACCAGTCCATACCAGTATAGATCCTAACACATTACCCAGTCTATTACAGTATAGATATTCAGCATGATATTTTCCCCCTTGAGATCTGATGTGTTTTTAAAGTGTTCCTTTAATTTATTTGAGCAGAGTATATACCTAGAATTATAAAGGTCTTCACACATAATGTGTCACTCCTCTGGGGCTGTGCTGGGATATTTGGTACTGGGAAAGTTCTGCCGTACACACTACTCCCAGTAGCACTGATCTAGGTGGACTCTTGCACCTCACAGGCAGAATACTGGAGCAGGAAAGACTCCCTGTCCTGGAGTTCTCATTACCTCTCATTCTTCTCTCTCAGCTCTTCCAGCTCTCTGGGCTCCTGCTGGTCGGCCTGCTTCTCATTCAGCACCTTCAGCTGCTCAATCTTCTGCTGCATGAGGAAGATCTGGGCCTCTAAGAACAAGGGACACCATGATTAAATGGCCGCAAACTATTATAAAGCACCAAGTTTTATAAGGGGTAAAAAAATAGATATATGGGGGTATAAACAAGATGGATTTCATATACCCTTTGTTGAAATGCACATTTTAGGTCTGAAGATTACTTAAAACCCCCAAAAACATGGGGGGAAGTTGCACATTTTTTTGTCACATGGGGGCACCTTCTCCAGTCTTATTGATGTCCGAATCACTTCTACTTCTCCCCACCAATGTAAGGAGCATTCTTCCCACTGACCACCAATTTAAAGGAGCCAAGGGAGTACCTACAGGGGTCGCAATTGTGACCCGGACCTATTGTACAGCAGCCCCCCCCCCGTATGCCTGGATGCGGAGGAGGGGCAGCATAAAGAGTAATTGATCTCTCCATGTTCTTCCTGCAGCTGCTGAATGGCTGCGGAAAAGGAGAAGTGTGTATTCAGTGGCTGCAGGAGGAACATGGATAGATTGGTTCCTCTATATGCAACCAGGCCCAACGTTCCTCATATTCAGCTTTTTTCTGAAAAATATAAAAAAAAAAAAAAAAAAATCGTAAAAATAAAAAAATAAATGAATAAAAAAAAAGTAAAAACTGTCACCAGTGGCGGAACTACCAAGGTCACAAAGGTCGACTGGGCCCTGGCGTTCATGGTTTCTTGCACTGGAGCCCTGAAGGCTCTAGTTAAGTCACTGTAAGAGGGGCATTCCCCCTCACAGGCCGCCAATGCAAGGGGGGCATTCCCCCTCACAGGCTGCCAATGCAAGGGGGGCATTCCCCCTCACAGGCCGCCAATGCAAGGGGGGCATTCCCCCTCACAGGCCGCCAATGCAAGGGGGGCATTCCCCCTCACAGGCCGCCAATGCAAGGGGGGCATTCCCCCTCACAGGCTGCCAATGCAAGGGGGGCATTCCCCCTCACAGGCCGCCAATGCAAGGGGGGCATTCCCCCTCACAGGCCGCCAATGCAAGAAGGATTCTTCCCAATGACCGCCAATGTAAGGAACATTCTTCACACTGACCACCAATGTAAGGGACATTCTTCCCACTGATCACCAATGTAAGGAGCGTTCTTCCCACTGACCCCCAATGTAAAAGGGACATTCTTCCCACTGACCCCCAATGTAAAAGGGACATTCTTCCCACTGACCCCCAATGTAAGGAACATTCTTCCCACTGACCACCAATGTAAGGAACATTCTTCCCACTGACCACCAATGTAAGGGACATTCTTCCCACTGACCACCAATGTAAGGATCATTCTTCCCACTGACCCCCAATGTAAGGAACATTCTTCCCACTGACCACCAATGTAAGGGGCATTCTTCCCACTGACCCCCAATGTAAGGGGCATTCTTCCCACTGACCACCAATGTAAGGAGCGTTCTTCCCACTGACCACCAATGTAAAGGGACATTCTTCCCACTGACCCCCAATGTAAGGGACATTCTTCCCACTGACCACCAATGTAAGGAACATTCTTCCCACTGACCACCAATGTAAGGGACATTCTTCCCACTGACCACCAATGTAAGGGACATTCTTCCCACTGACCACCAATGTAAGGATCATTCTTCCCTCTGACCCCCAATGTAAGGGACATTCTTCCCACTGACCACCAATGCAAGGGGCATTCTTCCCACTGACCCCCAATGTAAGGGGCATTCTTCCCACTGACCACCAATGTAAGGGACATTCTTCCCACTGACCACCAATGTAAGGGACATTCTTCCCACTGACCACCAATGTAAGGGACATTCTTCCCACTGACCACCAATGTAAGGAGCGTTCTTCCCACTGACCACCAATGTAAAGGGACATTCTTCCCACTGACCACCAATGTAAGGGACATTCTTCCCACTGACCACCAATGTAAGGGGCATCTCAAATTACTTTTCACGTAATGTGGCGTATGTAGATATAGCAATTAGGAGTCAGTGTTCCCCGAGACCTTAAACTTATTTTAAGAATTCCTCCTCAACAAAAAGGTTGAGGATGTCTGCTCCAAGTGATCCAAGAAGCAGCTAATGTGCGGATACCCCGATATGACGTTGTTGTACAGAACAGGTTCCCCCCCCATTAACCCCCCCCCCCCCCGTCTCGGCTCACCTTTCTCTGCCAGACGTTTCCTGGTCTCGGACAGCTCCAGTTCCAACTCATCCCGGAGGTCTCTGCCCTCAATCAACTGCTTCCAGAGCCTTCGGATCTGGAACTGCGGCATGTGCAGCACCTCACATGGTGGAAGGAGAGTCTAATGGGAGGCTGCAGAGGACAGACACAGTGATCAGGAACACATTCCCCAGAGACTGCACCGTGCCGGTTTAGGAGATATTAATTGTACCTACAGGTAAGCCTTATTATAGGCTTACCTGTAGGTAAAAGTCAAAAAAAGTGGGATACTACCGCTTTAAGAAAGTGTTGAAGCCAGGCAACAAACATTTTTTGAGAGGACAGTAATGGCAGCATCTATTCTTTTCCTATGACGGATTTAAAGAGCACTGGACAAGCAGCCCACCTAACGGCTTCCTGCCCATTGTAAAATGATGCTCAGGCAGGAACTCTATTGTTCTGGGAGGACGTCGTATGACTTCCTCCCGAGAACGCACCACGCACTGCCCCTCTGGGCCGCGCTCTTGCGCAGTCTGGATGACCATTCAGCGTTCAGGATCCACTTGATATTCAAACTATATATTTACCGCTTCAGCTCCGGAAGGTTTTACCCCCTTAATGACCAGGCCATTTTTTGCGATACGGTTGCGTTGCTTTAACTGACGATTGCGCGGTCGCGCAACGCTGTACCCAAAAAAATGTAGGTCCTTTCCCCCCCCCCCCCACAAATAGCACTTTCTTTTGGTGGTATTTGATCACCTCTGCAATCTTCTTTTTTTTTTTTTTGGCTATAAAGAACCAAAATTGTGACTCCTATGTTTTTACTTTTTGCTAAGAAACATTCCCAACAAAATTGTAAAAAATCGAATTTCTCTATCGTTCATTGACGGACGCAGTTCTCTCTGATTCATGGGTTATACTGCCCCCTACAGGAGTAGGACACTTGGCAGGAAAAATTTCTGGCTAAGCCTATGGGCAGTCCCGGGGGGTAACACCCTCTTTCTTTCTGCATAGGATGTCAGTTTTAATCTGCCTAGTCAGGAGTAAGGACCTACTTCCTTGCTGGGATCTCTGGTCCTGGCATATAAAGTATTATTTTTTTATGTAGAATTTTTTTTTTTTTTAGCTAGCCTTTTTTTCTCTGGAACCTTTTTTCCTGTGAGATCTTCAAGCAATTATGCCAGGCTGGGCGACAGACTGGACCCCCATATCCAGTGGTCACCCCAGTCTGGCCAGCGAGCGCGTGCAGGCCTTAGCTCCGCGCTGGGTCAGCCGCGACATAGTCCCACTGGACGGGGACTGGCCCCGTGAGTTAAACGTCTTGCCAGGACACACACAGCAGGGTCTAGGCTGATGTCGCAGCATTCCTAATTGACCGACAACCCCCCTACTCCGGTGGCGTGGGGTCCTGTCAAGAGATGGCGCCCGCCTGTGTTGCCAGTATGGTGAGTAAATGTTCTCCCCTCCCCCCTTCCCCGGCGGATTATGGGGTGGACGCGGACCCTCGCACTCCTGGGTTTCCCTCTGTCCTATTGTGACCCACCCCTAACGTGGGGGACTGTTTGGGCCTACCTGAGCCTGGGGCCTAAGGACAGTGAGTCTTGAGGGTGGTCTCTCCCTCTCTGTGGGGGTCCGTTAGCGCGTGCCTGACCTCCGGCGGGGCGCTGTGGGGCCGTTTAAAAAAACAAAAATAATTTCATTTTTAAATTTTTTTTTTTTAATTTAAAAAAAGTTGCTGGCGGGTTCCTCAGGTTCAGTATGGACCCTGCAGGCCATTTTTTCCCACCTGACCCCCTCACGGGGGCCGCAGGGCCTACCCGATCTCCACTGTCCGTCTATGCCTTTTCGGCAGTTTGGGACGCATTTGGACCCGGGGGGTGGTGGGAGGTGTGCTAAAATGTTTCTCCACCTACCCCTGCCTCTTCTGATGTCTCGGAGTTTGAGTCTGGCTCAGGTGCCGCAGGCGTGGACCTGACGTGGGCTTCCCTGCCGGGTCTGTTACCTCGTGCCCTGTCTCCTCGGATGATGAGGATGACATTTCCACCTCCCCTGACGCGACAGGCGCTGGTGGACGCACTGGCTGTTATTGGTGCGTGGCACCCTGCAATTTGGGTTGCAGCGGCTGCGCCTAGGGCGCAGGTGGCATCTGGCACTCATATGCCACCTGGAGCTGCTCATTTTGTTGGCTGCTCATGTAGGAGTGGAACCGTCTGAGACGTTCCCCTGGGGTGTCTAAGCGGCCGTTAGCCGTTGCCCTTTGGGGGAGTCTCTGGTACAGAGGACTGTTTCTGCCTTTGGTGGACGTACGGTCTCTAGCTGAATGGGACCACCGTTGTTCCAGTGGAGGAATCCCCGTCCTTTAAGGACTTGGGGGATAGGATGATGCGGGCTGTGGCCTGTGCTCCCTGGCATAGCTGCACTGGGAACAGTGTTCATGTTTGCCCTTGCCACGCAGACTCTGCCTGATGGGCGGAGTCCCAACACTGCAGTTTGGTGTGGGGCATGTCCCTCTTGCTCTGGGGGAGCTGTTGGCGCAGGGGCTGCATTTTGTTTGCGATGCCACGCTGGTCTAGGCTCCTTTGTAGAACACCTTGTCGTTTTTGGCGGTGGTTGACCGGAGTCTACTTGACCGGAGTGTTGGTCTGCGGATCAAACTTCTAAGAAGGTCTTAATGGATCTCCCTTTTCAAGTGGATCGCCTGTTTGGCAGCCCTGGATGACACAGGCTGTCGGGGGTGAGGGCCTTCGTCGCAGTCGGGGTTCCTCCCCTCTGGGACAGTCGATGTGGCGAAGTCCTTCCAGACTTCTGCATGGGTTCCAGACGACCCTGGTCTGGTGCACATCGGTTTGGTTTTTTCCAAACCTGCTGACAAGGCCTACATGGCCTGAAGGTGCTTCCTCTCCCATCTAGGGGGTCGAGGACCTGCGGCTGGCCTGGATCCCAGGCTGACTGGGTTTAGGAGGTCATGCGGTCCAGTTGCAAGATTTAGTTTCGATCCGGTTATTTCCGGTAAGGTTTTTTCCCTTCCAATGTGTGGCGGTCTCCGAATCGCTTACAGGCGCTCTGTGGGGAAGTTCAGGCTCTAGTTCAACAAGCTGGACATACTGGTCTTTTGTTGGTTCCATGCAGATCACAAATTCAAGTTGGTATTGGTTCGCACGGTGGTGGCTTCTCTACATTAGGGGGCTTCCTGGCCTACATAGACATCAAGCTGCCTACCTTCACGACCCGTTTTATGTTCTGGACAGCTATGGGTTCTCCGTTTTTTTGCAGAGGGGAAGGATCTCTTGGTTTGTGGCGTTACCCTTTGGTCTTGCTTATGCTGCTAGGGTCTTCACAACGGTGTTGGCTCCGGTCCTGGCGCTGTTGCGGCAGCGTGGCGTATCGGCCCTGGTTTCCTGGCCGCTCTGCTTCTCTGTTTGGTGTCCCCTATGGTGCTGACAACGAAGTTGGTTGTCACCATGGGAACTCTGGTGGAGTTCAGGTGGGTTCTGAACCTTCAGAAATCATCCCTGGTCCTTCCCTGGATTTTCTGAGTCTGACTTTGGACTTCTCCCTCCGGGGTCAAAACTCTTGGCACTTTAGACTGCGGTCGACTGTTGCTGTTCCGCACATGGTCTTCTCTTTGGACCTGCATGCGAGTTCTGGGACTGATGGTGTTGTTTTTCAAGACGGTCCCTTTCGCTCAATCCCTCTGGGGATCCCCCTGGAGGCGCTCCTTCTCGAAGGCGACTGGAATCCAAACTCTCTGGACTTGATGACCTGGCTGGGCCGGGTGCCCGGGGAGTCTTGCTCTGAAATCCTTCCTCCCCGTCTACTGGACAATTGTCACCACGGATGCAAGCTTGTCTGGGTGGGGAGGAGTGCTCGGCAGGTTTTCTGCTTCGGAAGTATGGTCCCTGGAGGATCCAGGTTAACGCTTATTGTCCTGGGGCTGAGAGCATTCCAGCTTTGTCTAGTTCACTGGATCGAGCACCTGCAGCTGTCCGGTGCACTTTCAATTGACTACGCCGTGACCGTGGCTTGTGTCATTCACCATGGGGGCACCATAAGTGTCCTTGCTGCTTTGGAAGTGATGTTTCTTCGTTGGGCAGAGTGCCTTTTTCCGGCTCTATCCGCTGTTCCCTTTCCAGGGGGGAAACAACACAATTGCTAGGCGGTTTGCCTCAGTCGACTGGCCCTGGATTCAGGGCAATGGTCCCTTCATCCGGAGTCGTTCCAGCAGTTGTGCCTTCGTTTGGGGGCACTCCGGACGTGGGCCTGTTGGCATCGCATCTACAGGATAGTGCAGAGGTCGTGGCCTGCTCCTGGGACCCTCTGGCGGGTGCAATGGTGGCCTCATGGGTTCTGTCATAGGCAAGAACATTCGCTAGGTTCAACATGTTTAATGCTGAGATGTTTGGCGTGGTATCTTGTGCAAGGCTGACGTCGGCATGGTCGTGCGAGAGTGCTCACGGATGGGCCGAGGTCAGTGTCAGCTGCTGTCTGCCTTTCCTCCTCTCCTGTTGCTGCCAAGAATCCTTCGCAGGATTTCGGTCATTCTTGTGGCTCCGGACTTGCCTCGCCGAGCTTGGTACGCCGACCTGGTCAGGCTTGCCGCTGACGCTCCTTGGGTTTTCTTCTCTCCAGGCCCGATCTCCCGTCCAGCTTTACTTTCAACGGCTTGCGGGCTTGGCTGTTGTAAGCCAGGTGTCAAAAAAAGGGGGGCTATCTGCTTCGGTTATTCCCACCCTGCGTAAAGCTTGGGAAGCGTCTTCTATGATGATTTTTTCATCATATGAGAAAGTCACATATTGCGTGGTGTGAGTCTTCTGGGGCTCCCCCTCGCTCTTGATCACTGGCCAGGTCTTGGCTTCCTTCAATGGGGGGATTGATCAAAAGTTGACCTTGAGTACTGTCGAGGGTCAGGTTTCGGCTTTGATCATTTTTATTCCACAGGCCGGTGGCCGCCCGTTCCCTGGTGCGTAATTTTTCCAGGGGGTGCGACACTTGGTTCTTCCGGTGCGACCTCCGTCGCCAACTGGGGACCTTGGTGCAGTCGGTTCTTCCAGACCCTCCTTTGCGAGTATGGTGGGTGTCCCCTGCTTACCTTATTGTAGAAGGTGGCCTTGGTTGCTGTCACTCTGCACATGGGGTGTCAGCACTGGCGACATTGTCCTGTCATTCTCCCTATCTGTTGGTTCATGGGGCCAGGTGGTACTTCGTCCGGATCCGTCCTTCCCTCCGAAGGTGGTTTCTAGTGTTCACTTGCACGGGGCCATTATGTTGGCATCTTGTGTTCTGAGCCCCCTCATCCTACAGAATGTGCGCTACATACTCTGACATACTCTGGATGGAGTTCGGCACTTGAGGGGTACTTGGCGACTACTAAGTCTTCATATATATATTTTTAGCAGAGACCCTATAGAATAAAATGGGGAGCGTTGCAATATTAAAGGCCCGTACACACGTACCGATCGTCGGCATACAAACGTCGGTGGACGAAGGATCTGCCGATTGTACGCGTGTTAGTATGGTGCCTCCGACAGATGTCTGCGCACAATCCGCGGACAAAAGTCTTTCGTGCAAACATGAAAATATTTGTATGCCGACACCAGAACGGACGATTGTTCGCCTGTCAGTACACAATTCGGCCGACAGACCGCAGATTTGCAAGACTGGGCATGCTCAGAAAATAGAAAACACAGGGAAAGTTAACCATTACATGACATCACTTCTGCAGTCGGCGGACAAAATTCTTGTGCTGTCCTTGTGCTGTCTTTGCACTTTTCAGCAGACACCGACATCCCGGGGAGAAAAGAGGAACATTTGTAAGCCGACCATCGGTACGTGTGTACGGGGCTTTACACCGTATTTGTGCAGCGGTCTTCCAAATGCAATTTTTTTTTTTTTTTTTTTTTAAATTTCACTTTTTGAGCTAAAAAATAAGAAAACAGTAAAGTTAGCCCAATTTTTTTCCCATAATGTGAAAGATAAGGTTACGCCGAGTAAATAGATACCCAACATGTCATGCTTCAAAATTGCACACGCTTGCGGAATGGTGACAAACTTTGGTACTTAAAAATCCCCATAGGTGACATTTTAAAAAGGTCTACAGGTTACCAGCTTAGAGTTAGAGGAGGTGTACGGCTCAAATTATTGCTCTCGCTCTATCGATTGTGGCGATACCTCACATGTGTGGTTTGAGCACCGTTTACATATGGGGCTGGGTGGGGCTTCCGTATGCGTTCGCTTCTGCGTGCGAGCTAATGGGGACAGGGCGCTTTCCCCCTATTTATTTTATTTTTATTATTTTTGATTGTTACACAGTTTATAAAAAATAAAATGTTATCATTTTTATTCCTATTACAAGGAATGTAAACATTCCTTGTAATAGAAATAGCCATGACAGGTCCTCTTTATTGTGAGATCTGGGGTCAAAAACTCCTCGGATCTCACAAGGACACTAAAAAAAAAAAAAAAAAAAACTGGCTACTTTAGCGTCGCTCCGGTCCTCCAAGACCATAGAGTGGAGTGGGAGCCATCTTGCCCTTACTCGACTTCCTGTCTAAGAGGACCCGGGACCGGATCGTTTACCACGCTGCCGGCGGGTCTGGTAAGTGGGGACAACGGCCGGGATGCGGCGTGGGGGGGGGGGGGGGGCTTCTTCTGCCGCACTGTAAGGGTGACCCCGCGGCGAATCCGCCAATGGGACCACCCTTGGCTGAAAGCTGATCGCCCGCCGTTTTTAAAAATACCGGGGTTATGGCAGCTATCTGCTGCCATAACCACGGTATTTAGCTTCAAAGTAGTGATGTACATCTGCGGTGGGTGGAACTTTTTAAATCGGTAGTTTTCATCTTTAAATTGTATGTTTTCTGATATATCTTCTCTTTTCTCTTCTTTATAGAACCTTGGAGAATAGGCGAGATCACGGAGCCGTTCCACCCAGTGCGCTGATACAGCCCCCCCCCTACTGGGACGTCCAGGCAAACATCGTTTTCTGTTGTAAAAGCGATGACTGTTCTCAGTGATTTAGTGAAACCCATTCTGTAACCCTGTAAAATAAAATATTATTTGACTTCTTTTCTTCTTTTTTTGTTCATCTTTTGTATAAAATTTATAATTTTTGTCTTTGGTTCCAGCTGACACGAGGCAGTTCACCCTTTGGGATTACTACAATGGTTTTGCTGCTTGATTGCAACATCAGAAATAAAAGTTGCGCTCCAGGCACACAGGTAAAATATGAAGATGGAAGTTTATTCCTCTTTAACCACTCAAGCCCGGAAGATTTTACCCCCTTCCTGACCAGGGCCTATTTTGCAATTCGGCACTGCGTGACTTTAACTGACAATTGCGCGGTTGTGCGATGCTGTACCCCAAACGAATTTGACGTCCTTTTTTTCCCCACAAACAGAGCTTTCTTTTGGTGGTATTTGATCACTTGTGCGATTTTTTTCTTTTTTTTTTTTTTGCGGTACTGCGACATTGTGGTGGACAGATCGGACCCTTGACTGACATTTTTGACACTTTTGGGGTTACCAGTGACATTACTACAGTAATCAGTGCTATACATATGCACTGTTACTGTAAAATTACACTGGCAGTGAAGGGGTTAACTTTTTTGCGAGGGAGGGGCTATGTGTGTCCCTAGGGGCGTGATTCTAACTGTGGCTTGAGATGTATAAACAGTGATGATCACCATTCATACACAGGGGAGAATGACAGGCGCCTTGTTTACATCAGCCGCCTGACTTTCTCCCTCTCTACCGACGATCGCGAGTGACCGGCGGACGATCGGGGGTCCATGACCACTCGGGAGCGCGTCTCCGGGGCCGGGCGCTCGCTCCCTAGACCCTCACAGGCTAGCGACGTAGTACTACGTCACTCTGCCTGTGAGGGGCTGACTGCCGCAGTAAATAATCGTGCGGCGGTCGGCAAGTGGTTAAGGTGTCAGCATACCAAGACATTTTGGACAATTTTATGCTCTCAAATTTGTGGGAACAGTTTGGGGATGGCCCCTTCCTGTTCCAACATGAGTGCACACCAGTGCATAAAGACATGGGTGAGAGAATCCTGATCTCAACCCTCAAGGGTGGACACTGTGAGCCAGGCCTTCTCATCCAACATCAGTCCCTAACCTCACAAATGCGCTTCTGGAAGAATGGAAAAATATTCTCGTGGATGGCCTTCCTAGAAGAGTTGAAGCTGTTATAGCTGCAAAGGGTGGGCCAACTCAATATTGAACCCTATGGACTAAGACTGGGATGCCATTAAAGTTCATGTGCGTGTAAAGGCAATATATATATATATTCCAATATTTTTGACAATATAATGTAGCTAGGAGAGGGTACATTTTAGAGTATCGGGGGCAGAAGTGGAGGTAAGGAGTGAATAGGTTCCAGAGGTATAGCTGGTAGTACTGGGTCAGAAGTATTGGACTTATATGGTGTAAGTATGGACATAGGCAATGGAGTTAAGAAGGATACACAGTGAGGCTAATTAGCCTTCAACCAGTGTTAATTTCGTTGACTAAAACGTTCTCGTCGACAAAATTAACACAATTTTAGTCGACTAAAACAATTCAGATGACTTAAAATACGACTAAAACTAAAATGGCATTTTAGTCATAAGACTATAACTAAAACGAAATAAAAAATTGACATCATCAAAATTAACACTCCTCTGCTGGCCATTTATATATCGGCAACACAATTCCATCCAGAGTCTGTAATAATAGGACATTAAAGTTTAAACGTATTGCACCACCGCATACGCATAAGTAAGGAGCATCTACTAAGCTGCTGCAAACTAAACAATTAAGAAAAAGGCTTTTCTTATATTTTTCCCTAATATTTAATGTTGGTAATATATTCAGGTAATATGTGTAATGACATTACAGCCAATGGAGTTTACAGCAGTGTTAATTTTGTCAACGAGAACGATTTCGTCACCGGCATTTTTCAACTGACGAAAATGAGACGCAAAGTAAAGCCGCAGTATAGATGCAAATGATGACAACTATGACAAAAATCAAATCCGTTTTCGTTAACGAACAAAAACTAAACGAGAATGTGAGGCAGGGACGTTTACCCAACTTCCGGTTTTCACGGAGCTCCGCCTGTGTGGCGTCTGGCGTGGCGTGCCCCGTGACGTCCGATGTGAGGAGTGGACTAATACAAGAGTCGACTCGAGTCCAGTCACTTGACCTCACCAGAGCACTGCAGCACTACAGCCAGACGCGCCAGGCCTGACTCATCACACGGCACTGACACCCGGCCACCACCACATCCAGAGCAGAGCACCCACTGTGAGTTACCAGCCAGGCCAGCTATTACTGCCTCCCTGAGTCCCCTCAGACCACTCACCACTGGCATCCGATTCCGCCATCCATCCAGGACTGTGTGCGTGCATATAGGCCGCTGAGGCCCATCCTGTTCATCAACTTCAGCTCAGAGTCAGACCAGAGACCACCCTTAAACATGAGACCCCCATCCAGCACTCTGAGCAGCACTGTGTGCACTGACTGGTCTCTAACCATGACCATTTAGACGACTAAAATGTACTGGAGTTTTAGTCGACTAAATACAACTAAAACACTTGCAGAAGACTAAAATGCGACTAAAACTAAAATGCCATTTTAGTCCTAAGACTAAAACTAAATTGAAATTTGCTGCCAAAATTAACACTGCCTTCAACAAAAGATGACTGAGGAAGAAGAGGAAACGATATTTTCCATGTTTATCCGCACCCAAGATCTTCGCTCACAATTCTACTTAAAGTGGGTATAAACTTCAGACATGAAATATGAACAAAGCATATCCCTCTATAGTGTGTACTTGTCTCTCCCCACAGCACTGTCACTGTGGTCTACTGCCTCCTTCCTCTGCTATCCGCATGAATCACTTCTGACATGTTTTCCTGACCCCAAGAGATAAATGGTGACAGGGGTGGGATCTCCAGCAGATAGATAACCTCAGCTCTGTCCCTGTGTGCTCTGTGAAGGGAGGTGTGTCCCTTCCCTTCCAATCAGCTCTCGGAGCTCTCATTAAGCTCTGCAGAGTGTGACTTCAGCTCTGTCCCTGTGTGAAGGGGGTGTGTCCCTTCCAATCAGCTCTGAGCTCCCCCCACTAAGCTCTGCAGAGTGTGACTTCAGCTCTGTCCCTTCCCTCCAATCAGCTCTCCCCACTAAGCTCTGCAGAGTGTGACTTCAGCTCTGTCCCTAGGGGGTGTGTCTCTTCCCTTCCAATCAGCTCTCAGAGCTCTCCCCACTAAGCTCTGCAGAGTGTGACTTCAGCTCTGTCCCTGTGTGAAGTGGGTGTGTCCCTTGCCTTCCAATCAGCTCTCAGAGCTCTCCTCACTAAGCTCTGCTGATTGTGACTTCAGCTCTTCTCCCACATTTTTTAACTCTTAAGTGGGGTGCACACTATAATAAAATCTGTTATATGTTTGGATCTTGGAGTCTAGATGGGTATTGCCAGCATCCCTAAAGACCTATGGATAAAAGATTGGGTTCCCCTTTGGGGCGGGACTTTAAAGGCAATCACCCATCAAAGAAATTTATTCAAATTATCATCAAATATAAATTTATTAAAATAACAATTGCATAATCGAAAAAGATTTAAAAGACAATAACAAATTAAATACATGTGGCTATAAGATTACATCACGGATGAGAGCAGGTAAGAGGCGTGAGAGTTCCATACAGTGAACTGATGCGTTTCGGGCATGGTCTTTCTCAAAGGTCAGTAGAAATTCATCTCAAACTGTGAGTAGGAGAAAAATATCAGTGAAACATGGATACATGCGTATATGAATCATCGCAATAATTGAATATACATGGCATCTGCTAAATGCAAGTTAAACCAAAATAGAAAGCCTTAAATAGTGTATGTATGAAAAAAATACGCACCACTCGTATTGCTCAAAAGGATGTATGCAGCCACCTCTAAAAAGTTGTCAAAAAAAAATGGATACCGTGAAATGTATGCCATCATCCCCAAGAAACTAGGACAAAAAACAAGGGGTAGTAGGGGCCAAGAGAGGACCCAAGAAAGCGGGACTATACCGGCATAACTGGTGGTTGCAGGAATACAAATACAACACTCATGTATGTATAAAAAATATATCAATTTTATTACAAAAGAATAAAAAAACATGACAAGAAGACATACAGTACATAAAAGATATACCGATCCGTGTGTGTATAACTGTGTACCAAAATACCACACTACTGGATCCGAATATATATTTTGCAGACTATTGGTCCCTGGATAAGCCAACGTGTTTCGAATTCATTGCTTCATCAGGGCATTGCCAAGACCAAATAGGTACTGCACTCAAAATAGGACGGACAAGATGAAGGGATATCTCCTCTGCAGGCGCCAGGAGGCCAATATATGTGGATCATAAAGATGGTGGTATAATATTAGCATAGGCACAAAAGCCTAATATGGGTGATTTTATATATATATATGTATGGATGAAAATACCATATGGGATATAATAAGGGATATATTAGGAAGAAGGGCTGGTAGCCTCAATTGCGACTTGAAACCCTCAATGCAGATGTCAAAAAATACAATCCACCCAAGAAGGGAATTTGCCTCCTCCAGTAAAAATAGCCAGATCTCAAAATTTGGTAGCTGTATAATCCACAATACAAATGGCAAATTCCCATCTAAACACTGAGATCCATAAGAGCTGAAAGTTCACAGAACTATGGCCCAATGATCTTGCTGCATAGTATGATGGAATGGATGCTGTCTCTGTGCCTATGCTAATATTATACCACCACCTTTATGATCCACATATATTGGCCTCCCGGCGCCTGCAGAGGAGATATCCCTTCATCTTGTCCGTCCTATTTTGAGTGCAGTACCTATTTGGTCTTGGCAATGCCCTGATGAAGCAATGAATGCGAAACGCGTCGGCTTATCCAGGGACCAATAGTCTGCAAAATATATATTCGGATCCAGTAGTGTGGTATTTTGGTACACAGTTATCATACACACACGGACCGGTATATCTTTTATGTACTGTATGTCTTGTCATGTTTTTTATTCTTTTGTAATAAAATGAATATATTTTTTTTATACATACATGAGTGTTGTATTTGTATTCCTGCAACCACCAGTTATGCTGGTATAGTCCCGCTTTCTTGGGTCCTCTCTTGGCCCCTACTACCCCTTGTTTTTTGACCTCTAAAAAAATGTCGCACATCAAAACAAGGGAGTGCTACAACTGACGTAAAAGGTTATTGCCAAAGCCAGGGGGGAGGAAGGGACTCCACAAATTGGAAGTGATCTGGTTATGCTACGCAGGGTGAGTATATGTGGTGTCACACTGTCAAGGACGTGGGTATCCCCCACTAATTCCCACGAGGATCCCGGATGGTCCCTAGAGGGCGTCTGCGGGGAAAGGAAAGTAAGAGTAGAAGAATAAGTGGAACAAAAATCAAAATGGTATATAAATTCTCATATAAAGGGAATTGGTTCATCCCTCTCTTTGGTTATACGTACAATATAATGGCGCTTTTCCACTGCATGGAACCGAAAGGTTCGGCTCGCTTTTGCGTTTTTCCACTGCATGGTACGGTGTTGGAACGGTTCGGTACGGTGCGGTACGGCGGCACTTTTCCACTGCATGGTACGGTGTTGGAACGGTTCGTTACGGTGCGGTACGGCGGCGCTTTTCCACTGCATGGTACGGTGTTGGAACGGTTCGGTACGGCGGCGCTTTTCCACTGCATGGTACGGTGTTGGAACGGTTCGTTACGGTACAGCGGCGCTTTTACACTACATGGCTTGCTTATCAGTACCACCTCGGTTGTGGTTCCAAGAGGGCCATACCGATACCATATCCCACAATCCTTTGCATGCAGCCTGGACTGTTTGTCACTACTAGGCACTGATTGGTCAGAGAATCGTTGTTATCCCAAAGCATTATTATGAGTATTGGTAATTAATGTAAGGGGGGAAAAAAGAGAGAAAAGGAGGGGGGGGGAGGAGAGGGGGGTAGGGAACGTAAGGGAAAAAGAGGGGAACAGAGGAGGATGATGGGAACCCAAGACCAAAAAAAAAAAGAGGACCAGCAGAACCTAAAGAGGTTCCAAAGGAATGGAGCACCTGAGGTGAATGAAGAGGTGATATTTAACCACTTGCCGACCGCCGTCAGTATATTTACTGCGGCAGTCAGCCACTCCTGGGCAAACCGACGTAGGGCTACGTCACTCGCCCAGGAGCCTGTAGGGGGCGAGCAACATTCTCAATGAGCATATTTTTATCCACTTTAAGACCGGAAGATTTACCCCTTTCTGACCAGGCCATATTTTGCGATTCGGCACTGCGTTACTTTAACGCATAATTGCGCGGTTGTGCAAAAGATATTGCGTTTACTAACTACGGGAAAGATATGTCATTTTTTTATTCTTTTTTTTTTTTTTTTTTTTTTTACTAGTAATGGCGGCGATCTGTGATTTTTTTTTTTTTGTGGGACTGAGACATTGCGGCGGACAGATCGGACCCCTAACTGACATTTTTTACACTTTTGGGGTTACCAGTGACATTACTACAGTAATCAGTGCTAAAAATATGCACTGTTACTGTAATAATGACACTGGCAGGGAAGGGGTTAACACTGTGGGTGATCAAGGGGTTAAATGTATGCCTCATGCTTACTGACGTGTGTGGGGGGGAGGGGGGTTCTGTGACACAGAGACAGAGATCGCAGGTTTAGCTATGCTGAATCCTGTGATCTCCTCCGGTCTGTCACCGAGAAGATCCGCCTGTTTTGTTTACACAAGCAGGCGGATCTTCTCACACTTTCCCCGACAATCAGGGAAGAGAGACGGCAATTGTCGCCTCTCCTCCTACGGCCCAACTCCCGCTGTGTCTAAACACAGCAGGAGCGAGCCTACGGTGGTGCGTGTGCGCCGCCGGGACCACTAGGAGTCCAGCGACGTAGGTCTACGTCGCTGGACATAGCGGAGTCGCAGTGCCGCAATAGCAGCACAGTGAGCGGTCTTAAAGCGGTTAATTTAGGCCAATATGTATTTTGCTACATATTTTTGGTAAAAAAAATAAATAAAATAAATTCCAATAAGCGTATAGTGATTGATTGGGATATTTTTTTTTTTTGTTTTTACTAGTAATGGCGGCGAGCAGTGACTTATAGCAGGACTGCGATATTGAGGCGGACAAATTGGACACTAAGGCCCCTTTTACACTTGTGCGACGGACAAATTGGACACTAAAGGCCCGTACACACGTACCGATTGTCGGCCGAAAAGATTCGGCCGACGACCGATTGGCCGATTTTCGGCTTTTTAGTATGACGCTGCCGACAGCGCACTTTCGGCCGAACAGAATCTGTCTTGCAAGCATTAAAATTTTTGTATGCTGACACCAGAACGGCCGGTTGTTCGCCAGTCAGTACAGAATTCGGCCGACAGACAGCAGATTTGCAAGACTGGGCATGCTCAGAAAAGAAAAAACACAGGGAAAGTTAACCATCACATGACATCACTTCTGCAGTCGGCTGTTGTTGGCCGACAAAATTCGTGTGCAGTCTTTTGCACTTTTCAGCGGACACGACAGCCAGGGGACAAAAGACGGCCGATCGTTCGGCCGACGATCGGTACGTGTGTACGGGGCTTTAGGCCCCTTTTACACTTGTGCGACTTGGAACTGCAAAGTTGCACCCAATGATTTCCAGTGAGTACCGTTCATATCTGTGCGACTTCAAAGTAGTCCATGAACTACTTTGGCCTGATGTTGATGCGACTTGGGGGTTCATAGAGCAGCCTTTTTCAACCAGGGTGACCAGGTACCCTGGGGTGCCTTGAGGTTTCTTCAGGGGTGCCTCGGCAAAATGCCTAAAAAATGATCAAAAATTGTATACAAGCCGGCAGCTGGATGAAGCCGGCCTTTTAGTTGCACAAAGCCACGGGTTTTCATAATGCACCATTGCGACTTTCTAGACACCCAAGGACATCATCAGTTAATAAGAAGGATGTCTGTTGCCTCCACGGCATCCTTAATTGACCTGTGCCTCTCCTCTCCTGTGCCTCTCTCCCTCACCCTGGGGGTGACATATGCTCACTGATAGAAGTTGAGGGAGAAGAGAAACATTGTAATACTAGTCAGTACCAGTGTGCAAAAGTGTATTTGCTTTGGAAGAATAAATCGCCTCTAATGCTGGGTGTCCTATGTGTATGGATGTTGCTGCATTATGTAAAGCTATTAGAATAGTTTTTTTACATTTTGGAATGGGGTGCTCATAATTTTAAAGGGCGCCTCGACTCACAAAAAGGTTGAGAAACGCTGCCATAGACCTCAAGCTTACACAAGCATTGCTTCAAGTCCAGTTAAAGTCACAGCAAAGTCACTTTCAAGGTCGCACAAGTGTGAAAGGGGCCTGACACTTTTTGGGGACCATTGACACGAATGCAGTGATCAGTGCTAAAAATATGCACTGTCACTGTACTGACACTGGCAGGGAAGTGTTTAACATCGGGGGGGGGGGGGGGGGCAATTAAAGGGGTTAAATGTGTGCCTAGGTTGTGCTTATTCAGTGTGGGGGAAGGTGATTTGACTAGGGCAGGGGTGTCTAACTCAATTTCATCGTGGGCCGCACCAGCATTATGGTTGCCCTAAAAGGGCCGGTTATATCTGTCAGATTAGATGTCCAGAGCACCCCAGGCTGCTGAGAAGCCTTTCTGCAGCAGCACAGAGAAGCGCAGGATCTTGCAAAGGAGTTCTGTCCTCTCTGCTGCCGACTACTGAGACAAGGTGGTGGCAGAGACAAGGGGGGGGTGCCGCAGCTGCAGGAGAGGTGTGAGGGCCACATGAAATGGCCTGGGGGGGCTGCGTGTTTGACACCTGTGGTCTAGGGGAAGGCAAAGACCTGTGTTCCTGCTTTGCAGAAAAACAGGATCCATGCCTTCCCTACTGACAGAATGGCGATCTGCTTTGCTTACATTGGTAGACTGCTGTTCTGCTTGTGCCCCGAACGTTCGGCGGGTCTATCCGCCATACCCACTGATTGGCTCCCCCTCTGTCCAATCACAGCAGGAGCTGGTCGCCAGCGGTGTGCGTGCGTGACCCAGACCCAGAAATGTACGTGGTCTGGCGCAGAGCGGCCGCCGTGCCGCAGTATATGTACGTGGGGCGGTCGCCAAGTGGTTAAGCAATCTCTGAAAACTCATCTCTTCATGGAAGCCTATCCAACCTCAGCCGGAAAACTGGGCTTCAGCCTTCTCCATCTTCCCCCCCACACCTTTTCTACCACTTGCCCCTCCCTTTTAGATTGTAAGCTCCATGACCAGGGCCCTCCCAATCCTATAAAATTGTCTTGTAACTGTACTATCTACCTTTATTTTTTGCAAACTGTTGGCGCCGTATAATATTATTCATAACCCACTTGCCGACCGCCCCATGCAGATTTACTGCGGCAGGGCGGCTCAGCTGCGCATAACCACGTAGATCTACGTAATTATGTGCACGTGGTCTCGGTGGTGTGCGCGCACCTCCGGAGCCGCGCTCCCGTGTGATTAAACACAGCGGGAGCCAGACTGCGGGAGGAGCGGGCACGATCGCCGCCGGCCTCCCGCAATCTTCAGATAAACTAACAGGAGAGCCGTCTGCCTATGTAAACCAAGCAGGCGGCTCTCCTGTCAGACAGGCACGGTGAGATCGTGTGTCTCAGCTAAGCTGAATCACTGATCTCCATGTGCCTTTCACAGAGATCCCCCCACAGTTAACAACCCCATTTAGGCATACATATAACCCCTTGATCACCCCCAGTAATTAACCCCTTCCCTGCCAGTGTCATTAGTACAGTAACAGTGCATATTATTTAGCACTGATTTCTGTAGTAATGTCACTGGTCCCCCCAAAAGTGTCAAAAATGTCAGGGGACCGATCTGTCCGCCGCAATGTCGCAGTCCTATTACTAATAAAAACAAAAAAAATAAATAAAAAAATCCAAAAACCTATCCCGTATTTTGTAAACGTGTTAACTTTTGCGCAAACCAATTAAAATACGCTTTTTGGGATTTTTTTTTTTTTTTTGCCATTAATATGTAACAGAATAGAAATTGGCCTAAACTGATAATGATAAAAAAAAAAATAGATTTTTAACATTTTTCTATTGGGAAGGTTTTATAGCAGAAAGTAAAAAATATTGTTTTTTTTTTCAAAATTGTCTTTTTTTTTTGTTTGTAGTGCAAAATCTAAAAATCGCATTTTGTAAACGTGATAACGTTTGTGCAAACCAATTAAAATACGCTTTTTGCAATTTTTTTGCCGTTAATATGTAACAGAATACAAATTGGCCTAAACTGATAAAAAACAAAATTTTGATTTTTAACATTTTTTTGGGAATGTTTTATAGGAGAAAGTAAAACATGGCATTTTTTTCAAAATTGTCGCTCTTCTTTTTTTTTTTTTTTTTTTATAGCGCAAAATCCAAAAACTGCACAGGTGATCAAATACCACCAAAAAAAGCTCTATTTGTGGGGAAAAAAAGAACATGAATTGTATTTGGGTAAAGCGTCGCATGACTGCACAATTTTTTGTTAAAGTAACGCAGTGCCGAATCGCAAAAAAAACGGCCTGGTCATTAAGGGGGTAAAACCTTCTGCAACTGAAGTGGTTAATGTCACTGGTTCCCAAAAAGTGTCACTTAGTGTCAGATTTTGTCTGTCGCAAAGTCGCAGTCCAGCTAAAAATCGATGATCACCGCTATTATTAATAAAAACAAAAAAAACCCATCTTTTTGTTATGGAAAACACAAATAAAAACTAAACAAAAAAATAAAAATAAAAAAGACCAAAAATCTATCCCGTAGTTTTTAAGCGCAATAACTTTTGCATAAACCAATTTTCTCTTACGTCCTCCGACAGTCGCCGCCTCTTCATATTCGTCACAATGGGGGTATTAGACTTTGCTTCAAAGGAGTAGCTAGGCAACAGAATATGTTAACATTAAAGCTTTTAACATATCCCACCCTCAAAGGATGGTCCCCTCAGTCAATACCCTCCTACTTCCTGCAACCATATCTCAGTTTCAATGTCTAGCTTGTCAGGAGTAGCTGGTTCTCTCTGTGCTGGGGCTTTTTGCCCCAGCCTCTGTTCTTCTTTTTGGATTTTTGAGTTTTTTCTCTCTCTCTTTACTTAGCTGTTCTTTTTGTCAGCATTAGTTAGTTCTTCTGACGAAGAGGATTATGCGGGCTGGGTCTCGGGCTGATCCCCCTGGTCGCAGGTCGTGGGTCAGTGGCTTCCCAGCCTGCCATCGAGCGTTCAGCCAGGTAACGCTCCTGGCGCAGTGAACAACCCATCCCTGTTCGGTGCAGGGATGATTGGTGAGGTGGCTACCTCACTGGACGATGTGCGGTTTCTTAACCCCCGTTTTGTGCGTTCTGAATGCGACTCTCCCTGCCTCATGTGCAGCGGCTTGTTCGCCTGTGCGGGTTCCCCACGCCATTGAGAGGTAAGTGTATCTATGTGGGGACCTGTATATCGGGGGGGGGTGTCAGTCTGGGACTGTGTAACATGCCCCTGTTCACACTGTTCTGTCTCCCTATCACTCTGCTGCATGCTGTGGGCTGCAAGGGGGGGGGAGCTGTGTGACACTATCTGTGTCAGCCTGTGTGCAGAGCTGTGTGCTGTGGGGCATGTTTTCTGTCATGTTGGGGCACGATACAGCGATCGCTGCGGCGATCTGCCATGTTTTTTTGCATGGATAGTGTTATCTGCATAACTGTATTGTAGGAGCGGCGGTTTCGGCGCCATTTTGCCTGCGCTCGCTCCGGCCGCATATTCTACATGTAGGCGGCCATTTTCTTGTAGCCTTCCATAGGCTTTAATAGAGCGCCCTGGTTTCATCACTTCCTCTTCTCCTGGGTGCACCGATCGAGGCAGCAGCAGCGGCAGGGATCTCCTCAGGTTTTATCCTTCTGTTCTTCCTATATCCATTGCCTGTGTTCAGTTTATTGTCCCTGTGGGGGTCTCATTGTGCTTGTGTGAGGTGCGGTGGGCTGCGCTCGCCGTGCTTGTTAAAGGGGCAGTTAACCCTTTATTCTCCGGCATATTATATTGGGGCAATGGATTCTCAGGAGGGCAAATTTCCTGCCACCTTGGTGGAAAGCCAGGGGTCTGCTGTTTCCCCCCCCAGGGGGGATTTGGCCGCTATAGTGGCTGGCCTTGCTGCTCAGGTGCAGATGCTGGTGGCTGCTCAATCTACTAAAAGACCCAGAGTTTCTATTTCCTCTGATTCTGAGGGTGAAGGTGATGGGGCTGTTATGGCGGGGGTCTCCTTATCGGGGTCCCGTTCCTCCTAGGATCTCGTGGGGTCCGAGGTGGAGGCTGAAGTTGAAGGGGTTGATAATTCTCCCCCTGGCTCGCCTGAAGAGCTTGCAATCATGGATGAACTGATTGCTTCCATAAAGCAAACGCTGTGTTTGCAGGATGAAGTGTGTCCTCCCGCTGCCTTGGCGGCTTATGGGACGCAGAGAAAACGCAGAACACCGCAGGTTTTTCCCTGCACTGATGATTTTCAGCGCGCTGTTAAGGAACAATGGCGCCACTTACGCAAACCTTTTGCTGTACCTAGTAGGTTCAAGCTGCGTTATCCTTTTTCGGCTTCCACTGATGAACGGTGGTGTGTGCCACCCCCGGTGGATCACGCAATTGCGGTTTTAAAAAAATCCACTGCGATTCCTGCAGAGGATTCCCCGGTGTTCCGTGATGCCACGGATAGGAGAATGGAGTCTCTTGCCCGTCATACTTATTCTGTTGCGGGTTCGATGCTAAAAGCTCTGTTTGCCTCTCTTATGGCAGCCCAGGCTGTCGCAAGTTGGACGCAGATGCTTAGGCGCGTCCTAGTGGCTGATTCGGCCTCGCCGACAACACTGGCTATGGTGGATCAAATCCATCAGGGTGTCATGTATCTGTGTGATGCGGACTTGGACTTAGTCCCGTTGGCTGCACGTGTACACAGTGTGGCGGTGTTGTCTCGCCGCCTGGTTTGGTTGAAGTGTTGGTCGGTGGACCAGTCTTCGCGTAAAACCTTAGCCAATCTGCCTTATGATGGGTCTCGCCTTTTTGGGGAGTCCTTGGATGCTTTGATAAAGGGGATCACCGGAGGTAAGTGCACTCTCTTGCCCCATTTCCCCAAGGCTAAGGGAGCTCCTGGGAAGAAGCATGCTAATTTTCGGCCTTCTCAGGGGTCCTTTCGTGCCTTTCGGTCGCACTACAAGGGCAAACCGTTCAACGGTCAAGGCTCTCAAAAGAAGCCCTGGTCTGGGAAACAGAAGTCCGGTCAGTCCGGACCCGCTGCCCATAACAGTGCGGCCTGAAGGGGCGCCCTCACCCAGTTCTGGGGTGGGGGGACGCTTGCTCGGTTTTCTTCAACCCTGGTTGGTCCGCGTGCGGGACCGGTGGGTTCAGGAAATCGTTCGATCTGGTTACAAGATCGAGTTTCTCTCTCGGCCGGAGAGCAGATTCTTTCCCTCACGGGGGTTTTATTCCAATCTGTTCACCGTGCCCAGGAAGGAGGGCAAGGTTCGTCCACTTCTGGACTTGAAGGCTCTAAACCGCTTTGTGCGGGTTCGCAAGTTCCGCATGGAATCCCTGCGGTCGGTGGTGGCTGCCCTGGTTCCGGGGGCATTCATGGCCTCCATCGATTTGAAGGATGCGTACCTTCACATCCCGATCTTCGAGGGTCACCAGAGGTACCTTCGATTCGCCGTTGCGGAGGATCATTACCAGTTCGTGGCGTTACCTTTTGGTCTCGCCTCGGCTCCACGGGTTTTCACCAAGGTGCTTGCACCGGTTCTGGCCTTGTTGAGAGCCCAGGGCATCTCTGTCCTGGGGTATCTGGACGACATTCTGGTTCGGTCTGCGTCCAGCCAGGGTCTGGAAAAGGACCTGTCTGTCACGATGCAAACTCTACAGGAGTTTGGTTGGACGGTAAATTTTCCAAAGTCGACGCTGAGTCCGTCGGTTCATCTTCCCTACCTGGGAATGATCCTGGACTCGGTCCAAGCGAAGGTCTTCCTGCCGGAAGACAAACTCAGGACTCTTCAGGAGGAAGTCAGGTCCCTCAGGGACGTTCCACACTCGTCTCTGCGGGCGTGCATGAGATGTCTGGGATTGATGGTCTTGGCCTTCGAAGCGATTCCCTTCGCCCAGTTTCACACGCGGGGTCTCCAGGCGGAGATCCTGTCCAGGTGGGACGGGCGACCTCACTCTCTGGATCTTCAGATCTCGTTGAGCCATCGCACCAAAAGGGATCTTCTGTGGTGGCTCCAGTCCCCGATGGTATCGGGGGGCAAGTCCTTTCGTCCTGTCTCGTGGACGGTGATCACCACGGATGCCAGCCTGTCGGGCTGGGGTGGTGTTCTGGGCGTTCTGTCCGCCCAGGGAACTTGGTCGGAGGGGGAGTCCTCCCTTCCGATCAACATTTTGGAGTTACGTGCAATAAACCTCTGCCTTCGTCGTTGGACGGACCGGCTGCAGGGCTGTCCGATTCGGGTGCAGATGGACAATGCCACGGCGGTGGCCTACATCAACCACCAAGGGGGCACCAGGAGTGCCCGAGCGGCTCGGGGAAGTGGCCGACATTCTGTCTTGGGCCGAGACTCATGTCCCGGCGATAATGGCAGTTCCCATTCCGGGGGTGGAGAACTGGCAGGCGGACTATCTGAGTCGCCAGACCCTGGATCAGGGGGAATGGTCTCTCCACCCGGCTGTCTTCCAGATGTTGTGCGCGAAGTGGGGTCTGCCAGATGTGGACCTGTTCGCGTCTCGTCTGAACAACAAGGTGAGAAGGTTCGTGGCAAGGACGCGCGACCCTCGGGCAGACGCGTCGGACGCGTTAGTGGTACCGTGGCATCAGTACAAGCTGATGTATGCGTTTCCACCGACTCAGTTGCTATCCAGGTTCCTTCGCAGGTTGCACTCGGAACGCAGCACGGTGATTCTTGTGGCACCGGACTGGCCTCGCCGGTCCTGGTACGCAGACCTCGTGAATCTGGCGGTCTACGCCCCGTGGCGTCTACCTCTTCGAGACGATCTCCTGTCTCAGGGGCCGATATACCATCCTGCTTTACAGTCGCTGGCTTTGACGGCCTGGCTGTTGAGACCGAGGTCCTGAAGGAGAAGGGTCTCTCCCCAGAGGTCGTTCATACATTGGTCAACGCGAGGAAGTCTTCCTCGGGGAAGGTTTACTACCGAACCTGGAAGGCCTATTTTGCCTGGTGTGAGTCCAGGGGGTTTTCACCCCGCACGTACTCGGTTTCTCCAGTGTTGCCCTTCCTTCAGGCAGGTGTCGATCAGCGTTTGGCGCTGGCTACGATCAAGGGTCAGGTGTCTGCGCTGGCCGTTCTTTTTCAACGTCCCGTGGCTTCCAACTCTTTGGTTGGCACTTTTGTTCAGGGAGTGCGGCATCTGGTACCTCCTAGGAGGGATCCTCTGCCCCCTTGGGACTTGAATCTCGTTCTATCTGTGTTACAACGTGTTCCTTTTGAACAGATCAGGGAGATCTCGTTGTCTATGTTGTCCAAAAAGGTCGCCTTTTTGGTTGCGATCACTTCGGCTCGCAGAGTGTCGGAGCTGGCGGCTTTGTCCTGCAAGTCTCCGTATCTGGTTATTCACTTGGATAAGGTGGTCTTGCGACCTAATCCTTCTTTTCTTCCGAAGCGAGTTTCGGAATTCCATCTCAATGAGGATATTGTCTTGCCTTCGCTGTGCGCGAAGCCTAAACATCCGAAAGAGGTGAGGTTGCATTCTTTGGATGTTGTTCGGGCGATTAGGGTTTACCTTAAATCGACTGAGTCTTTTCGAAAGACGGATTCTCTGTTTGTTCTTCCAGAGGGTCCTCGGAAGGGCATGGCGGCGTCGGCCTCTACCATCGCCAAATGGATCAGGCAGACCATTGAACAGGCATATGTCTTGCAGGGGAAAGTTCCCCCTATGCCTGTGAAGGCGCACTCTACTAGATCTCTGAGTACGTCTTGGGCCTGTCGTCATGGGGCTTCTGTGGCCCAGGTGTGTAAGGCGGCGACCTGGTCGACCGTACACACTTTCACAAAATTCTACAAGGTAGATGTTCAGGCATCGGCGGATGCTTCCTTTGGCCGCAAGGTTCTTAGTGCGGCAGTTCCCTAGGGTCCCTTGTTGGGACCCCTGGCTGTTGGGATACGTTTTTTATCCCCTGGTTATTTGTTTTTCCTGGGTTGTTGCTCCTGTTGAGCAAGTTTTTTTCCTGTTGCCCAGCTGGTTTCCTTCCTTTGGTAAGGTTCCTTTCTTTGATGCGGAGACTACGTTGCCTTACGGCGCGGATGCGTTTCCCACCCCTCATGTTTGCACTGCTTTGGGACGTCCCCATTGTGACGAATATGAAGAGGCGGCGACTGTAGGAGGACGTAAGAGAAAACGGAATTTTTGTAAAATCTTACCTGTAAAATTCCTTTCTCTGAGTCCTCCGACAGTCGCCGCCCCCGCCCCTCTTTTGGGGTTTGGTTGTATACTCTACTGCTATTCCACTGAAACTGAGATATGGTTGCAGGAAGTAGGAGGGTATTGACTGAGGGGACCACCCCTTGAGGGTGGGATATGTTAAAAGCTTTAATGTTAACATATTCTGTTGCCTAGCTACTCCTTCGGAGCAAAGTCTAATACCCCCATTGTGACGAATATGAAGAGGCGGCGACTGTCGGAGGACTCAGAGAAAGGAATTTTACAGGTAAGATTTTACAAAAATTCCGTTATTATACGCTTTTTGGGATTTTTTTTGTTTACCAAAAATATGTAGCAGAATACAAATTGGCCTAAACTGATAAAAAAAAAAAAATAGATTTTAAAAATGTTCTTATTGGGAATGTTTTGTAGCAGAAAGTAAAAAATATTGTTTTTTTTCAAAATTGTCTTTTTTTTGTTTGTAGTTCAAAATCTAAAAATCGCACAGGTGATCAAATACCACCAAAAAAAAGCTCTATTTGTGGGGAAAAAAGGACATCAATTTTATTTGGGTACAGCGTGGCACGACCGCACAATATTCAGTTAACCGGTTGCCAACCGCTTACCACATATTTACTGCGGCAGTGTGGCTATCCCAGCCAAACCGATGTAGGGCTACGACGGTCACATGCCTGCAGATAGGGGGCGAGCGCGCGCCACCGCCGGCGTGCTCCCGCCCCCGTTCGTCAGCGGGGAAGCCGATGCAGCGGGCAGGCTGCTCCGATTGCCGTCTTGACACCCGCGATCGTTCCCCGCTGAGAGAGAAGGGCGGTCAGTCGTCATAAACACAGCTGACCGTTCTTCTCCCGGGAATGATCATAGAGCCCCTGTGATCCTTCTATATAGGATCACAGGTCTATATGATCATTTCACAAGCCACGCCCCCCCACAGTTAGAAAACACTCCCCTAGGCTCACATTTAACATCCCACAGTGGTAACCCCTTCCCTGCCAGTGTCATTAGTACAGTAACAGTGCATATTTTTAGCACTGATTACTTTAGTAATGTCACTGGTCCCCCCAAAAGTGACAAAAATGTCAGTTAGAGGTCCAATCTGTCCGCCGTAATGTCGCAGTCCCGCTCAAAATCACAGATCGCCGCCATTACTAGTAAAAAAAAAAACAATAAAAATGACATAAATCAGTTGTTCTTGAGGTTCCTCCCACCCATCTGCTTTTTCCCACATGTTGTTGTGGCATTGGGCACTGTACCCTCCGAGCCCGTCAGCTACTTGGCTGCACCTCCCCACCTAGGCACAGTGTGTGGCTCCCTACCGCTTCCTGGTAATTGCCCACCTTGTTATCCCTTTTCCACGAGCCCTCACATTTTAACTGCAGTTATTGTTTGTTACCAGACCTGGACTATACTCTTCTTATGTGCCGTGTGTCAAACGTTGTTACTATGTTGCATTATTCTTCAATAAAATGTTTGAACAAGAAAAATGACATAAATCTTTCCCCTGGTTTGTAGACGTTATAACTTTTGCGCAAACCAATCAAAATACGCTTATTGCAATTTTTTTTTTTTTTTTTTTACTAAAAATATGTAGCAGAATACAAATTGGCCTACAATGTTAAAAAATTTTGATTTTCAAATTTTTTTTTTTTTTTGAGAATGTTATATAGCAGAATGTGAAAAATATTGTTTTTTTTTTTTTTTTTTCAGAATTGTTGCTCTTTTTTTGTTTATAGCTCAAAAAATAAAAATTGCGGAGGTGATCAAATACCACCAAAAGAAAGCTCTGTTTGTGGGAAAAAAAGTACTTCAATTTTATTTGGGTACAGCGTCGCACGACCCCGCAATTGTCCGTTAACCACTTGCCGACTGATCACAGTATATTTACTGCAGCAGTCAGCCCCTCACAGGCAGAGTGACGTAGGTCTACGTCGCTAGCCTGTTAGGGTCTCAGGAGCGAGCGCGCGCCGCTGGAGGCGCGCTCCCGCGTGGTCACGGACCCCCCCGCACGTGTGACCCGCGGACCCGATCGTCCGCCGGTCACTCGCGATCGTCGGTGGAGAGGGAGAATGGCAGGCGGGTGATGTAAACAAGCCGCCTGTCATTCTCCCCGGTGTAGGAATGATGATCATACGGTTCTACTATGTAGGACCGTTGATCACTGTTCATACATCTCAAGCCGCAGCCAATTACAGTAAGAAGCACGCCCCTAGGGACACACATAGCCCCTCCCTCTAAAAAAAGTTAACCCCTTCACTGCCAGTGTAATTTTACAGTAACAGTGCATATTTATAGCACTGATTACTGTAGAAATGTCACTGGTAACCCAAAAAGTGTCAAAAATGTCAGTCAAGGGTCCGATCTGTTCGCTGCAATGTCGCAGTACCGCAAACAAAATCGCAGATCGCCGCCATTACGCATTAAAAAAAAAACAACAAAAATGACAAAAATCTTTCCCTTTGTTAGTAAACGCGATAACTTTTTCGCAAACCAATCAAAATACGCTTTTTGCGATTTTATTTTACCAAACATATGTAGCAGAAAATAAATTGGCCGAAAATGTTAAAAATTTTTGATTTTTACAATTTTTTTGGGGGGAATTTCATATAAAAAAATGTGAAAAATATTGTTATTTTTGCAAAATTGACGCTCTTTTTTTGTTTATAGCGCATGATCAAAAAATCGTACAGGTGATCAAATACCACCAAAAGAAAGCTCTGTTTGTGGGAAAAAAAGGACATGAAATTCGTTTAGGTACAGCGTCGCACGTCCGCGCAATTGTCCATTAAAGTCACACAGTGCCGAATCGCAAAATAGGCCCTGGTCAGGAAGGGGGGTAAAATCTTCCGGGGCTTAAGTGGTTAAATTAACGCAGTGCCGAATCGCAAAATATGGCCTGGTCATTAAGGGGGGTAAAACCTTCCGGGGGTGAAGTGGTTCAAATTTTTTTATTAGGAATGTTTTACAGTAGAGAGTAAAAAACATTGGTGTTTTTTTTTTTTTTTTTCCAAAATTGTCTTTTTTTGTTTATAGTGCAAAATCCAAAAAAATCGCAGAGGTGATCAAATAACACCAAAAAAAGCTCTATTTGTGGGGGGAAAAAAATATCAATTTGATTTAGATAAAGCGTCGCATGATCACGCAATTGTCCGTTAAAGTAACACAGTGCCGAATCGCAAATTATGGCCTGGTCATTAAGGGGGGGGGGGTAAAACCTTCCAGAGCTGAAGTGGTTAATAACACACCCCCCTATGAAAAAAAACAGCTTTAATAGCAAAGCTTGCCAGGTTTTTTCAGTATCAGAGTGCTTAGTATCAGAGTGCTTAGTATCAGTAGGCTCAGTATCAGAGTGCTCAGTATCAGTAGGCTCAGTATCAGAGTGCTTAGTATCAGTAGGCTCAGTATTAGAGTGTTTAGTATCAGTAGGCTCAGTATTAGAGTGCTTAGTATCAGTAGGCTCAGTATCAGAGTGCTTAGTATCAGTAGGCTCAGTATTAGAGTGCTCAGTATCAGTAGGCTCAGTATCAGAGTGCTTAGTATCAGTAGGCTCAGTATCAGAGTGCTTAGTATCAAAGTGCTCAGTATCAGTAGGCTCAGTATCAGAGTGCTTAGTATCAGAGTGCTCAGTATCAGTAGGCTCAGTATCAGAGTGCTTAGTATTAGTAGGCTCAGTATCAGAGTGCTCTGTATCAGTAGGCTCAGTATCAGAGTGCTTAGTATCAGAGTGCTCAGTATCAGTAGGCTCAGTATCAGAGTGCTTAGTATTAGTAGGCTCAGTATCAGAGTGCTCTGTATCAGTAGGCTCAGTATCAGAGTGCTCTGTATCAGTAGGCTCAGTATCAGAGTGCTCAGTATCAGTAGGCTCAGTATCAGAGTGCTTAGTATCAGTAGGCTCAGTATCAGAGTGCTCAGTATCAGTAGGCTCAGCATCAGAGTGCTTAGTATCAGTAGGCTCAGTATTAGAGTGCTTAGTATCAGTAGGCTCAGTATCAGAGTGCTTCGTATCAGTAGGCTCAGTATCAGAGTGCTCAGCATCAGTAGGCTCAGTATCAGAGTGCTTAGTATCAGTAGGCTCAGTATTAGAGTGCTTAGTATCAGTAGGCTCAGTATTAGAGTGCTTATTATCAGTAGGCTCAGTATCAGAGTGCTTAGTATCAGAAGGCTCTGTATTAGAGTGCTCAGTATCAGTAGGCTCAGTATCAGAGTGCTTAGTATCAGTAGGCTCAGTATCAGAGTGCTCAGTATCAGTAGGCTCAGTATCAGAGTGCTTAGTATCAGTAGGCTCAGTAACAGAGTGCTTAGTATCAGAGTGCTCAGTATCAGTAGGCTCAGTATCAGAGTGTTTAGTATGAGAGTGCTCAGTATCAGTAGGCTCAGTATCAGAATGCTTAGTATCAGTAGGCTCAGTATCAGAGTGCTTAGTATCAGTAGGCTCAGTATCAGAGTGCTCAGTATCAGTAGGCTCAGTATCAGAGTGCTTAGTATCAGTAGGCTAAAGTATTAGAGTGCTTAGTATTAGAGTGCTTAGTATCAGTAGGCTCAGTATCAGAGTGCTTAGTATCAGAGTGCTCAGTATCAGTAGGCTCAGTATCAGAGTGCTCAGTATCAGTAGGCTCAGTATCAGAGTGCTTAGTATCAGTAGGCTCAGTATCAGAGTGCTCATTATCAGTAGGCTCAGTATCAGAGTGCTTAGTATCAGTAGGCTAAAGTATTAGAGTGCTTAGTATTAGTAGGCTCAGTATAAGAGTGCTTAATATCAGTAGGCTCAGTCTTTTTCAGAGCTGGAATTTGGGAGCCCTACATAAGCCCAGTTCAGTGATCTCTTGGAGTGGAGGGAGAGCAGGCATGACTGGGACGACACTCACGAAATTGAGCAAGACCTGGTCCACCTGGTGACCCGGGAGATGGAGCTAGAACAGGGCTACCAGCAGCTGTTCCAATACTATGAGAAGGCTCAGCAGGAGAGCAGCAGGACAGACCCAGAGCCAGACCCATTCAGAGGGGACAAGATGGTAAAGTTTTACTGGGAAGAACCCCAGGTGGCTGGTAGAGATGGGACCGAGGTCTCTCCACCGGTCCTGCAGGGAATTGGGAGCCCAGTCTCCATTCCCCAGCGGCAGTGTAAAGTGCAGGGAGAGGAGAGCAGCGTCCTCCCTCCCCAGCGGCAGGCTGAGTTACAGGGGGCAGAGGTAGTTGTTCCTGCCCCCCAGCAGCAAAGTGATATGCCAGGAAGGCAGTGTGAAGTAAAGGGAGAGGGGAGCAGCGTCATCCCTCCCCAGCGGCTGGCTGAGTTAGAGGGGGCAGAGGTAGTTGTTCCTGCCCCCCAGCAGCAGAGTGATATGCCAGGAAGGCAGTGTGAAGTGCAGGGAGAGGAGAGCAGTGTCCTCCTTCCCCAGCGGCAGTGTGATTTTTTGGGAATTGGGAGCCCAGTCTCCATTCCCCAGCGGGAGATAAAGCAGGGAATTGGGAGCCCAGTCTCCATTCCCCAGCGGCAGTGTGATGTGCTGGGAATTGGGAGCCCAGTCTCCAGTCCCCAGCGGCAGAGTATCCAGCAGGGAATAGAGAGCCCAGTCTCCTTTCCCCAGCAGAAGATCTCTGTATTGGGAGGAGAGACAGTCGGTCTCCCTCCACAAAGACTGGAAGAATGTATGGGAGAGGAGATTGTTACCACCTCTCCCCAGCAGCAGATCATTAATGGGCAGAGTGTTCTATCGGGAGAGGAGCTTGTTACCCCCTCTCCCCAGCGGCAGCTTAATGTACCAGGGGGAGACTGTAAGCCCCCCACTGGTGCAGATGGGACCGTGGTCTCTGCACTTACCACACAGGGGGTAGGGATGGTCGGTCCTACTCCCCCACGACAGAGCTGTGTATCCAAGGGGGAGACAGTCAGTCTCCAGCCACCAGGCTCCAACCAGACTACTCCGGTGGTAGTGCTGGCACCAGGACAGAGTACCGCTGGTCTCTGCCCACTCAGCAACCCACCAAGGCAGCCTACCAGTCCCCTACACAGCCGTGGTGAGGCACCTGGACATGGACAAGTTTCTCCTCTAACCAGGTGTAGTAACCATTTATTGTGGGTGGGCCGTACTGTTTTTTCTGCTTTGTGGGTGGGCTGCTGGACTAACAAGGGCACTGACCGGCAGGAGGTCAGGTACCCTGTTAGTCTTTTTGGAAAGGGGGAGAGATGTGACGAGACCAATCTCGCCACTGGGCGTTGGAGAAGCCTGGTTGCTCGCCTCCTGCAATGTGACTATGGACCCTCTCATCAGCCCATGCTAAACATAAACACCATGGCAATTTGACTGTGTTTGTGGCATCTGAGCGCTGTTTGGATATGTTGAGCGCTCAGATCCAGGCTATCGGGGGAAGGGTTGAATGTGGGGGTTCTGTTCAGTAGACTGGGAGTTATGCATTTTTGTGTCTTTTTGGGTTTCTCTAACCATGTGGATAATGGAGTCTTGCCTCTATCTTGGAAGCTAAACATTCTTCCTGTAAACTGTAAGGCACAGGAACAGTGGCGGCCCGTGCATAGGGGGCGCCAGGGCGCCGCCCCCCCTAAAAAAAAGAAAAAAAAAAAGACAAAAAGAACAATAAAGTTCGGAAAAAAAAAATCGGTTCGCCGGCCAATGTGGTGGCTAAAGGGGGGGTGGCTGCCTTCTGGGGGCGTAACCTGGGCGCAGGAAAGAGCGCTTGGCCACCCCCACCTTCGTGATATCCTGGCTGTGATTGGTCCAGTCTCCAGCCTGGACCAATCATCATCCAGGATATCGCTGACGTCGCAATGGGGGCGGTGCCGGTGCGTGCGTCAGTCACTCACCGTCACCGCCGCTCAGAGAAGAGGAGAGGCCGCCCGCCGGTTCCCGCCGCGGAGACGAGGGAGAAGGACCCGCCGCAGAAGAGGAGGAAGAAGCTGAGCCGCGCCGCCGCCAGGTAAGTTTGAAGGGAGCACGCACGCTGGTCTCTGCATTGATTGGGGTACAATGCTGTGGGCACTCTGCAATAATTGGGGACAATGCTGTGGCACTCTGCAATAATTGGGGACAATGCTGTGGCACTCTGCAATCATTGGGGTACAATGTTGGCACTCTGCAATAATTAGGGGACAAAGTTGTGGTGCTCTGCAATAATTGGGGTACAATGCTGGCACTCTGCAATAATTGGGGGACAAAGCTGTGGCGCTCTGCAATCATTGGGGTACAATGCTGGCACTCTGCAACAATTGGGGGACAAAGCTGTGGCGCTCTGCAATCATTAGGGTACAATGCTGGCACTCTGCAATAATTGGGGGACAAAGCTGTGGCGCTCTGCAATAATTGGGGGACAATGCTGGCACTCTGCAATAATTGGGGAACAAAGCTGTGGCGCTCTGCAATAATTGGGGGACAATGCTGGCACTCTGCAATAATTGGGGGACAATGCTGGCACTCTGCAATAATTGGGGGACAAAGCTGTGGCGTTCTACAATCATTGGGGTACAATGCTGGCACTCTGCAATAATTGGGGGACAAAGCTGTGGCGCTCTGCAATAATTGGGGGACAATGCTGGCACTCTGCAATAATTGGGGGACAATGCTGGCACTCTGCAATAATTGGGGGACAAAGCTGTGGCGCTCTGCAATCATTGGGGTACAATACTGGCACTCTGCAATAATTGGGGGACAAAGCTGTGGCGCTCTGCAATAATTGGGGGACAATGCTGGCACTCTGGAATCATTGGGGTACAATGTTGTGGCGCTCTGCAATCATTGGGGGACAATGCTGGCACTCTGCAATAATTGGGGGACAATGCTGGCACTCTGCAATAATTGGGGGACAAAGCTGTGGCGCTCTGCAATCATTGGGGGACAATGCTGGCACTCTGCAATAATTGGGGGACAAAGCTGTGGCGCTCTGCAATCATTGGGGGACAATGCTGTGGCGCTCTGCAATAATTGGGGGACAATGCTGGCACTCTGCAATCATTGGGGGACAATGCTGGCACTCTGCAATAATTGGGGGACAATGCTGTGGCGCTCTGCAATCATTGGGGGACAATTCTGGCACTCTGCAATAATTGGGGGACAAAGCTGTGGCGCTCTGCAATCATTGGGGGACAATGCTGTGGCGCTCTGCAATCATTGGGGGACAAAGCTGTGGTGCTCTGCAATAATTGGGGGACAATGCTGGCACTCTGGAATCATTGGGGTACAATGCTGTGGCGCTCTGCAATCATTGGGGGACAATGCTGGCACTCTGCAATAATTGGGGGACAATGCTGGCACTCTGCAATAATTGGGGGACAAAGCTGTGGCGCTCTGCAATCATTGGGGGACAATGCTGTGGCGCTCTGCAATAATTGGGGGACAATGCTGACACTCTGCAATAATTGGAGGACAATGCTGTGGCGCTCTGCAATCATTGGGGTACAATGCTGGCACTCTGCAATAATTGGGGGACAAAGCTGTGGCGCTCTGCAATCATTGGGGGACAATGCTGTGGGGCTCTGCAATCATTGGGGGACAATGCTGTGGCACTCTGCAATCATTGGGGGACAATGCTGTGGCACTCTGCAATCATTGGGGGACAATGCTGTGGCGCTCTGCAATAATTGGGGGACAATGCTGTGGCACTCTGCAATAATTGGGGGACAATGCTGTGGCGCTCTGCAATCATTGGGGGACAATGCTGTGGCGCTCTGCAATAATTGGGGTACAATGCTGGCTCTCTGCAATCATTGGGGTACAATGCTGGCACTCTGCAATAATTGGGGTACAATGCTGTGGCGCTCTGCAATCATTGGGGTACAATGCTGGCACTCTGCAATAATTAGGGAACAAAGCTGTGGCGCTCTGCAATAATTGGGGGACAATGCTGGCACTCTGCAATAATTGGGGGACAAAGCTGTGGCGCTCTGCAATCATTGGGGTACAATGCTGGCACTCTGCAATAATTAGGGAACAAAGCTGTGGCGCTCTGCAATAATTGGGGGACAATGCTGGCACTCTGCAATAATTGGGGGACAAAGCTGTGGCGCTCTGCAATAATTGGGGGACAACGCTGGCACTCTGCAATAATTGGGGGACAAAGCTGTGGCGCTCTGCAATCATTGGGGTACAATACTGGCACTCTGCAATAATTGGGGGACAAAGCTGTGGTGCTCTGCAATAATTGGGGGACAATGCTGGCACTCTGGAATCATTGGGGTACAATGCTGTGGCGCTCTGCAATCATTGGGGGACAATGCTGGCACTCTGCAATAATTGGGGGACAATGCTGGCACTCTGCAATAATTGGGGGACAAAGCTGTGGCGCTCTGCAATCATTGGGGGACAATGCTGGCACTCTGCAATAATTGGGGGACAAAGCTGTGGCACTCTGCAATCATTGGGGGACAATGCTGTGGCGCTCTGCAATAATTGGGGGACAATGCTGGCACTCTGCAATCATTGGGGGACAATGCTGGCACTCTGCAATAATTGGGGGACAATGCTGTGGCACTCTGCAATCATTGGGGGACAATGCTGGCACTCTGCAATAATTGGGGGACAAAGCTGTGGCGCTCTGCAATCATTGGGGGACAATGCTGGCACTCTGCAATAATTGGAGGACAAAGCTGTGGCGCTCTGCAATCATTGGGGGACAATGCTGTGGCGCTCTGCAATAATTGGGGGACAATGCTGACACTCTGCAATAATTGGAGGACAATGCTGTGGCGCTCTGCAATCATTGGGGTACAATGCTGGCACTCTGCAATAATTGGGGGACAAAGCTGTGGCGCTCTGCAATCATTGGGGGACAATGCTGTGGGGCTCTGCGATCATTGGGGGACAATGCTGTGGCACTCTGCAATCATTGGGGGACAATGCTGTGGCACTCTGCAATCATTGGGGGACAATGCTGTGGCGCTCTGCAATAATTGGGGGACAATGCTGTGGCACTCTGCAATAATTGGGGGACAATGCTGTGGCGCTCTGCAATCATTGGGGGACAATGCTGTGGCGCTCTGCAATAATTGGGGTACAATGCTGGCTCTCTGCAATAATTGGGGTACAATGCTGGCACTCTGCAATAATTGGGGTACAATGCTGGCACTCTGCAATAATTGGTGTACAATGCTGTGGCGCTCTGCAATCATTGGGGTACAATGCTGGCACTCTGCAATAATTGGGGGACAATGCTGTGGCGCTCTGCAATAATTGGGGGACAATGCAGTGGCGCTCTGCAATCATTGTGGGGGCACAGCACAGTGTTTATTGCATTGAAAGGGGCATAGCACAGTGTTCATTGCATTGAAGGGGGCACAGCACAATGTTCATTGCATTGAAGGGGGCACAGCACAATGTTCATTGCATTGAAGGGGGCACGCACGCTGAACTCTGCATTGAAGGGGGCACGCAGTTGCATTGAAGGGGGCATGCACGCTAACTCTGCATTGTGGGGGCGCAGCACAGTGTTTATTGCATTGAAGGGGGCACAGCACAGTGTTTATTGCATTGAAGGGGGCACAGCACAGTGTTTATTGCATTGAAGGGGGCACAGCACATTGTTCATTGCATTGAAGGGGGCACAGCACAGTTGCATTGAAGGGGGCATGCACGCTGAACTCTGCATTGTGGGGGCACAGCACAGTGTTTATTGCATTGAAAGGGGCATAGCACAGTGTTCATTGCATTGAAGGGGGCACAGCACAATGTTCATTGCATTGAAGGGGGCACAGCACAATGTTCATTGCATTGAAGGGGGCACGCACGCTGAACTCTGCATTGAAGGGGGCACGCACGCTGGTCTCTGCATTGAAAGGGGGCATGTACACTGGTCTCTGCATTGAAAGGGAGCATGTACGCTGGTCACTGCATTGAAAGGGGGCATGTACGCTGGTCACTGCATTGAAAGGGGGCATGTACGCTGGTCACTGCATTGAAAGGGGACATGTACCATCTCCTGTACCATGAGCTGTGACATGCCTATACCATATCTGTGCCATGCCTATACCATCTCCTGTACCATCACCTGTGCCATGCCTGTACCATCACCTATGCCATGCCTATACCATCACCTGTGCCATGCCTGTACCATGACTTCAAAGTCACGCAATTTTTTACTGCGTTTTTTGACGCGAAGCAATACCTATTACATTTTTCTTTTTGCGCCCCCCCCAAAATTTTTGAGCACCAGCCGCCACTGCACAGGAAGTCAACTCCTAATATGGTCATCCCAGGAAGTTCTGAGGAGACGGGCTGTCTAAGGTGGCTCTCCATTCACCTTTTGTCAGGTGTGCTAATGACCTGACCTGTTGTCTACTAAGGGAGGTATTGACACTCAGAGTAATGTGTATTGAGGGCTCGTTAGGGAACCATTGTTCTGTGTCTGACTATAGTCTACATTGATTGCCCCCTGGGCTTCTGTCTCCTTGCATTGGTCAAAGCTATGTGACCAATCCCTGTTGACTCATTTTCAAGTCCTCATTTGCATAGCAGCCCTCCTTGCATTGGTCAAAGCTATCTGACCAATCACTGTTGACCCATTTTCAAGCCCTCATTTGCATGGGCTGGAGAGGACCTTATTGGGAACTGCAAGTACTTTACAATTGACCAATGGGAAAGCGGTTGTTGGGGGAAGGATGTTCCAATTTCTGTATAAAAGTGTGCTGTGTTCTTCCAATAAATGTTGTTCCTGTTTTACCCTCATCTCGGAGCTTTGTCTCGTTCTTGGGGGGATTCACTGTATGCTGTTGGAGACTGAGTGTAAGCTGATGTATGCTTTTCCTGTTCGTCTGCTAGCAGCTATTCGTGAGGTTCCAGGTTGGAGTGCTATTTTGTATCCAGTTCGGGAGTTTGGTGTCCTGCAAGTAGCTGTGCCTGTCTCTCAGAAAGGGGCATATCGCCTAAACGGATTTTAACCCCTTGTCTGCTGAAACGGTCTGTTACAGGTGTCTCAAACAGCACTTAGGCAGCACTCCAAGAGAGAAGCAAACTCTGCTAAGTCCCGGTTCACATATGCGTGATGGCATTGCATGTGATTCGGAGCGCACTGCTCTAAAAATCACATGAGATATCTGTGTGATGCACATTCAGCCATAAATATTGTATGGCTGAATTCTCATCGCATTCGGACACAACTCGCACAGGACCCTTTTTTGGGTCCGCACCAGAATTGGATCCCATGTTGGTTCACACCTATGCGATCCGATTAATGTCCAAACTGGCAGTTGGCACTGCAATATGTAAACTGATCTGGGGGTGTTAACTGTGTATTGATACCCCTGAGGATTTGCATATGGCAGTGTAAACTGCCTGCAAGTTGAATGCGATGCGGGAACCCGCAGTGAATTTGCAGGGTTACCGCATCGCATATATGTGAACCGGCACTAAAAGGGAAACAAACAGAAGGCACCTCTAAGTGCAGAAAACAAAAGACTTTAATTGCCAAAGGATAAAAATACACTTACTAGCATTTGAATATAGCAAGGCTCATCATATGGATGTGACAGGGAGTCCAGAGGCAGGTGCTCCCAGGGGTGGTCCAGTGTGCAGCTTGATGGCATGGATCCCAACCAACCAGCAGAGGAAGGCTGCAGTAGAGAGGACCAGGAAGGACGACCGCGCTGCTGGGACAAGCATGGAATGCAGAACCCGAATGTGACATCAGCAGAAGGCGCCCAGGGCCCGAGTGGAAGGCAGGTGCCAGGAGGTGACCTAGTCCTTCCTGAACCTCTCTCCTGAGGCCCCCCTCTGCTGGTCGATTGGGATCCATGCCATCAAGCTGCACACTGGACCCTCTCCTGAGGCCCCCCTCTGCTGGTCAATTGGGATCCATGCCATCAAGCTGCACACTGGACTAGGCATGTGACGATATCAGATTTCCATGCTGCGATTAATTGATTAGGGTTTTGTCACGGTATACGGTATTATCACGGTATTCAATTATTAAACTTAAATTATTACATTTCTACCTCACTTCAATTTCATTGCTGAATTTAGGGACTTTGGTTCACCTTTGCACATAATTATATAGTCAGTCAGTACAGACTCTGTGAACCAAGCCTAAAATAAGCCATCAAGCAGTGTCTGGCCTGCCTGGTGATGACTGGTCCTGGCGCTCTGATCCGATGGCCTGGTCATTAGGGGCTAAATCCTTGCGGCCCAGAAGTGGTTAAACCTGCAGGAGGACCGGTGTTTTTATTTGTAAATTACTTTTCACATGCTTTATGCCTAGTTCACATGTATGCGGGTTGGCGGTTCACATGTATGCGGGTTGGCGGTTCACATGTATGCGGGTTGGCGGTTCACATGTATGCGGGTTGGCGGCCCACATTTGCACAGGCATAGCAGCCCATTGATTTGAATGGGCTGCTATGCCCTCATTTTACGCAGAAAAAAAGCTGCATGCAGCATTTTAAAAAAATGCAGTGGCCTTTAAATCCATCCTACTTCTGCACCATGCGACTTACCTGCAGTTCCTGCTCTGGCAAGCTTTCTGCATTTTTAAATACATGGGCCCAGCATTTAAAAACACAGTTTGTGTGTGCAGGAACTGCAAGTAAGTCGCATGGTGCAAAAGCAGGATGGGGTTCACGGCCACTGGATTTTTTTAAATTCTGCATGCGGCTTTTTTCACCTGAAAACGCAGGCATAGCAGCCCAACCCCATTCAAATCAATGGGCTGCTATCCCTATCCCTGTGCAAATATGGGCCGCCAACCCACATACATGTGAACCGCTAACCCGCATACATGTGAATCAGGCCTAAAGCAATAGTAAAGTAATTTACAAATAAAAACACTGCTCCTCCTGCAGGTTTAACCACTTCTGGGCCGCAAGGATTTGCCCCCTTAACCGGTTGCCGACCGCCGCACGACTATATACTGCGGCGGTCAGCCCCGGCCAGGCAGAGTGACGTATCGGTACGTCACTCGCCTGTCACTGACTTGCGAGCCTATAGCGAGCGGGCGCGCGCCCGCCGAGGCGCGCGCCCGCCGCGGCTCGTTCAGAGGCAAGTCAGTGCGTGTGACCGGCGGACTCGATGTCCGCCGGCCACACTACGATCGCTCCTGTGAAGGGAGAAAGACAGAGCAGCTTGTGTAAACAAGCTGCCTGTCAGTTCTCCCTGTGTAAAAGTAAAGATCTGACCGTTCTACTATGTAGAACGGTTGATCTTTGCTTTTACACCAATAGCAATGTCCCTACACAGTAGAAAGCACGCCCCTAGGACACACTTAACCCCTCCCTTCCCAATAAAGTTAACCCCTTCCCTGCCAGTGTCATTTTTGCAGTAACAGTGCATATGTATAGCACTGATTACTGCAGTAATGTCACTGGTAACCCCAAAAGTGTCAAAAATGTCAGTCAAGGGTCCGATCTGTCCGCCGCAATGTCGCAGTACCGAAAAAAAAATCGCAGATCGCCGCCATTACGCGTTAAAAAAAAAAACACCAAAAATGACAAAAATCTTTCTCTTTGTTAGTAAACGCGATAACTTTTGCGCAAACCAATCAAAATACGCTTTTTGCGATTTTTTTTACCAAACATAGGTAGCATAAAACAAATTGGCCGAAAAATGTTAAAAAATTTTGATTTTTACTTTTTTTTTTGGGGAATTTCATATAAAAAAATGTGAAAAATATTGTTATTTTTGCAAAATTTACGCTCTTTTTTTGTTTATAGCGCGTGATCAAAAAATCGCACAGGTGATCAAATACCACCAAAAGAAAGCTCTGTTTGTGGGAAAAAAAGGACGTCAAATTCGTTTAGGTACAGCGTCGCACGACCGCGCAATTGTCCGTTAAAGTCACGCAGTAAAAAATCGCAAAAAAACCCCTGGTCCTTTAGCAGCCAAATCCTCCGGGGCTTAAGTGGTTAATGACCAGGCCATCGGATCGGAGCGCCAGGACCAGTCATCACCAGGTAGGCCAGACACTGCTTGATGGCTATATACTAATGTAACGTGGGCTGCTTGTCCTGTGCATCTATATATATATATATGCTGCTATGCCCGTGTATGTATTTCTATCTATCTATCCATCTATCTGTATATCTATCTCTCCATCTATCTGTATATCTATCTCTCCATCTATCTGTATATCTATCTGTATATCTATCTCTCCATCTATCTGTATATCTATCTCTCCATCTATCTGTATATCTATCTCTCCATCTATCTTTATATCTATCTCTCCATCTATCTTTATATCTATCTCTCCATCTATCTGTATATCTATCTCTCCATCTATCTGTATATCTATCTCTCCATCTATCTTTATATCTATCTCTCCATCTATCTGTATATCTATCTCTCCATCTATCTGTATATCTATCTGTATATCTATCTGTATATCTATCTCTCCATCTATCTGTATATCTATCTGTATATCTATCTGTATATCTATCTCTCCATCTATCTGTATATCTATTTCTCCATCTATCTGTATATCTATCTCTCCATCTATCTGTATATCTATTTCTCCATCTATCTGTATATCTATCTCTCCATCTATCTGTATATCTATCTGTATATCTATCTGTATATCTATTTCTCCATCTATCTGTATATCTATCTCTCCATCTATCTATCTAGTGCAGTGGCGGAGCTAGACTTTTAAAACGGGGGTGGCAAAAGGGTGGCAAGTTATTATTTTGGGGGGTCAATATACAAAGTGTTCAATGTTTTATAGCAGAAAGTAAAAAGGATTTGTCGCTAATTTTATGTTTATAGCGCAAAATATAAAAATTGCAGAGGTGATCAAATAAAACCAAAAGAAATCTCTATTTGTGGGAAAAAAATACATCAGTTGTATTTGGGTACAGCGTTGCACAACCTCACAATTGTCAGTTAAAGCAATGCAGTGCCGTATCGCAGAAAATGGTCTGGTCATTAAGGGGGAGCTGAAGAAGCTAAAGGGCCAGTTTTTTCAGATGATTTTGCTCATTTAAGACTTTTTTCTGAGCGGTCAGGGGATGGTAAAAACAGGCAACTAGAAGTCTAGATCACAACTGGAACCCCTCTACATGTGCCACAGCCACGATGGTTTATGTTAAACCTATGTGAAATTTGGCTATCCAGGTCAATGGGGCCATGCCACAACCATAAGCCAAACACTTGGCTTGCTGTTGTGGCTTATTAGCCCCATAAAAAATCTGCCACTCTGCTAAAAAAAAAAAAAAAAAAAAAAAAAGCAGGATTTAGGAGAATTATTATAAATAATTTTGCCCCCTTTAATAAATCATTGTAATGCCACCCATATTCCTGTCCTTTTAAACAGGGTTACTGACAGTAAGCTGACACTAATGCTGCACAGGTGTTAGGGGACTTTCACTCTGGTAAAAGGGCCAGAATATGGGTGACATTACAATGATGTTGTTAAAGGGGGAAACATTTATGGTAAGGAGCATAGACTGTACAGGAACAGGGCAGCCTGGGCAGGCGCTTCTACTACTTGGGCAAAACCGTCCCTCACCTCAGTCACTGCAGGCTGCCCAGGAACTCCTTCCAGAGCTGATCCATCCCACACCAAGACAGGAAGACCGCAGGAATCAGGATGAAGATTTAAGGCATGTGATTGACAGACAGCGCTTCTGATGCACCCATTGGCTGTGTAAGTAGCAGGAGGCGGTGCAGCCTTCAAGATTTAGGCTGCACCGACTCCTGCTGCCTCCCCAGCCAATGGGTATTTGAGGTTCTCTCCTTAGTCCCTCCCTCATGACATCACCCAGAAGTGGGAGCACACAAAGTAAGATACAGGACGATTGTCCGGTCTTCCTGTCTTGGTATGGGATGGATCGGCGCTCCCCTGTGATTACTCCGCTCCTCCTCCCTCCCTCTGCCTACCAGCTCTCCATCCGCCTCCCTCCGCAGCTCCCGTATGGTGATCCCCTGTGATTCCTCCACTGCCATGCACCCGCCCAGGATCGGGTGGCACCAGGGGTGGCAAGGACTTCGTCTGGGGTGGCAATTGCTACCCCAGCTAACCCTCTGGCTCCGCCCCTGATCTAGTGACAGTGTATGGTAAAAGTACTTGCAGAAGGCACTGTGTCTCTCACTGTGTCTCTCTGAGCCCGGGAAGGAAACATGTGGGTGTGTGCTGAGTGGGAGCCGTCTGATTGGTTACAGGGAGGAGCTAAGTCTCTCACTCTAGGATCATATTACCAGAGCTGTTTTCTATTGAGTGAGAGAACTGCTGAATGAGGAATGAGTCATCCAAATGTATCAATTCACAAGTCAGACTGAGGAGCAGAGAAACTCAGTATTTTAAAAATGCCACAATAACAATACCGTGGGTATGCAATACCGCAATATATCGAATTACCGAAAACCGGCATATGTCTACACTGGACCCTCTCCTGAGGCCCCCCTCTGCTGGTCGATTGGGATCCATGCCATCAAGCTGCACACTGGACCACCTGCCGCATGACTCCCTTTAACTCCATATGATGATTTGTGATATTTTAATGCTTGTAAGTGCATTTTTATCTTTTGGCAATTCAAGTATTTTGTTTTCTGCACTTAGAGGTGCCTTCTGTTTGTTTTCTTCAATCCATGCTATACAGCATGGATGGACAAATCTTCTGCTGCAGCTATTGTATACTGACAAGTGCCAGTGACTACCTGAATACAGAATACCTGAACAGCAGCCGCATGCTGCTTGGCCTACAATTTTCTGTGTAGCCAATGGGGCCACCCACAGAGCAAATTTCATCTAGTTCATTAAGAACTCGCAAACTCATATAGTGTTCGGCCAGCTTACCAGGAAATCTGCCACGTCGGACATGTGGTCACCAAATACAGAAAGGCCTTGAAGCTGCTTATGACAACACCCTACTATTTCAATATTATTAACAAACAAATTAAACATCCATAATTTTTTGAGTTGTTTTGTGATTATTTTTAAGAAATTTATGTTTTCTTCTGCATAATTGCAGTAACGTTCCGGTGTTTGTTAAAAAGTTTAGCAAATATGTATTGTTATGTTTTTCAGTTTAAAAAGTGAGCAAAGTTTGTAATGTAGTGCAGATGTGTATTTATGTCAGTGGTGGAGTGGAGTGGAGACTTTTTACTGGTGGTAAAATAACAGTGTATATATTCCACAGTATATAGAAAACCCTAAAGAACATCACACCTGATACATTGTATGTGTAGCTATGTCAAGCTGGCATGTGGAAATGATTAAATGATGTATGAAACATGTGTACAATGTAACAAGTCAATGATCTAACAAACATATAATGTAACAAGTCAATGATCTAACAAACATATACAATGTAATAAGTCAATGATCTAACAAACATATAATGTAACAAGTCAATGATCTAACAAACATATACAATGTAATAAGTCAATGATCTAACAAACATATACAATGTAATAAGTCAATGATCTAACAAACATATACAACGTAATAAGTCAATGATCTAACAAACATATATAATGTAACAAGTCAATGATCTAACAAACATATACAACGTAATAAGTCAATGATCTAACAAACATACAGTGGGTACGAAAAGTATTCAGACCCCCTTCAATTTTTCACTCTTTGTTATATTGCAGCCATTTGCTAAAATCATTTAAGTTCATTCTTCTTCCTCATGAATGTACACATAGCACCCCATATTGACGGAAAAACACAGAATTGTTGACATTGTTGCAAATTTATTAAAAAAGAAAAACTGAAATATCACATGGTCCTAAGTATTCAGACCCTTTGCTGTGACACTCATATATTTAACTCAGGTGCTTTCCATTTCTTCTGATCATCCTTGAGATGGTTCTACACCTTCATTTGAGTCCAGCTGTGTTTGATTATACTGATTGGACTTGATTAGGAAAGCCACACACCTGTCTATATAAGACCTTCCAGATCACAATGCATGTCAGAGCAAATGAGAATCATGAGGTCAAAGGAACTGCCTGAAGAGCTCAGAGACAGAATTGTGGCAAGGAACAGATCTGGCCAAGGTTACAAAAAGATTTCTGCTGCACTTAAGGTTCCTAAGAGCACAGTGGCCTCCATAATCCTCAAATGGAAGATGTTTGGGACGACCAGAACCCTTCCTAGAGCTGGCCGTTCCGGCCAAACTGAGCTATCGGGGGAGAAGAGCCTTGGTGAGAGAGGTAAAGAAGAACCAAAAGATCACTGTGGCTGAGCTCCAGAGATGCATTTAGGAGATGGGAGAAAGTTGTAGAAAGTCAACCATCACTGCAGCCCTCCACCAGTCGGGGCTTTATGGCAGAGTGGCCCGATGGAAGCCTCTGCTCAGTGTAAGACACATGAAAGCCCGCATGGAGTTTGCTAAAAAAACACCTGAAGGACTCCAAGATGGTGAGAAATAAGATTCTCTGGTCTGATGAGACCAAAATAGAACTTTTTAGCCTTAATTCTAAGCGGTATGTGTGGAGAAAACAGGCACTGCTCATCACCTGTCCAATACAGTCCCAACAGTGAAGCATGGTGGTGGCAGCATCATGCTGTGGGGGTGTTTTTCAGCTGCAGGGACAGGACGACTGGTTGCAATCGAGGGAAAGATGAATGCGGCCAAGTACAGGGATATCCTGGACAAAAACCTTCTCCAGAGTGCTCTGGACCTCAGACTGGGCCGAAGGTTTACCTTCCAACAAGACAATGACCCTAAGCACACAGCTAAAATAACGAAGGAGTGGCTTCACAACAACTCCGTGACTGTTCTTGAATGGCCCAGCCAGAGCCCTGACTTAAACCCAATTGAGCATCTCTGGAGAGACCTAAAAATGGCTGTCCACCAACGTTTACCATCCAACCTGACAGAACTGGAGAGGATCTGCAAGGAGGAATGGCAGAGGATCCCCAAATCCAGGTGTGAAAGACTTGTTGCATCTTTCCCAAAAAGACTCCTGGCTGTATTAGATCAAAAGGGGGCTTCTACTAAATACTGAGCAAAGGGTCTGAATACTTAGGACCATGTGATATTTCAGTTTTTCTTTTTTAATAAATCTGCAACAATGTCAACAATTCTGTGTTTTTATGTCAGTATGGGGTGCTATGTGTACATTCATGAGGAAGAAGAATGAACCTAAATGATTTTAGCAAATGGCTGCAATATAACAAAGAGTGAAAAATGTAAGGGGGTCTGAATACTTTCCGTACCCACTGTACATGGTGATCATATCCCCCCCTTATGTATTTATACATGGTGATCATATCCCCCCTTATGTATTTACACATGGTGATCATATCCCCCCTTATGTATTTACACATGTGATCATATCCCCCTTTATGTATTATACATGGAGCTCATATTCCCCTTATGTATTTACACATGGTGATCATATCCTCCCTTATGTATTTATACATGGTGATCATATCCCCCTTATGTATTTATACATGTGATCATATCCCCCTTATGTATTTATACATGGTGATCATATCCCCCCTTATGTATTTATACATGGTGATCATATCCCACCTTATGTATTATGCATGGAGATCATATCCCCCCTTATGTATTATACATGGAGATCATATCCCCCCTTATGTATTTATACATGGAGATCATATCCCCCTTATGTATTTATACATGGAGATCATATCCCCCCTTATGTATTATACATGGTGATCATATCCCCCCTTATGTATTTATACACGGTGATCATATCCCCCCTTATGTATTTATACACGGTGATCATATCCCCCCTTATGTATTTATACATGGAGATCATATCCCCCTTATGTATTTATACATGGAGATAATATCCCCCCCCCCTTATGTATTTATACATGGTGATCATATCCCCCTTATGTATTTATACATGGAGATCATATCCCCCCTTAATCTCCTCTTCTCAAGAGAGAATAAATTCAGTTCCTCTAATCTCTAATAGCTGAGCTCCTCCATGCCTCTTATCAGTTTGGTTGCCCTTCTCTGCACTTTCTCCAGTTCCCCGATATCCTTTTTGAGAACTGGAGCCCAAAACTGAACTGCATATTCCAGATGAGGTCTTACTAATGATTTGTACAGATGATATCTCTCTCTCTGGAGTCCATGCCTCTGTTAATACGGACTTTGCTTGCTTTGGAAACTGCAGCATGGCATTGCATGCTATTGTAATAAACAAGAGTAAATTGCTCTAGGACATAAATATATTAAAAATATTAAAAGAAAATAAAATATAAGAAGAGTCCATGAAGGGCAAATGAGCAGCAGACACAATGTCCTCTTGGTGAAGGATAATCAGGAATTCAAATTAAGTTAGCCGCACTCAGCGGAGATACAAAGTTCCAAACCGATCCCCCAGTGAAGATAAAAACAAACTCGTGCTGTCAGTATATCCACCACCAGGAAGGTATAAACATACAGCCTCTTACCAGATGGTCTAAAGAAAACAGCGTTCAATCAGGGTAAACCAAAATAAGCAGGCATCTGTCACAGACCAACAGGCGAATCCAACCAGGTAGCCTAGATATCAATCATATAAAAGTGTCTGTCCAGGGGAATGGACCCAACATATAGAGTAGTTCCTCGTAATAAGAATGAAATAACAATATCATTGCGCAGACATCCTTAAAAGGGCTTTATTATACATATAATGAAACTCTGCACACAGGGTACTCACATTACATCCAAAGATAAAAGGCATATGACGCCCCCTGATGATGTCAAGTGTGACGAAACATGTTGGGAGGAGCCTAACCACATGATGCTGGTATGCTGTTGAAGGTCGGCCATATTTTTGGATGAGAAACAGACACACGCTGTTTTTATTATATGTAGGGATGCACCGAAATGAAAATTCTGGGCCGAAACCGAAAATGCAGGATGCCCTTGGCCGAAAACCGAAAATGACTTTTTCCCCCCAAAAAATGTAAAATAGATAGAAGAGGGGTATACACCAAAAACAGGCAGCGACGTACACCTGTTGCTGCCACCCTGTCACAGTATATGTACTGTGATGGGTTGGCAAGAGGTTAATTTAATTACCAATGGTATTTGTATTATGCAGCATGAGGGGGTTAATGTATTAGTGACCGACCAGTGGCAGTTCATTAACCCCTTTGTGCTGCATTAGTGCAACCAGTATCAGTGCAACCAGTGTTAATTATCACTGATACTGGTTGCACTAATGCAGCACAAAGGGGTTAATTAACTGCCACTGGTCGGTCACTTATAGATGAGTGACCAGCAGTGACAATACATTAACCCCTCATGCTTCATAATACAAATACCATTGGTAAGCTGCCTCAGCTCTCCCCCATCCCCCCCCACTGCCTCAGCGTCCCCCTCGGCAGTACACCCTCCCACCCTCTGGCTCAGCGTCCCTCCTCGGGTGTCCTGCATTCAAAAGAAGCGCCTCTGGCCGGCGGCCCGCCTCCCGGTGATGTCACTACTACGATCTGTGTATGAATGATGTGACACACCGGTGCGGGCGGGCGGGGCGAGCGGCCGCTAATAGATATAACTATGTGATCCTTCCCTGTCAGCGGGACTGTGTGTGAATGAGAACTGACCTGACACCGGGCAGGGGGAGCGGCCGCTAATAGCTGTAACTATGTGGGCCTTCACTTCCCTGTCAGCGGAGATACATGCCTGATAGGGAAGTGAAGGCTCACATGGTTACAGCTATTAGCGGCCGCTCCCCCCGCCCGGTATGTCCCTTCATTCATACAAAGATCGTAGTAGTAGGGACATCATTGAGAGGCGGGCGGCCAGCCAGAGGCGGGACTTTTAAAACCTGCGCTGTGCCCTCCTCCTTCCTCACGGCGGCCATATTAATTTCGGCAATGATAACCCATTATCGGCCGAAATGGGATAGGCTCAATTTCGGCCAATAATTTCGGTGGCCGAAATTTCGGTGCATCCCTAATTATATGCCTTTTATCTTTGGATGTAATGTGAGTACCCTGTGTGCAGAGTTCCATTATATGTATAATAAAGCCCTTTAAGGATGTCTGCGCAATGATATTGTTATTTCATTCTTATTAGGAGGAACTACTCTATATGTTGGGTCCATTCCAGTGGCGTCTCCAGCTTTCATATTTAGGGGGGGGCACATGGGGGGACAGGGACAAAGGTAGGGGGGCCAACTATAAAACGCAATTTATATATATATATATATATATATATATATATATACACTATCTATCTATCTAGAATAGAATGCATAAAACATGAAATATTACTGACAATGGATATTAAAAGCATAAACATTAAATGACAATGTGGACTGACACGCTGACAGAATTTTACAGCTGGACATAGCAAACTTACAGAAATGTATTATACATGTTTGCCATGTTCAACTGTAAAGTTCTGTCAGCGGGTCAGTCCACATTGTCATTTTCAGGGGTGTGAGGGTGGTACGAGAAAGGAAATGTGCAGTGGACTCACTGCTCCACTTACCTGCCGCCTCTAAAACCGATGTCCCCGGGCCTGCTTCTTGTGTGCTGGCTGTGTCTGGCTCCTCTGCTGCGTGCTGCTGCCTCGCCTTACCGGTGACTCCACTGATGTCGTCCACACACTCTGGGCCTTCAATAGCATAAAACCTGAAACATTTGTGAAAAATTGGCCAAATAAAGACATAAACATGAAATATTCCTGACAATGGGCATCAGTCACGAATATTTCATGTTTATATATTTGAAGGCCCAGAGCATGCGGACAGCGGATTAGTGGAGTCACCTCACTGTAAGGCAAGGCAGCAGTACGTAGCAATGGAACCAGACACAGCGAGCCAGCACACAAGGAGCAGGCCCGGGGACATCGGTTTTAGAGGTGGCACTCGCACTAGTGGAGCAATTCAGCTCAGTTGTAAAATAAATTCTGTCAGCTTGTCAGCCCACATTGTCATTTTCAGGGGTGAGGGTGGTATGAGATGCAAATGTGCAGTGGACTCCATGTGACCCTCCACCCTCATACCCCTGAAAATGACAATGTGGGCTGACATGCTGACAGAATTTATCAGCATTGTTCAGCTGTAAAATTCTGTCAGCTTGGCATGTCAATCAAGTACTGTCCACATTGACAATTGTTGGTGAGTGGACTCAGTCTCACTGCTCCAGTGACTCACCTCCCAGGCAGGCTGAGGCTGCCAGTGCCACTGTGCCACCTCTAAGCCGATGCCAACCTGCTGCTCCTCGTCCTTGTGTCCTGCTGCCGCTGGCCTGGCTGAGTCGGCTCCTCAGTCACTCCTCAGTCTGTCTGAGTCCTCCTCCACTCCTCTGCAGTGCTAAGTTGGCCTAGGCTTGCTGGCTCACTGGGCTGGCCTATGCTATGCTTGCTGCCAGTGCCAGACTCCAGAGAGACGCCAGTCGCCAGTGTGGACTCTTGCTGCCTCCGTCCGCCGCGGCCGCCTCACTCTGCGTCTGTTCCTGGTCCACGTCCACTCCCGACCGTCCTGGTCCCCAAGTCCCGACAGGACAGACACACACAGTGTGGACAGCGGCAGCGTGACTGACACGTTACGCCCGGTCGCCCGCCAGTCATGCCACTCCCGCGCGCGCTTTCGGTCAGGCTGGGGCAGAGCGGGCTGGTGCGCACTCACGCCGCACTGCGCAGATGCGCGCCACGCTGCACACTCTCCCTGACGTCATGCCTCTCCGCTATGCACCGCCCCCATCCGCTCGCTCGTCAGGGCGCCGGTCCGCCCAGCTCGCTCGCCGGCCTGCTGTGTGTTTAGAGGCGCTGCGCGGCGGCGGGACGGACAGAAGATTCCAGTCAGTGTTGTGCTTATAAATTAATTGGGGGGGGGCACATACTAATTTTGGAGGGGCCATGGCCCCCTCTGGCCCCACCCTAGTGACGCCACTGGTCCATTCCCCTGGACAAACACTTTTATATAATTGATATCTATGCTACCTGGTTGGATTCGCCTGTTGGTTTGTGACAGATGCCTGCTTCTTTTGGTTTACCCTGATTGAACGCTGTTTTCTTTAGACCATCTGGTAAGAGGCTGCATGTTTATACCTTCCTGGTGGTGGATATACTGACAGCACGAGTTTGTTTTTATCTTCACTGGGGGATCGGTTTGGAACTTTGTATCTCCTCTGAGCGCGTCTAACTTATTTATTTTGAATAGCATGCTATTATTAAGCTTATGATCTACAAGAACACCCAGATCCTTCTCCGCTATAGATTCCCCCAGATCCTTCTCTGCTATGGATTCCCCCAGATCCTTCTCCGCTACAGATACCCCCAGATCCTTCTCCGCTATGGATTCTCCCAGATCCTTCTCCACTATGGATTTCCCCAGATCCTTCTCTGTTATGGATTCCCCCAGATCCTTCTCTGTTATGGATTCCCCCAGATCCTTCTCCGCTATGGATTCCCCCAGATTCTTCTCCGCTATGGATTCCCCCAGATCCTTCTCCGCTATGGATTCCCCCAGATCCTTCTCCGCTATGGATTCCCCCAGATCCTTCTCCGCTATAGATTCTCCCAGATCCTTCTCCACTATGGATTCCCCCAGATCCTTCTCCATTATGGATTCCCACAGATCCTTCTCCACTATGGATTCCCCCAGATCCTTCTCTGTTAAGGATTCCCCAGATCCTTCTCCGCTATGGATTCCCCAGATCCTTCTCCGCTATGGATTCCCCCAGATCCTTCTCCGCTATGGATTCCCCCAGATCCTTCTCCGCTATGGATTCCCCCAGTTCTACTCTGTCTATTATGTATGATACATGCATATTCTTGTATTCATATTCGTAGGTTGTCAATCACCTACTGGGGGGTGGGACCATCTATTGGGATTGTCTGGTGTCGGCATAGACTGTCAGAAGTGACTCATACAGACAGAAATCACACTAGGTGCTTTGGGCTGAGGCAAGCACACATTATAGAAGAATGTGCGTTCTCATTTTTCATTACCGGGGTTTACAACCACTTTAAAGTCAGTGTTGTGGCTCCTACTAAGAGCTCTCACCATCCCTGCTAGATTTTTTTTTTTATAAAGATATGTTTATTGAAATTTTTTACATAAAGAACAAACAATAACGGTTACAATCGCATCCAAAAACCAGACAGTGCCTCCGAGGTCTCATGTGTGATGTGTACATACATGGAAATATAGCTTTAATGCTTAGATCTGACATATAGCAAAGATATAACACATTCTTTAGATCAGTGTTTCTCAACATTTTTCCAGTTAGGCACCCTTTAAAAATGATGAACAACCTCGAGGCACCCTTTAAAAATGATGGACAACCTCGAGGCACCCTTTAAAAATGATGGACAACCTCGAGCACCCTTTAAAAATTCATGGACAACCTCGAGGCACCCTTTAAAAATTATGGACAACCTCGAGGCACCCTTTAAAAATCATAGACAACCTTGAGGCACCCTTTAAAAATTATGGACGACCTCGAGGCACCCTTTAAAAATTCATAGACAACCTTGAGGCACCCTTTAAAAATTCATGGACAACCCCTAAGCACCCTTTAAAAATTATGGACAACTTCGAGGTACCCTTTAAAAATTATGGACAACCTTGAGGCACCCTTTAAAAATTACGGACAACTTCGAGGTACCCTTTAAAAATTATGGACAATCTCGAGGCACCCTTTTTAAAATTGTGGGCAGCCTCAAGGCACCCTTTAAAAATTATGGACAACCTCAAGGCACCCTTTATATATTATGGAAAACCTCAAAGCAATTTTTTTTTCCCTCCTTTTTTGAATATGCTCTTGATTTTGATTGCACAACACCCTCATTGGAATTGGGGTGATTCTTTTTTTTTTTTTTTTTTATTATTTTTCTCTTCTTTTTTTTCTCCCCGTGAAAGGGAGGGGAAGGGAAAAGAAAGGAATACATATTATCTACAGACTATATGTTTGAGACAATTACATTCATTATTTTGATGGTATCCTGGGGGTTTGTTTCGGAGCGCCCTGGGCATTGCTGATTCTGATCCCAAATAGGAAAATTGCTCTAAGATATAGGAGGTAGTGGAGGAAGAGAGCAACATAACGGTAGTTAAACAAAGAGGATATACTCCTCTTTCTAGGGGGGATTGGAGGGGATAGATCCCCGTGGACAGGGTTTAGGGTGACATTTTAATTTACCTTCTCTTATATATTTTTCCTGTTTTTTTTTTTTTTCTTTTTCTTTTCTCCTCTTTATAATTGTATTATCTTCGGTTTATATAAACCTTTTTGAGGAGGGTGGAGGAAAATGGAAACATTACGAATACTGACGTTAAACGTGAAAGGACTTAACACGCCAGAAAAGAGGAAAACTTTGCTAAACGACTTAAAAAGATCTAAGGTAGATATAGACCTCATCCAAGAGACACATTTTCGAGATGACAAATTACCAATACTAAAAAACAGATTCTATCCGATATCATATCATGTAACAAATAAAGAGTCTAAATCTAAAGGAGTATCGATTATTATAGCTCAAAATGTCCCATGGAAGTTTGAACAGATGTCTAAAGACCCTAATGGAAGATCAATATTCCTAAAGGGAACCATAGGAAATGTCAAGGTCACACTAGCATCCCTATATGCACCTAATAGTCTACAAGACGAATTCATTGAGAGTAAAATTAGGGAACTATCAGAATATAAAGAAGGACATTTAATAATAGGAGGTGACTTTAATATTTCTTTGATCCCCTCAGAGGATACATCAATAGGATATTCATCTACACCAGCGAGAATTCGGAAAAAAATATCAAAAGCTCTCTACGAAGCACAATTGAAAGACGCATGGCGTATAATGCACCCGGAGGAACGTGATTACACGTTCTATTCACCGGTTTATCAACAATATTCGAGGATAGACTACTTTTTTGTCCCACACAACCAACTACATGCAATTAATAACATACAGATTGGCACAATTACGTGGTCAGACCATGCTCCAATTACTATGGAGTATGAATTAAGAAAAGAGCAAGGAGGTAGACACCAAACATGGAGGCTTAATGAAAGCCTGCTACAAGATGAAATGTCCAAAATGGATATTAAAAATGAGCTAGAAGAATTCTTTCAGAACAATAAAATAACAGACACAGACCCTTGCATTATATGGGAGGCACATAAAGCTGTAATAAGGGGTATTTTGATTAAAAATGGTTCAAGAATAAAAAAAAATCGAACGGTAAAAAATTGGAAACTTTATTTACAGAATTGCAGAAACTAGAAGCGATACACAAGCATAATAACTCACCAACGACGGAAAACAATATGATGAAAGTCAGAGGAGAAATCAATGAGATACTATTTTATAAAGCAAGATCAGCATTACAGATTAGTCAGAAAAAAGCTTATGAAATGGGGGATAAATGTGGGAGATTACTGGCAAACGCTTTGAGAGAACAAACGCTAAATACATACATTCCACAAATAAGAAAGAGAAATGGTCAGATGGCAGTTTTAACAAAACAAATAGCTGAGGAATTTAAAATATATTACTACTGAAAGAGAAGACCTGGGCTCCGAGATTACAGAAGAAGAATTGGAGGCAGCAATTTCTAATCTTAAAGTGGGGAAAGCACCAGGTCCAGATGGATATACTATCCAATACTACAAAACATTTTTTCCACAATTAAAGAAATTTATGGTGGAAATGTTTAACGCATGGGGCAGGGGTAAGAAAATACTGAGAGAAACACTCCATGCCCATATAACGATATTACTTAAGGAAGATAAAGATCCAACATCATGCGCCAGCTACAGACCCATATCTTTATTAAATACAGATTTGAAAATATTTACAAAAATCATAGCTACTAGAATCCAAAAATATATAGTAAAACTAGTAAACTTAGATCAAGTAGGATTTACACCGCTGAGAGAGGCACGTGATAACACGATAAAATTATTAAACTTATTATATGTAGCGCAGCAAAAACAGTTAAAAAGTGTATTTTTAAGTACAGACGCTGAAAAAGCTTTTGATAGAGTGAGCTGGAAGTTCATGATGGCAGTATTGAGATATGTGGGCATGAACGAAACAGTACTGAATTGGATCTCACAGATCTACTCAAACCCATCGGCGAAGGTGAGAGTGAACAGCACCTTGTCGGAAGACATATGGATTCATAATGGAACTAGGCAGGGATGTCCCCTTTCACCCCTGCTATTCATTTTGACGTTGGAACCCTTCCTTTGTAAAATAAGAATAAATTCAGACATCACAGGAATTAGAATCGGTCAACACCAACATAAGATATCTGCCTTCGCAGACGACATGCTGTTTACTCTCACCAACCCAATTATTTCACTCCCTAATCTTATAAGAGAGTTTGAGGAATATGGAGAAATATCCAACCTTAAAATAAATGTAAACAAATCAGTAGCGATGGGAGTAGGGATAGAACAAAAATTGCTGCAACAATTAAAACAAAATTTTAGTCTGAAATGGACAAATAGAGTAATAAAATATCTAGGCTTGCAAATTACACCGGAGTTCTCCCAGTTGTATGATGCTAACTTTCCTATGTTGCTGAAATCTATTCGAACCCTGCTTCAGAAATGGGGAAAGGGAATGTTTTCATGGTTGGCCAGGTGTAATATCATAAAAATGTCTATCCTACCAAAATGCTTATATTTCCTCCAAACTTTACCGGTATATATACCACAGAAATTCTTTAAACAAATGGACACTATATGGAAGGAATTTATATGGGCAGCCAAGCATCCAAGATTGAGCAAGAGAGTTATGACTTTACGAAAAGAAGAAGGAGGGCTGTCCCTGATATGAGGAGGTATTACCAAACCATACATTTAGGTAGATTTATGGATTGGTGTAGACACAGGGAAATAAAGCTATGGCCAAACATGGAACAAGCACAATTTGAAATCCCTTTGAAAAGAGCTCTGTTTTGTAGCCAGAGTTTGCCAAATATTATGAAATCACACCCACTTATAGGACACACAATTAAAATCTGTGCAAAAACATTTCAACAATATAAATTGATCAATAGAAACTCAGCATTAACAGCGGTATTGGGTAACCCCAATTTCACGCCAGGTTACAAGGACAAAAAATTCAAAGATTTAATCGAAAGGGGCATTTTCCAAGTGGACCATTTTTTAACACAAGAGGGCTGGATAAAAGAAAGGGAGTTGGTGGATCCCCAGGGGGAGTACAGACTGGATCGCTGGAGAGCGATCCAGCTAGCGCACTTCCTCGGGTCTCTACCAAGGCCTAATCAAATAACTTTACAACATACAAAATTTGAGGAGATGATTGTACAAAAAGGGACAATAACACATTCCATATCGAAAATATACGCGATGTTGAATAACCAGAGGGAAAATCAATATTTGACATATATGACAGATTGGGAGAGGGAACTGAATAGTACCTTCTCAGAAACAGAGAGAAGGCAAATATTCCAGATGACCTTTTCGACATCCATCAGTACAAAAATACAGGAGGTAAACTACAAAATATTATCAAGATGGTACCAAACCCCGGTAAAATTGAATAAAATGTCATTAACAAATACGGATGAGTGTTGGAGATGTGGAGAAGGAAGGGGGACAATGCTACATATATTCTAGTCGTGTTTCAGATTGGAAAAATTCTGGAAAAAGGTGCATGAGATAATACAATCCTTAACAGATTACCCAGTGATAAAGGAACCAGCCTTATTCCTTCTCCACAAATCCGACATCCCAAGAAATCAATATAAAAATTCATTAATCCCTTTCTTACTCAACGCAGCGAAAATGTGCATTCCATTAAAATGGAAAAACAAGATAACCCCAGACATTAATATGTGGATAAATAAAGTGGAAGAGGTAAATAATTTTGAAAATCTTATATTAAATGCTAATCATAAAATGGGAAAATATCATTCAATATGGGATAGATGGAACTTATTTTTCATGTCAAGAAGATAAGAATAAAGATGAGTAGCTACAGTAGAAGATAGAAGGCATATATTAATGAGACCTTTGCAATTTATAAATTAATAACGTCCTTTTCCACCACCCTTCTCAAATTTTTCTTTTTCTTTTTAATCCAATCTTCTCCTTTTTTTTTTTTTCTTTCCCTTTTTTTTTTATTCTTTTCATTATACAATAATCAGTAGGACCATGAATAGATTAGAGCTCTAGGGAACCCTGGAGGTTTGGGGTTTTCTTCTTCTTTTTTTTTCTCTTCTTTTTATCGTTTAAACTACATACCGGATACTTTCATTTATACCCAAGAGAGAAAAATGTATTGAATTTATGAATATATGATCCTACTGGGCTCTCACTATAGTATAAATAAGATATGAAAGGTTATGTTCAAGTGTGATGTTTAATTTTGTATATGTTTTTTTCTTTTTTTTCTTTTGTTGTATTCTGTATGAAAAAAATTTTAAATAAACAGAAAATTTAGTAAAAAAAGAAAAAAAAAAACCTCAAAGCAATTATGGACAGTCTCAAGGCACCCCATTCTAAAATGTAAAAACTGTTCTAATAGTTTTACATAATGCAGTAACACCCACACAAGTCTGACACCCAACGTTAGAGAGGATTTATTCTTCCAAAGCAAATAAACTTTTGTAAACTGATACTGACTAGTATACCAATGTTTCTCTTCTCCCTCTTTTTTGGCTTTTCTCCATCACTCAGCTAATGTGACCCCAGCACTGATGGAGAAAGGCAGGAGAGGGGGGTACAAGGATGCTGTGCAGGCAACTGACATCCTCCATATAAACTGATTGTCCATGCCACTGGTTGTTGGGAAGCCGGCAGCGAGGAGGTTGTAATGGTGCACAATGAAATCTGTGGCTTTGTGTAACTAAAGGTCAGGCTTCACCTACATGCTGGCTTGTATACACTTTTTGGGCAATTTGTAGGCATTTTGCCAAGAAACCCCTGAAGAAACCTCAAGGCACCCCAGTTGAAAAAAGATGCTTTAGATCACTGAGTCATACGGGAAAGAGAAATGCTAGCACATTGTCCAATTTTATTCATAAATAACATAGAGGATGGAATCAGTAGCTCAATCTCAGTTTTTGCGGATGACACAAAAATAAGCAGGGCAATAACTTCTCATCAAGATATAGAAATCTTACAGAATGACCTGAACAAAATAACAGAGTGGGCAACTACATGGCAAATGAGGTTTAATGTGGAGAAGTGTAAGGTATTGCACTTGGGGGCTAAAAACATAAACGCAAAATACACGTTAGGGGGGAACCTCTGGGGGAATCAAGAATGGAGAAGGATCTGGGGGTTCTAGTAGAAGATAGACTAAGCAATAGCATGCAATGTCAAGCTGCAGCTGCCAAAGCCGGCAGAATATTAGCATGCATAAAGAAAGGGATGTATTCCAGAGATAAAACTATAATCCTTCCACTTTATAAAACTCTGGTCCAACCGCATCTGGAGTATTCTGCCCAGTTCTGGTTGTCAATCCTCAGAAAGGATGTGCTGAAAATGGAGAGAGTCCAAAGAAGGGCAACTAAGCTAATGTAGCATCCTCCTAGGTAGGTGCTAGAGAGTGAGTATGGTTTTGGCTCTGTCTGCCTATCAGAGGAGCAGCAGGGAAAACGATATTGCTTTCTGCTTAGCAGAGAGCAGGATCTGTGGGTTAGGTCTACTCATGGTGCTTGGTGTGTGATTCATCTGGTCTGAGAAGTGTTCCGCACTGGTCCAATGGGGAGGCACATTGGACAGTGGAGGAAACCTGATCAATGGGTACACAGGCTTTGATGCAGCTTCAGTGATTGGCAAAGACTAGTGGTTTCTGTGCATTCTGGGGTGTGGAATAAAAGCCAGGAGCACATGTGCTGTGGGGTCTTTGGCTGGTGAGCAGAGTCTCGGAGGGAGGGTGACGGCTGTCTCCTCCTCTGCATTGGTGGCACGGGGTCACAGGCAGTCCGCCTGGGGACCAGTAGGCAAGGGGCTGAACCCAGAGGTCCAGACGAGCTGATTAGAAGGGTTTGAGACACTGGAGACCCTCGAAAAACAGTATTGTGAGTAAAGGGGATCGTTTCTAAGGGCCTGACCTGAGAGGGGGGCCACCCCGGTGTAGGATAGTCAGAGTATGGGTGTCAGTCTGTAGAGTAAAAGGCAATACTAAGCGGGTATCCCAAAGATAGTCTTCTGAACAAGTGATCTTACAGAAACTTAATCCTGGTTCATCTAGTGGCAAGGTGGATCTGCAGCCCGGCTGCATCTTCAAAAAGGGGTCTTCATCCATTGTGAATAGTTCAATTTGGAGTCTCCCACTCTTCCCTCCTCCCATCCCTAAATTAAATAAAAACCACAAAAACAACTACAACCCCTAGACTGTTTATTGACTGAGCCAAGGAGTAAAGAATTAAATGTGCATGCTACAGTTGCTAACGATAACCCAGGGGGATCCCAAGGTGAATAATCCAACGGTCCTCAAGGGGGTAGTGCTACACTAATTAGGGGATTGGAGGGCCTTGATTATGAGGAGCGTTTGCAAGCGCTTAATTTATTCTCCCTGGAAAACAGATGCCTGAGAGGGGACATGATAGTGATTTACAAATACCTCAATGGTGATCCCAGCATAGGTAAAAAACAATTTAGTCTCAAGGAGTGTAAGAGGACACGTGGCCACACAATGAGATTAGAGGAGAGGCGGTTTAACCTTAAGGGGTTTTTTACTGTAAGGGCGATAAGATTGTGGAACTCTCTTCCACAATTGGTGGTAACTGCAGGGAGTATGGCTACTTTTAAAAGACTCTTGGACGTACATCTCACAGATCACAACATTCGGGGTTATGGGAAATGAATACGTCACTGACACACACCTACGCAGGTTGAACTGGATGGACTGTGGTCTTTATTCAACCTCAACTACTATGTAACTATGTAGCACCATAGATTAGTCTCCTGAGCCCAAAGATGTCAACGCAAGAAGACTGGATAGCCATCTATTCCATAATTTATCAAAGAGGAGGGGTCGCTTTAGAAACGTTAAGCTTATATAAGGGTAAGCTAATATTGATCAGTTGAAGCTAGGTGGTTACAGTGAGCCGTGAGGTTCCCTTCCAGCTCATGTGCAAAAAATTTAAAAGAAAATAGGGCTATCCCGGTGCTAGACTACCCCACTCAGTACGACACCATCCACAAAAATATATAAAGCATACATTTTATTTATATCAAAAAGATAAAATACAGTCCGACATATGATTGATTCATATGTCACAAACAATTCTACATAAGGACATACATAATAAAATGACCCTTTCCTCCAAAACCCAGGCTTGACCTCTCACTGAGACACACGATAATCCGTGTGCCCATGTGCATGTCAGAGGGCAAGACTATCCAACGTGTTTCGCCTTTTAGGCTTCCTCAGGGGTATTGGACGTAGAGGGTTCATAGTATCAATTTACTACAAAGAAAAGAAAAATAATGATTATAATTTATTCAAACAGTGTATTCATATCAATAATCATTTATATCCATTTTTATCCAAAACTTTTTCATATTGAGTCCCTATTTAACATCAATACTCAAATCGTAGAACATTACTTACATATAGTTGTGATTTTGATAGGGGAGAAAAGAATGAAGACAGAAATGCCTGAATCTGGATTGCTAGCAGGCCAGGATAACTGTACTAAGCAGTAACATACATGGACGAGGCAATGTCTCCTATACCACAGAAGGAGAAAAGGAGCGGTGTTACCGCATCCAAATGTTCAACCCAAATGAAGAGGGAGAAGGTTTCTCTATACATAGATCAGTGTGTTCCTATAACAGAAAAGTGAATAGAACATAAAATATCCTGTTGGGAAGGGAGAAGGGCAAAAAACTCACAAAGATATTCAAAAGTATCCCTACTGGGATTCTCAGAGCCCTGCCTATTATTGCTTAAATGGGGTTATCTAAGAAAAAAGCCTACCTTAAGGATCCCCTTCAAGGCAAACTCCACATTAAAAATGTAGAAAAGGATGATACAGGCAAATGCAGCCCCTCATAGAAGTGGTATCATAGGGGTACAGCCTCATGGTATCATAGGGGTACAGCCTCATGGTATTATAGGGGTACAGCCTCATGGTATCATAGGGGTACAGCCTCATGGTATCATAGGGGTACAGCCTCAGATGTTTATGCAGACCTGCATAGGAGGAGGGCAAACCACCAAAGCATGGATGTGAGTGACAGTATTGCTCCAAAAGATATGCGCAGTAAGGATGTATACAAAAATTCAGGCAGTTACCTTGCTGGATTACAACATATTCCCTCCTATTCTTTCAGTCACTAAAAACGGCAATATGGTTGTCAGCATAAGCTGACAGCTCTTTAAATGGAGCATATTGGCGCCAATCGCAACAATTAACATAATCCTCCTCCTCCCTCTCTATGCTGACATCTCCGGCTCATCGCCCTTCCAGCTCAGGTGAATAGTCTTGAGTGAAAAAATATAGGATGCGTAATAATCTTTTAGTGTGCTTAGAAACAGATCACCTTTAATACCCAATAAACAATTTTTGGGATGCAGTATATTAGGGACACCCAGTACAGTGGATAAAAAGGAGTCAACTTTTGAACAAAAATAAAGAAAGTAATGGACAGGACCAAAAACAGTGAAGGAAGTCAGCCTCAGTTCCACAACCATGAAAACACTGTGGGGTGGAGCGTAGTCCCATCTTACACATGCGATAAGGGGTGAGATGACTATGATGAAACATCTTTATTTGTATAACTTTATCTCTGGAGGCTATGACCAAGCTTTTATAGGTATCCACAAATTCAGTCCAATCATCATCAGTGAATCGAATATCTAAAGCAGCCCAACGGGTCTGTGCAGCTGCAAACCTCAGGAATCAGTCAATAATACAGAGTAATATTGAGAGATCAGTTTGGTATTGTCTGAGCTTCTGGGTAACTTCTCTAGAGGGGCCATCTGCACTAGAATTGTCGTGGAAATGAATGGGGCTTGGAGCATAGAAACTCGCTCGGTGCGCTGAAATCTTTGCTGTGCTGAAAAGTGCACTTGTGGATATTAATACGCTCCAAACGCCATTAATCCCTGATAAGTACAATCACAATGTAAAGCTCTTTTGTATAAGGTTAGGCCATCGCACTCGGCGACAAGAAAGGAACAGACAAACGCTGGGTCATATCGATGCCATTAAGGGTCTATGTGTCTGTGTGTGAGAGTGAGAGTGTGTCCTCCAGAGCAGGGTTAGGTTTATTTACAGTAAGTGAACAAAAGGAAGGGGGTGACTTCAAGACCACCAATCACAGACATGTATACATTCAAAAGTACAATAGAAAAGAGGAGTGAATGCTTATGTATAAACATGGCCGAGTGCAGAGACTCCCAACTGCCATGTGAACAAAGAAACATGGCTGCACACAGTTTCTCATGGACTCGGCCACGCAAATTCACAAGCATCATAACCTGTTAGAGTGGATCCTATTTATTATGGTTCATAAAAACCTATTTGATAGTGATCATGCTATTGTTCCAGTGAATGGGACTTTATTATATCTGCAAAAGATAATAGCAGCAGTATTTAAGGCATATGGATCAAATATGACTGAAAGGTGCCAGCCATGAATCCTGGTAAAGGGCAGATATTATTAAAACTATAAGAATTCCATATCACAAACATATCTCCGCAGTGAATACCGATGGCTGATATACATTTGTGCGATGGAGTTCTCCTTGCGCTGTCATAGATCAGGCTACAAGTCAGTGGCGGCTGGTGCTCAAAATTTTTTGGGGGGGGGGGGCGCAAACAGAAAAAATGGAATAGGCATTGCTTTGCGGCAAAAAATTGCATGACTTTGATTACTGAAGGCCCCTTTCACACTTTTGTGACCTCAAAGTATAGTGTGCCCCCTTTCAATGCAGAGTTACCACAGCATGCCACCATCAATGCAGAGTTACTAAAGCATGCCCCCCATCAATGCAGAGTTACCACAGCATGCCACCATCAATGCAGAGTTACTACAGCGTGCCCCCATCAATGCAGAGTTACCACAGCATGCATGCCACCATCAATGCAGAGTTACCACAGCATGCCCCCATCAATGCAGAGTTACCACAACATGCCACCATCAATGCAGAGTTACCACAGCATGCATGCCACCATCAATGCAGAGTTACTACAGCATGCCACCATCAATGCAGAGTTACTACAGCATGCCACCATCAATGCAGAGTTACCACAGCATGCCACCATCAATGCAGAGTTACTACAGCATGCCACCATCAATGCAGTGACCAGCGTGCGTGCCCCCTTCAATGCAGTGTGCCCCCCCCCCAGACCAGTGCACTTACCTGGAGTCCTGAAGCAGCCTGGCGGCAACGGCTTCTGTCTTCTATCCCGGCGGGCGGCTTCTTCTCACTCGGCGACGGCTTCTGTCCCGGCGGGCGGCTTCTTCTCACTCGGCGACGGCTTCGGCGGGCGGCTTCTTCTCACTCCGGCGGCGGTCTTTTCGAGTCCTCCTCCTGCTCCCGCCTCCTCCTCGGCCAATGGCATGAGGTTTGCCATGCGGCCAATCAGGCAGCCGGTATCATACCGGCTTTCTGATTGACCAGGAGGAGGAACCGGTGTGACAATAGCGAATTTTCATTCGCTGTTGTCACACAATGGGTGGGCTCTGGGCGCACTGCTCTGCGCCCCGGGACCACCCTTTGCATCACCCTATTAGAGCCTCTGGCTCTAATCAGGTGATTGAAAAAAAAAACCCATTGAGATCTCCATGCGTCCGGCGCCCTGCATGCAGATTAGGAGGACGGATGCATGGAAGGGGTGGGGGCGGCGCCCCTGCGCCCTCAATAGACCGGCCGCCGCTGCTACAAGTATAGTGCAATCCCATCTAATGGAAGATTTCCACATCTACAGGTCTTTCCTCAATGCCAGTTAAAGCAATATTCACTTGCGCTTAGCGATTACCGGTTAACTGACACTGGGAGACATAATGGCAGTTTATCTAAAAATACATCCTAAAGAAACGTCCACATAAATATTAATAACATTTCCACAACAGAATCGAAAGCAAACAAACCAGAGCATGGCGAAGCTGAAAAAAAAAAAAAAAACAAGGAAGAGATGGGAAAGTCCTCCTTTCTGCTAGATTTTTACTTATTTTATATTACAGAGAACGTAACAGAGAACGTTCCCGCAACTGTCGGCGGGAATCTCCCATGATGAGGATGTGGTCATAAAGATATATCAGGTAGACAGGAACAGAGCCAGGGATTAGGTCAGGGAGATCTCATTGTTGGATTATCCAAAACACATAAGAAGCCAGGAGTGGACTCAGATTAGGCTCCACCCACCACATTCCCCTTTAAAACACCCATCTTCCTATAGGTGTGCGTTGGTTAAATTTAGCTGTGTGGCCGTTTTCTTGAATATTTTACATTTTTTGTACTATTTTTGCTCTTCGGGTTTGTGGTGAAGAATGAGAAAACAACTTCCCCTTCCCCGGATGTGCATTGCATTGCTTCCCCTTCTGTCTTCTGACACTCGCACTCACGTAACACTGATTTAGAAAGTTTCTGATGTGACGATGAACAATGAATCAACATATTTTTAGTAACAACCTCTATGTTTCAACGTCACGAGATATCTGTGATGATTCAGGCAGCGTGTATGTGACATACTGACAATATGATTCCATGCTTCACAGGTGATATTTAAGAGTAATGATGCGTCAGTCCTCCGGGGAATCCCTGCAAGTCCTGACTGCAGATGACACGATGGAATTTAATTTATTTGATTTTTTTTTTTTTTTTTAGACATAAGAGGTCAGATCGGAGTTTACAGTATCCTTCTCTGACAAACACGTCCTTTCATTTTAAAGAGAACCTGTCGCTGACCATTCATTTCAATCTTCCTAAAAGATTATACATGTCTGCACAATCGAGCAAATCGATATCCCACCCACAGTCCCTTTAGTGACTAATCTACAAATATCTATATGTGTACAGTGGGTACGGAAAGTATTCAGACCCCCTTAAATTTTTCACTCTTTGTTATATTGCAGCCATTTGCTAAAATCATTTAAGTTCATTCTTCTTCCTCATGAATGTACACATAGCACCCCATACTGACAGAAAAACACAGAATTGTTGACATTGTTACAGATTTATTAAAAAAGAAAAACTGAAATATCACATGGTCCTAAGTATTCAGACCCTTTGCTGTGACACTCATATATTTAACTCAGGTGCTTTCCATTTCTTCTGATCATCCTTGAGATGGTTCTACACCTTCATTTGAGTCCAGCTGTGTTTGATTATACTGATTGGACTTGATTAGGAAAGCCACACACCTGTCTATATAAGACCTTCCAGATCACAATGCATGTCAGAGCAAATGAGAATCATGAGGTCAAAGGAACTGCCTGAAGAGCTCAGAGACAGAATTGTGGCAAGGCACAGATCTGGCCAAGGTTACAAAAAGATTTCTGCTGCACTTAAGGTTCCTAAGAGCACAGTGGCCTCCATAATCCTCAAATGGAAGACGTTTGGGACAACCAGAGCTTCCTAGAGCTGGCCGTCCGGCCAAACTGAGCTATCGGGGGAGAAGAGCCTTGGTGAGAGAGGTAAAGAAGAACCCAAAGATCACTGTGGCTGAGCTCCAGAGATGTAGTCAGGAGATGGGAGAAAGTTGTAGAAAGTCAACCATCACTGCAGCCCTCCACCAGTCGGGGCTTTATGGCAGAGTGGCCCGACGGAAGCCTCTCCTCAGTGTAAGACACATGAAAGCCCGCATGGAGTTTGCTAAAAAACACCGGAAGGACTCCCAAGATGGTGAGAAATAAGATTCTCTGGTCTGATGAGACCAACATAGAACTTTTTGGCCTTAATTCTAAGCGGTATGTGTGGAGAAAACCAGGCACTGCTCATCACCTGTCCAATACAGTCCCAACAGTGAAGCATGGTGGTGGCAGCATCATGCTGTGGGGGTGTTTTTCAGCTGCAGGGACAGGACGACTGGTTGCAATCGAGGGAAAGATGAATGCGGCCAAGTACAGGGATATCCTGGACAAAAACCTTCTCCAGAGTGCTCTGGACCTCAGACTGGGCCGAAGGTTTACCTTCCAACAAGACAATGACCCTAAGCACACAGCTAAAATAACGAAGGAGTGGCTTCACAACAACTCCGTGACTGTTCTTGAATGGCCCAGCCAGAGCCCTGACTTAAACCCAATTGAGCATCTCTGGAGAGACCTAAAAATGGCTGTCCACCAATGTTTACCATCCAACCTGACAGAACTGGAGAGGATCTGCAAGGAGGAATGGCAGAGGATCCTCAAATCCAGGTGTGAAAGACTTGTTGCATCTTTCCCAAAAAGACTCCTGGCTGTATTAGATCAAAAGGGGGCTTCTACTAAATACTGAGCAAAGGGTCTGAATACTTAGGACCATGTGATATTTCAGTTTTTCTTTTTTAATAAATCTGCAACAATGTCAACAATTCTGTGTTTTTCTGTCAGTATGGGGTGCTATGTGTACATTCATGAGGAAGAAGAATGAACTTAAATGATTTTAGCAAATGGCTGCAATATAACAAAGAGTGAAAAATTTAAGGGGGTCTGAATACTTTCCGTACCCACTGTATATCTATATCAGGGGTCTCCAAACTTTTCAAACAAAAGGGCCAGTTTACTGTCCTTCAGACTTTAGGGGGGGGGGGGACTGGATTGTGGCCAGTAGGGGTAAAAAAATGTTCCGGGCCCAGCATCAGTGAGAATAAACATGGCCTCAGGCTTAGTGGTCAGTAGGAAGAGGAATAGCGCCCCATCATTGGTATCCGTAGAAAGAATAGTGCCCCAATCTTTTGTTTTGGTGGAATAGTGCCCCATCATTGGTATTAGTGGGAGGAATATTGCCCCATCATTGGTGTCAGTGGGAGGAATAGTGCCCTATCATTGGTATCAGTGGGAAGAATAATGCATCACTATTGGTATTAGTGGGAGGAATATTGCCCTATTGTTGGTATCAGTGGAAGACACAGTGCCTCATTACTGGTGTTAGTGGGAGGAATAGTGCCCCATCATTGGTGTTAGTGGGAGGAATAGTGCCCCATCATTGGTGTCAGTGGGAGGAATAATGCCCCATCATTGGTGTTAGTGGGAGGAATAGTGTCCCATCATTGGTATCAGTGGAAGGAATAGTGCCCCATCATTGGTGTCAGTGGGAGGAATAGTGTCCCATCATTGGTATCAGTGGGAGGAATAGTGCCCTATCATTAGTGTCAGTGGGAGGAATAGTGCCCCATCATTGGTGTCAGTGGGAGGAATAGTGTCCCATCATTCAGCTTCGGGTGTGGCTGCTGCAAGGTTCTCTGGCTGTGTGTCTGGAGCTGCTCCAGGTGATCTGTTTGACAGGGGAGTGAGGTGAAATCCCTCCCAGCCCTGCTGGCTCCTTCCTGGGGAGGCCATGCAGGCCAGCGGGGCCTCTCCTGCTGGAGGCTCTCAGCCATCCCCTGGTCGGATGGATGGCACCCCTGCTCCTGGACAAGCCGTGGTTGGTGATCTCTCTGCACCTGGTGAGGATGAAGATGCTGGATCCATTCGGGAGCGAGTGGTGGCCGGGATCAAAGTCCTCAATAAGGAAAGAGACAAGCTCTACAAGCTTAGAGCGGATTTAAAGCGCCTGAGAAAGCAGTGTGAAGGCTTGTTCAGCAAGAACCGCGGATCCATGGATTCAGAGGTCCAATTAGCTAAGGTCCGTGTGGAACATCAGGAAACCATCGTGGCCATGATGGAAGGCAGGGATGGTCCCTTCAGGGAGAAGTTTAGCAACGACCGAAGGTTTGCAAAGATGGAGGTGGAGGAGGAGACCCCCAGTTCTGACCCCCTTCCCCCTCAAGGTGAGGTAAGCAGCCCATTGCCATCTCAGGGCTCAGGAGGCATGCTAAAGGTAATCCAGGTAATGGAGTCTCCAGTACAGGGAGATAAGCTGGTGTTTGGTGATGTGGAGGACTTGCCGGATCATGTACCTGATAAGATAAAAGCTATCAAGTCTCAGGTAATAGACAAAACTGTTTTTGTGCCTTTTAGCACCTTGCCTAATAATGAGGGTTTTCCCAGTGACACCCAGGATGATACCCCTGTGCTCAGCAATGCTTTGCCTGCTGAGAAAATGTTACGTTTAAAAAATGACATTTCTGCTCAGGAACTACAAAACCCAGAAGAGCCGATTAACCCTGCTTCTGCTGAGCCCAAAACTGTCTCAGTAATAACTAACCAGGACTCTACAGCGCAGCAGCAGGAAGCATTTGGTACTGCATTAGAAACAGTAACTACACCTAATAACATTGCAGGTGTGGTGGGACCCACCATTGTATGTTTAACTGATAATGCTGCTGATTTAGGCCAAGCTGAAAATAATAATAGAAATGTACCTGATAATGTGACATCAGTGTGGGGTCTTGGCCCTAATAAGCCTACATTTGCACAGGTGGTAAGCTGTGCTCCTGGCAATATCATCAAGCCAGGAATACAATCAAGGAGGAGCTCCGCTTCCAATCGGGGTTTTCCCTTGCAGGCTGCCACTATGAGCACCATTGGATCTGGTCTTGGGTCTATGGCTCCTGCTGGGGGTCCAAGGCGGAACGTAGTCCTCCTTAAATGGGAAGGTGGTGCAGTCCCTGTAGCACGGCGTATGGTTGTGGACCTGATCTTGGATATGGGTTTTGGGGCTAATGACCTATATGCCTTGATACATGTGGCTGGAAGTCGGGAATACACGGTTAGTTTCACCAGACCAGAGGGTCTTGACCTGTTCTGGGAACGATATATGGCTCGGTGCAGGTCAAGACCCGAATGGGAAGGTCTGGTGCCAGTGGCAGTTTCCCAAAGGTCAACAGTAAAGAAAATCACTATTATCCTCACAAATGAGAGTGTTCCTGCTCGGGACTTAGAGGTCTGGTTGAGAAATTATGGGGATGTTTTGACCAGGCCAGATAAAATTTATGATGAGCGTGGCATCTGGACCGGGGGTTGGTCGGTAACGGTCAGGTTGGCTAGGGATGGGAATGTTGTCCGTCACCTGCCCTCCTCTGCCTTTATAGGGAGGGATAGGATGACCATTTTTTATCCCGGTCAGCCAAAACTGTGTCACCGCTGTGGAGAAAAGGGGCATTTTAGCTCCTCTTGTTCAGCTCTGATCTGTTCAGTGTGTCGGGGGCAGGGTCATGTGGCCAGGGACTGCACCCAGGCGATAAGGTGCAACCTGTGCCTGCGCCTTGGCCACCCCTACAGCCGATGTCCTGAAGCCTTGCATAATATGGATAGAGAGGTGATAGATGACCTCTTAAGGCTGGACAGGATGGAGGATGAGGCCCCTGGTGTACCACCCTCCTCTGCGGTGACTGACCCCCCTGGTCTTGTTCAGGATCCCTCCCCAGTCCCTGTGCCCACCCCTCCTGTATCTGTAAGTATTCCTTCTGTGTCTGTCCCTGTGTCCCCCCAGCCTACTGTCCCTGCTCCTCTTGTGTCAGAACCTTCCAAATCTGTGCCCCCCAAGTCAGTTATTCCCGATAAATCTTCCCTTCCTAAGTGTGACCTTAAAGAAGCCCCCCACCCACCAGGAGTGGTAGAGGGTACCAAAAAGGGTGCTGCTGCGGCTTCCTCTGTAAAGAAGTCTTCCGTGAATACTTCAAAGAAGAAGAAGAAAACAAGAGATGAAAGCATCTCTGAATCTGACCTGCAGTACCTGGAGGAGAGAAGGAAGGTTGTGAGGCGGAAGAGACAGACGGTGAGGACGGAACAGGGACAGGATGCCCCAGTGTCTGTCCCCAACCGTTCTAGGGCTTCTGCTTGGGATATCTCCTCATCTGGGGATTCTTCTGAGCAGAATTCAGAAATTGAAATGGAGTTGGAGGAGGCTTCAAGAAAGAGAGAGGCTTCTGGTGATGAGCAGCAGAGGGGAGCTAAGAAGCAATCCACTCAATAACCCAAATGGCGGTTCCCCCTCCGTTAAAAGTGGTGACAATAAATGTCGCCAGTATTAAGTCAGTAAGAGCTCGTTCTATGGCCTTCTTTTTGTTCAGCCAATTAGATGCTGAAATTTTATTTTTGCAGGAGACTAGGCTCACCTCCTTGGCAGATATTCATAAAGCCAAGAGAGAGTGGAGGTATGGTCCATCTTACTGGTCTCTTGCGGCCGAGCCTTACGGCGGGGTGGCGGTGTTGTTTAAAACCGGCATGGTAACTGTCCGGCGGGTTATTGAGGTGGAGATTGGGAGATGTATGGTCTTAGACGTTCTTGTGGGAGGGCAGGACCTGCGCCTAATTAATATTTATGGGCCGCACACAAAGTGGGACAGGAAATGCCTTTTTACAAGGATCAAGCCATTTCTTTTTACATCCCGGCAAGTGGTTTTTGGAGGTGACTTTAATACTGTGACTAGGCCCAAGGACAGGAAGGACTTCAATGACCGGCTGGGATATGATAGCGTTTTTTTAAATAGTATGGTTAGGGATGCTGGTCTTGTGGATGTGCACATTAAGCACCTTCCGGATGACACAGGGTTCACATTTCATCGAGGTAATAGTCAGAGTAGGATAGATAGGTTTTTTTTGAAGGAGGCCTCTGCTTTCTCACCCCCAGTGGTGCAGGCAGTGGAGTTCTCTGATCACTGTATGCTATCTGTGGTCTTGAATGCTTCAGACTTCCCTCAGAGGGGCAAAGGCATCTGGAGATTAAATTCGACTCTCCTTGAGGAAGAACATGTTAGACAATCCTTTGAGGAATTCTTTCAGGCACAGGTGACCATCCTGGACTTTTGTAGCAGCAAGGCTGAGTGGTGGGAGCTGACCAAAAAGAGGATTGCTGGATTCTTCAGGGGCCTAGCCAATAAAAAACAGTTTAATAGATACATGACCTACCAACGTTTGCGGAGGAAGCTGGATATTCTTGTCTCGAGAGGAGGAGATCCTGGGGCAATCTCTGAAGTGAAAATCCTCCTCAGGAAGTGTCAATATGACCGGCATACCTCTTTGGTTCTGGAGCGGGACTATGGGAAATACCACTCGCCTGACCCTTACCAGAACTGCAAACAGGGTGTAGCTGTTAAGATGGTCGTTGGCCTTAAGGATAGTACAGGTTCCTTGACAAAGTCCAGGTCAGGGATCCTGGAGGTCGTGAGGTCTTTTTATGCTGAACTTCTTGGGAGGAAAGAGCTTGACCGAGACAAGATGGAAAGCTTTTTGGACTCTACTCCAGGTCTAAATGGTGGAGATGTCCCTTTGATGAATTTGACAGAAGAGATCACAGTTGAAGAGGTGACAAGGGCAATTGAACAGCTTGCCATCAAAAAGTCACCTGGACCGGATGGTCTGACGGCTGAGTTTTACAAAGCCTTTAAGTCTATTCTGGCCCCACATTTGGTAGAGGTTTTTAACAGTTGTCTTGCGGAGGGGGTGCTTCCCCCTTCCATGAGACACTCAGCTGTGATTCTTCTTTCAAAAGGTAAAGATTAGGGTTGAGCGGACACCTAGATGTCCGTGTTCGACGGGTTCGGCCGAACTTTAAAAAAAAGTCCGGGTCCGTGTCCCGGACTTTTACCGAACTTTTCCCGGACACCGAACCCCATTGAAGTCAATGGGGACCCGAACTTTAAGGCACTAAAATGGCTCTAAAACACCAAAGGAAAGGGCTAGAGTGCTGCAAATGGCAGCAAAACGTAATTAAGAGCATGGCAAGTGCTCTGCAAACAAATGTGGATAGGGAAATAACTTAAAACAACAAAAAAAAACAGAAAAATAAAACAATGTTCTTCTTCATCTCTGAAGGACGAGGCCCATATGGAGTAGGAGGGAGGTTGAGGTGGTGGTGGATGTGGCGGTGACATAGGCGTGCGCACAGGGTGTGCTGGGTGTGCCTGGGCACACCCTAATCACCTAGGGCACATAGCATTGCCAGTGAGGAGATGGGAAAGATCTCCCTGGGACCTGCTCTGCTCTATTTCTCCTTGCCTACAGGTACATGGCCCCGATACATTACTCTCCCTGCTGGCAAACACATGCATGTGTATTTCAACTTTGGGGTGCACACCTTAATGCAATAGGCTGCGCACACCTATGGGCGGTGTAGGTGGAAGCGGCGGTGGAGGAGGACCAGGGCCGGATTAACAGCATCATGGGCTTGGTGCTGAGGATTTTGAAGGGCCTTAGGGCCGTGCCTTGCCATGCACCCAGAGGAGGAAGGGTGCAGCCATGCATGCCTAATTCAACATGGGATGCTGTCTCTGAAGCCCATAAACACATCCATGCATCGCCAACTGTCCCTCCTTGTCCGGCCTTCACGCTGTGTGGGGAGGTTCTGAGGGTGCTGCCTGGGGAAGCGAGCATAGAAGCCAGACTTCTGTGTTTACAAGTGACAGAAGAGCGGTAACAGTGAATATGGCCAACCCGGGGCCTATATAAAAGGTAGGGGCCTGGAGCTGCAGCTCCAATAGCCCCTACATTAATCTGGCCCTGAGGAGGAGGACGAGGTAGCCAACACTGCTTCTTTTCACAAATTTTAAATGAGGGTACACCCCAAAAGAGTGAGAAAGAGCAAAAATGGAACAATGGGTGGGTAAGGTCGGTATCCATTGCTATTCTGCATAAGGTACGGAAAAGTCCCGTGGGATCCATGCCTGGTTCATTTTAATGAACGTGAGCTTGTCCACATTGTCTCTGGACAGGCGGCTGCGCTTGTCTGTTATAACGCCCCCAGCCGTGCTAAATACCCGTTCAGATAATACACTGGCTGCAGGGCACGCCAGCACCTCCAAGGCGTAAAGGGCAAGCTCAGGCCATGTGCCCAATTTGGAGACCCAGAAGTTGAAGGGGGCAGACCCGTCATTCACTACATGTAGGCGTGTGCACACATACTGCTCCACCATGTTGGTAAAATGCTGCCTCCTGCTAAGACGTTCCATCTGAGCTGCTGGTGCTGCTGTTTGTTGTGGCGTGCTGACAAAGCTTTTCCACATTTCGGCCATGCTAACCCTGCCTTCTGAGGTGCTGGCGGTGCCCTGGTTGCGTTGGCGACCTCCTCCTCCTCCTCCTCTGCCTTGTGCTTCCACTGTGGCCCCGCTGTCAGATGGGAATGCCAGCAGCATGGCGTCTACCAGCGTGCGCTTGTACTCGCGCATCTTGCGATCGCGCTCCAGTGAGTGAATTAAGGACGGTACGTTGTCCTTGTAACGGGGATCCAGCAGCGTGGCCACCCAGTAATCAGCACAAGTTAGAATGTGGGCAACTCGGCGGTCGTTGTGGAGACACTGCAGCATGTAATCGCTCATGTGTGCCAGGCTGCCCAGAGGCAACGAAAGGCTGTCCTCTGTGGGAGGTGTATGGTCCGTGTCCTCTGTATCCCCCCAGCCACGCACCAGTGATGGCCATGAGCTGGCCTGGGTGCCACCCTGCTGTGAACATGGTTCCATCTCCTCCTCCAGCTCCTCCTCCTCCTCATCCTCCAGAACTGTGCCCCTGCTGGACAATTGCGTCCCTGGCGTTTGCGTGTGCAGGAACCCACCCTCGGAGCCCCTTGCGAATGACTGCCCTGAAAGCCTTGGAAATGTTACCTCTTCATCCTCCTCCTCCTCCTCATCCTGTGCCACATCCTCTTCCATCATCGCCCGAATTGTTTTTTCAAGGAGGCATAGAAGTGGGATAGTTAAGCTGAGAACGGCGTCATTGCCACTGGCCATGTTGGTGGAGTACTCAAAACAGCGCAACAAGGCACACAGGTCTCGCATGGAGGCCCAGTTATTGGTGGTGAAGTGGTGCTGTTCCGCAGAGCGACTCACGCGTGCGTGCTGCAGCTGAAACTCCACTATGGCCTGCTGCTGCTCGCACAGTCTTTCCAGCATGTGCAAGGTGGAGTTCCACCTTGTGGGCACGTCACATATGAGGCGGTGAGCGGGAAGGCCGAAGTTACGCTGCAGCGCTGCCAGGCGAGCAGCAGCAGGGTGAGAACGCCGAAAGTGCGCACAAACGGCCCGCACTTTCTGCAGCAGCTCTGACATATCGGGGTAGTTTTTAAGGAACCTCTGCACCACCAAATTCAGCACATGCGCCAGGCAAGGGATGTGCGTCAAACCGGCTAGGCCCAGAGCTGCTATGAGATTTCGCCCGTTATCGCACACCACCAGGCCGGGCTTGAGGCTCGCTGGCAGCAACCACTCATTTGTCTGCTGTTCCATGCTCCTCCACAACTCCTGCGCGGTGTGTGGTTTGTCCCCCAAACAGGCAAGTTGTAAAACTGCCTGCTGTCGTTTACCCCTGGCCGTGCTGAAGTTGGTGGTGAAGGTGTTACGCTGTCCGGATGAGGAGGCGGTAGAGGATGAGGAAGCGGAGTAGGAGGAGTTAGGAACAGGAGGCAAACTGAAGCGCCCTGCAATCCTCGGTGGTGGAAGGACATGCGCCAAATTGCTATCCGCCTCAGGCCCATCCGCCACTGCATTTACCCAGTGTGCCGTTAGGGAGATATAACGCCCCTGACCGTGCTTACTGGTCCACGTATCCGTAGTTAGGTGGACCTTGGCACAGATGGCGTTGCGCAGTGCACACCTGATTTTTTCCCCCACTTGGTTGTGCAGGGAAGGGATGGCTTGCCTGGAAAAGTAGTGGCGGCTGGGCACGACGTACTGTGGGACAGCCACCGACATAAGGTTTTTAAAACTGTGCGTCTCCACCAGACGGAATGACAGCATTTCAAAGGCCAATAATTTTGAAATGCTGGCATTCAGGGCCAGGGATCGCGGGTGGGTAGGGGGGTACTTCCTCTTCCTCTCAAGTGTTTGGGAGATGGAAAGCTGAACGCTTCCACGGGACATTGTGGAGATGGTTGTTGGTGACCCAGGTGGTGGTGTTGCTGACAGATCGTCTGTTTGCGGGGTGGCAGGTGCCGGTATCACTACAGATGTGGCTGGAGCGGCCGAGACTGCAGCAGAAGAGGAAGCAGGATGAGCCAGAGACGTTTCTTGGTTTTGAAGGTGTGTACTCCACTGCAGCTCGTGCTTTGCACTTAGATGCCTGATCATGCAGGTTGTGCTCAGGTTGAGAAGGTTCATGCCTCGCTTCAAGCTCTGATTGCACAGGGTGCAAACCACTCGTGTCCTGTCATCAGCACATTTTCTAAAGAACTTCCACGCTAGAGAACTCCTTTGAGCTGACTTTGGTGCGCTCGTTCCCTTGCTGCGTTGGGCAGTAGCGGGCGTAGTGTCTAGGGCACGGCCGCTCCGCTTCTGCACCCTGCTCCCTCTTCTGCTGTGCTGGTGGCTCTGTGCGACCACCGCCTCTTCCTCCAAACTACTCAGTTCACCTGCATGACGTTCATTCCATGTGGGGTCGAGGACCTCATCGTCCTCCACATCATCTTCCACCCAGTCTTCACCCCTGCCCTCCTTGTCGGTCTCCACAATGCTGAACGCCGCAGCAGTTGGCACCTGCGTTTCGTCATCATCGGAGACGTGCTGCGATGATCCTTGCATGTACTCATCTTGAGAAATAAGTGGTTGGGCATCGCTGCACTCAATCTCTTCCACTTCTGGGGCAGGGCTAGGTGGATGGCCCTGGGAAACCCTGCTGACAGAGTCCTCAAAAAGAATAAGAGACTGCTGTATGGCTTGGGGCTCAGACTGCTGGCCTGATTTGCAAGGGGGTGAGGTGAAAGACGGTTGGACATTGGCTGCAGGTGCCAACTCTGACCTTTCTGCAGTAGACTGGGTGGGAGACAATGTGAAGGAACTGGAGGCACTGTCAGCAGCAAACCAATCTACTATCGCCTCAACTTGTTCTGGCCTCATCACTTCTAGGGGCGTTTGATGCCCTACCAAATACTGATGCAGGTTCTGTCGCCTACTCACACTTGAGGAAGGTGTTTCACTTGTGCGTGTAGCTGGCACAGATCGACCATGTCCTCTCCTTGCAACAGGAGCTCTACCAGCAGCACCACGACCCAGGCCACGGCCCTTATTTGACGGTCTCCTCATATTTCTGTAATTTAAGATCTTGCCCTAGAAAGGTTTTTATTGAATAGCGGAATAGAAAATATGATCCAAAAAAAGTGTATGTATATCACACGTACACAACCACACTAGGCCCCAATTACTATTGTTTGTACCCCTAAAAGGCTAGATGAGGAGTAGGGGGAGTATGGAACAGGCAGCACCCTCAAACCTTCAGAAGTATGAGATGAACCCCAACAACTTGGAAAGGTGGATCTCTCTCACACGTACCGACACAGACTATCCCGCAATTCAATTGATCCTCAAAGGTTTTTATTGAATAGCGGAATAGGAAATATGATCAAAAAAAGTGTATGTATCTCGCACGTACACAACCACACTAGGCCCCAATTACTATTGTTTGTACCCCTAAAAGGCTAGATGAGGAGTAGGGGGGGTATGGAACAGGCAGCACCCTCAAACCTTCAGAAGTATGAGATGAACCCCAACAACTTGGAAAGGTGGATCTCTCTCACACGTACCGACACAGACTATCCCGCAATTCAATTGATCCTCAAAGGTTTTTATTGAATAGCGGAATAGGAAATATGATCAAAAAAAGTGTATGTATCTCGCACGTACACAACCACACTAGGCCCCAATTACTATTGTTTGTACCCCTAAAAGGCTAGATGAGGAGTAGGGGGGGTATGGAACAGGCAGCACCCTCAAACCTTCAGAAGTATGAGATGAACCCCAACAACTTGGAAAGGTGGATCTCTCTCACACGTACCGACACAGACTATCCCGCAATTCAATTGATCCTCAAAGGTTTTTATTGAATAGCGGAATAGGAAATATGATCAAAAAAAGTGTATGTATCTTGCACGTACACAACCACACTAGGCCCCAATTACTATTGTTTGTACCCCTAAAAGGCTAGATGAGGAGTAGGGGGGGTATGGAACAGGCAGCACCCTCAAACCTTCAGAAGTATGAGATGAACCCCAACAACTTGGAAAGGTGGATCTCTCTCACACGTACCGACACAGACTATCCCGCAATTCAATTGATCCTCAAAGGTTTTTATTGAATAGCGGAATAGGAAATATGATCAAAAAAAGTGTATGTATCTCGCACGTACACAACCACACTAGGCCCCAATTACTATTGTTTGTACCCCTAAAAGGCTAGATGAGGAGTAGGGGGGGTATGGAACAGGCAGCACCCTCAAACCTTCAGAAGTATGAGATGAACCCCAACAACTTGGAAAGGTGGATCTCTCTCACACGTACCAACACAGACTATCCCCCAATTTAACTGATCCCCAAAGGTTTTTGATTAAATAGCGGAATAGAAAATATGATCCCAAAAAAGTGTATGTATATCACACGTACACAACCACACTAGGCCCCAATTACTATTGTTTGTACCCCTAAAAGGCTAGGAGTAGGGGGAGTATGGAACAGGCAGCACCCTCAAACCTTCAGAAGTATGAGATGAACCTCAACAACTTGGAAAGGTGGATCTCTCTCACACGTACCAACACAGACTATCCCCCAATTTAACTGATCCCCAAAGGTTTTTGATTAAATAGCGGAATAGAAAATATGATCCCAAAAAAGTGTATGTATATCACACGTACACAACCACACTAGGCCCCAATTACTATTGTTTGTACCCCTAAAAGGCTAGGAGTAGGGGGGGTATGGAACAGGCAGCACCCTCAAACCTTCAGAAGTATGAGATGAACCCCAACAACTTGGAAAGGTGGATCTCTCTCACACGTACCAACACAGACTATCCCCCAATTTAACTGATCCCCAAAGGTTTTTGATTAAATAGCGGAATAGAAAATATGATCCCAAGAAAGTGTATGTATATCACACGTACACAACCACACTAGGCCCCAATTACTATTGTTTGTACCCCTAAAAGGCTAGGAGTAGGGGGAGTATGGAACAGGCAGCACCCTCAAACCTTCAGAAGTATGAGATGAACCCCAACAACTTGGAAAGGTGGATCTCTCTCACACGTACCAACACAGACTATCCCCCAATTTAACTGATCCCCAAAGGTTTTTGATTAAATAGCGGAATAGAAAATATGATCCCAAAAAAGTGTATGTATATCACACGTACACAACCACACTAGGCCCCAATTACTATTGTTTGTACCCCTAAAAGGCTAGGAGTAGGGGGAGTATGGAACAGGCAGCACCCTCAAACCTTCAGAAGTATGAGATGAACCTCAACAACTTGGAAAGGTGGATCTCTCTCACACGTACCAACACAGACTATCCCCCAATTTAACTGATCCCCAAAGGTTTTTGATTAAATAGCGGAATAGAAAATATGATCCCAAAAAAGTGTATGTATATCACACGTACACAACCACACTAGGCCCCAATTACTATTGTTTGTACCCCTAAAAGGCTAGGAGTAGGGGGAGTATGGAACAGGCAGCACCCTCAAACCTTCAGAAGTATGAGATGAACCCCAACAACTTGGAAAGGTGGATCTCTCTCACACGTACCAACACAGACTATCCCCCAATTTAACTGATCCCCAAAGGTTTTTGATTAAATAGCGGAATAGAAAATATGATCCCAAAAAAGTGTATGTATATCACACGTACACAACCACACTAGGCCCCAATTACTATTGTTTGTACCCCTAAAAGGCTAGGAGTAGGGGGGGTATGGAACAGGCAGCACCCTCAAACCTTCAGAAGTATGAGATGAACCCCAACAACTTGGAAAGGTGGATCTCTCTCACACGTACCAACACAGACTATCCCCCAATTTAACTGATCCCCAAAGGTTTTTGATTAAATAGCGGAATAGAAAATATGATCCCAAAAAAGTGTATGTATATCACACGTACACAACCACACTAGGCCCCAATTACTATTGTTTGTACCCCTAAAAGGCTAGGAGTAGGGGGAGTATGGAACAGGCAGCACCCTCAAACCTTCAGAAGTATGAGATGAACCCCAACAACTTGGAAAGGTGGATCTCTCTCACACGTACCAACACAGACTATCCCCCAATTTAACTGATCCCCAAAGGTTTTTGATTAAATAGCGGAATAGAAAATATGATCCCAAAAAAGTGTATGTATATCACACGTACACAACCACACTAGGCCCCAATTACTATTGTTTGTACCCCTAAAAGGCTAGGAGTAGGGGGAGTATGGAACAGGCAGCACCCTCAAACCTTCAGAAGTATGAGATGAACCCCAACAACTTGGAAAGGTGGATCTCTCTCACACGTACCAACACAGACTATCCCCCAATTTAACTGATCCCCAAAGGTTTTTGATTAAATAGCGGAATAGAAAATATGATCCCAAAAAAGTGTATGTATATCACACGTACACAACCACACTAGGCCCCAATTACTATTGTTTGTACCCCTAAAAGGCTAGGAGTAGGGGGAGTATGGAACAGGCAGCACCCTCAAACCTTCAGAAGTATGAGATGAACCTCAACAACTTGGAAAGGTGGATCTCTCTCACACGTACCAACACAGACTATCCCCCAATTTAACTGATCCCCAAAGGTTTTTGATTAAATAGCGGAATAGAAAATATGATCCCAAAAAAGTGTATGTATATCACACGTACACAACCACACTAGGCCCCAATTACTATTGTTTGTACCCCTAAAAGGCTAGGAGTAGGGGGAGTATGGAACAGGCAGCACCCTCAAACCTTCAGAAGTATGAGATGAACCCCAACAACTTGGAAAGGTGGATCTCTCTCACACGTACCAACACAGACTATCCCCCAATTTAACTGATCCCCAAAGGTTTTTGATTAAATAGCGGAATAGAAAATATGATCCCAAAAAAGTGTATGTATATCACACGTACACAACCACACTAGGCCCCAATTACTATTGTTTGTACCCCTAAAAGGCTAGGAGTAGGGGGAGTATGGAACAGGCAGCACCCTCAAACCTTCAGAAGTATGAGATGAACCTCAACAACTTGGAAAGGTGGATCTCTCTCACACGTACCAACACAGACTATCCCCCAATTTAACTGATCCCCAAAGGTTTTTGATTAAATAGCGGAATAGAAAATATGATCCCAAAAAAGTGTATGTATATCACACGTACACAACCACACTAGGCCCCAATTACTATTGTTTGTACCCCTAAAAGGCTAGGAGTAGGGGGAGTATGGAACAGGCAGCACCCTCAAACCTTCAGAAGTATGAGATGAACCCCAACAACTTGGAAAGGTGGATCTCTCTCACACGTACCAACACAGACTATCCCCCAATTTAACTGATCCCCAAAGGTTTTTGATTAAATAGCGGAATAGAAAATATGATCCCAAAAAAGTGTATGTATATCACACGTACACAACCACACTAGGCCCCAATTACTATTGTTTGTACCCCTAAAAGGCTAGGAGTAGGGGGAGTATGGAACAGGCAGCACCCTCAAACCTTCAGAAGTATGAGATGAACCTCAACAACTTGGAAAGGTGGATCTCTCTCACACGTACCAACACAGACTATCCCCCAATTTAACTGATCCCCAAAGGTTTTTGATTAAATAGCGGAATAGAAAATATGATCCCCAAAAAGTGTATGTATATCACACGTACACAACCACACTAGGCCCCAATTACTATTGTTTGTACCCCTAAAAGGCTAGGAGTAGGGGGAGTATGGAACAGGCAGCACCCTCAAACCTTCAGAAGTATGAGATGAACCCCAACAACTTGGAAAGGTGGATCTCTCTCACACGTACCAACACAGACTATCCCCCAATTTAACTGATCCCCAAAGGTTTTTGATTAAATAGCGGAATAGAAAATATGATCCCAAAAAAGTGTATGTATATCACACGTACACAACCACACTAGGCCCCAATTACTATTGTTTGTACCCCTAAAAGGCTAGGAGTAGGGGGAGTATGGAACAGGCAGCACCCTCAAACCTTCAGAAGTATGAGATGAACCTCAACAACTTGGAAAGGTGGATCTCTCTCACACGTACCAACACAGACTATCCCCCAATTTAACTGATCCCCAAAGGTTTTTGATTAAATAGCGGAATAGAAAATATGATCCCAAAAAAGTGTATGTATATCACACGTACACAACCACACTAGGCCCCAATTACTATTGTTTGTACCCCTAAAAGGCTAGGAGTAGGGGGAGTATGGAACAGGCAGCACCCTCAAACCTTCAGAAGTATGAGATGAACCCCAACAACTTGGAAAGGTGGATCTCTCTCACACGTACCAACACAGACTATCCCCCAATTTAACTGATCCCCAAAGGTTTTTGATTAAATAGCGGAATAGAAAATATGATCCCAAAAAAGTGTATGTATATCACACGTACACAACCACACTAGGCCCCAATTACTATTGTTTGTACCCCTAAAAGGCTAGGAGTAGGGGGAGTATGGAACAGGCAGCACCCTCAAACCTTCAGAAGTATGAGATGAACCCCAACAACTTGGAAAGGTGGATCTCTCTCACACGTACCAACACAGACTATCCCCCAATTTAACTGATCCCCAAAGGTTTTTGATTAAATAGCGGAATAGAAAATATGATCCCAAAAAAGTGTATGTATATCACACGTACACAACCACACTAGGCCCCAATTACTATTGTTTGTACCCCTAAAAGGCTAGGAGTAGGGGGAGTATGGAACAGGCAGCACCCTCAAACCTTCAGAAGTATGAGATGAACCCCAACAACTTGGAAAGGTGGATCTCTCTCACACGTACCAACACAGACTATCCCCCAATTTAACTGATCCCCAAAGGTTTTTGATTAAATAGCGGAATAGAAAATATGATCCCAAAAAAGTGTATGTATATCACACGTACACAACCACACTAGGCCCCAATTACTATTGTTTGTACCCCTAAAAGGCTAGATGAGGAGTAGGGGGAGTATGGAACAGGCAGCACCCTCAAACCTTCAGTATGAGATTGTGTTCACTGTACCCCACAAAGATTGAGTTCACTGCACCCCACAATGATTGTGTTCACTGCACCCCACAAAGATTGTGTTCACTGCACCTCACAAAGATTGTGTTCACTGTACCCCCCAAAGATTGTGTTCACTGCACCCCACAAAGATTCTGTTCACTGTACCCCACAAAGATTGTGTTCACTGCACCCCAAAAAGATTGTGTTCACTGCACCCCAAAAAGGATGTTGTTCACTGCACCCCAAAAAGGATGTTGTTCACTCCACCCCAAAAAGATTGTGTTCACTGCACCCCACAAAGATTGTGTTCACTGCACCCCAAAAAGATTGTGTTCACTGCACCCCAAAAATGATTTTGTTCACTGCACCCCAAAAAGGATTTTGTTCACTGCACCCCAAAAAGGATGTTGTTCACTCCACCCCAAAAAGATTGTGTTCACTGCACCCCAAAAAGATTGTGTTCACTGCACCCCACAAAGGATTTTGTTCACTGCACCCCAAAAAGATTGTGTTCACTGCACCCCAAAAAGGATGTTGTTCACTGCACCCCAAAAAGGATTTTGTTCACTGCACCCCAAAAAGATTGTGTTCACTGCACCCCACAAAGGATTTTGTTCACTGCACCCCACAAAGATTGTGTTCACTGCACACCAAAAAGGATTGTGTTCACTGCACCCCAAAAAGATTTTGTTCACTGCACCCCAAAAAGATTGTGTTCACTGCACCCCAAAAAGATTGTGTTCACTGCAGCCCAAAAAGATTGTGTTCACTGCAGCCCAAAAAGATTGTGTTCACTGCAGCCCAAAAAGATTGTGTTCACTGCAGCCCAAAAAGATTGTGTTCACTGCAGCTCACACACAGAAAAATGGATGTGGATCACTGACACCTGCCTATCTCCAATCCCACACCACACAGCAATATCGATTGTAGTTTGTAGAACACAGTTTCCCTAAAATTCAGCAGACTCTGTCCCTAACAGGATTGAGAAGAGATCGTAGATCAGGATTGAGTGCAGACCCCACCCCCCACACAGCAATATCGATTGTAGTTTGTAGAAGACACTGACCCTATATAATTCAGCAGACTCTATCCCTAAAATGCCTACAACTCGCCCTGCCTAAACACTCCGACCTGTCCCTCAATTCTATCCGGACACAAATGGTTTTTTCCTGCCTATCTTTCCCTAATCAGCAGCCAGCACGTTGATGTGTGCTCTGTCCCTGAATCTAAGCAGCATAATGACGCCGCTGCGGCTGCCTCGAACTTATAAAGACTTGGTCACATGCTTCAGACGGCCAATCACAGCTACTGAGACATTTGCAGGCATGGCTGGGATGGCTTAAGGCACACCAGTTAAACGATTGTTGATTGGCTGTTGAAAGCCCGCCATGAAAAGAGCGCCAAAGCATGCAAAACCCGGAAATAAAACGACCGAACACGGATTTTTACCCGAACATACAGTAAAGTGTCCGTGTCCGTGTTCGGGTACAAAAAATCCAATTATTCGGTACGAACACGAATAATACAGTCCGTGTTCGCTCAACACTAGTAAAGATCCTTCGGTGATTGAGAATTGGCACCCCATCAGCCTTCTCAATGTCGATAGAAAGGTGCTGGCGAAGATACTTTTCTGGCGCCTATCGGCAGTAGCAGAGTCTTTGCTTTCTCGCCATCAGCACTGTTCGATCCAGGGTAGGAGCACCTTCACAGCGGTTTTAGCTGTCCGGGAAGCCTTGGAGCAGTGCAGGGCTGCAGGCTGGGGAAAGTATCTACTGGCATTGGATCAGGCAAAGGCTTTCGATCGTGTCAACCATGAGTACCTGTGGTTGCTCTTTAGTAAGTACGGTCTGCCGGGTGGTTTTGTCGATTGGTTAAAAGTTTTGTATAAGGGGGCAGAAAGCTTCCCTCTTGTTAATGGTTGGGTTGGACAGTCCTTTGAGGTTGGTTCTGGGGTGCGCCAGGGTTGTCCGCTGAGTCCCCTGCTCTATGTGTTTGCAATCGACCCCTTCATCAGGAGGCTAGAGAACAGCATGTTGTGTGGGGTACCAGTGGGAATCCCGGGTGAGCCGCCTTTGAGGGTTGTTGCCTATGCGGATGATGTGTCAGTGATTGTCACTGGGACAGATGAAGCGGAGGAGGTGGTCTCTCTGACATCACGGTACTCTGAAGCATCAGGCTCCAAGATCAATCAGGAAAAGAGTGAAGTTTTTTGGATGGGAAAGGAAGGTGAGGGGTTTGATCTCCCGGACACCTTTCCAGTGCCCCAGGAAAAAATTAAGATATTAGGCATTGAATTTGGACCTGGCGATTATGGCCTCAAAAACTGGGAAGGCAGGCTGGAAGTTGCCAATACTAAGGTGGTCAGCTGGAAGAGATGGAAGTTATCTCTGAGGGAAAGGGTTGATCTGATTAAGACTTACCTGATACCGATCTTCTTGTATGTCAGCCCTGTCTGCATCTTGCCAGTGTCTCTCTATGCTAGGATCTATAGTGTGTTCTTCCAGATGCTGTGGGGGAACAGACTGAACCCCATCAAGAGGAATGTCACCTATCTATCCAGGAGGGAGGGTGGCTTAGGTATGGTCAACCCCGTTCTTTTCTTTTCACTGCTATTTCTCAAGTTTAACATTGGTAGTATGCTTGCAGTGGAACCTCCTGGATGGGCAGGCATGTTTAGATCTTGGTTTAGGCCTTTTCTGCGACTTTGGGAAGAAGGTGGCCAAGTGAAGAATCTCAGGGGTCATCGTGGTCAGCTCCCAGCCTATGTCGCTCCGTGTCTGAAGTTGCTGCGGCAGTGGCGACTGTCGGCTGAAGATCTCAGATCCGCTCCGAGGAAAGTCCTTATGAGCCGAGTCTTGAGTGAAGTCTTTCATGACCCACTGGCCTTAAGTGATTGCCCAGGCCCAATTTTGAGGGAAGGGTTAAGATTGATTAATTTGGCTAGAGTCCCCCTTAAATTCAGGGATCTGGCCTGGTTGTGCTTCCACGGGAGGCTCTATGTTCGGGGCAATTTGAAATTCCGCAGTGGGATGGATCGTGGTTGTCCTCGGGAGGAATGTGCAGGTGAGGAGGAGACTATGGACCATTTTCTGCTTCGTTGCCCTTTTAACATAGAGGTATACAAACAGGTGGGGCGGGCCCTCGGTGTTCCTTTCCTCTCCAGGCTGGGTTATGCTGAGTGGGTGTACGGAGCATTCAATACTGGTGGGGGCTTTTGTTTGGATACACTTTTTTTAGTTAGTTTAGTAGTCCGTTATTACACATGGAACGCACGGTGTCAGGTCACCCTTCGGCGTAAAATCCTTCCTGTTCAGGTGGTGGTGTGTGACATTCTGCATGAGGTGGGGAAGATTCGGGCGCTTGAGAGAGACAAGTGGGGTCACAGGGCTTGGCTGAAGGCGTGGAGGGGTTTCAAGCCTCCCTGACTGCCAGGAGTCTCTTTCCCGGGTGTGGCTTTCTGTCTCTTATCACCCTAGATTTTTTCTTAATGCTCAGTTTTTGATAAATGGCTGCATACATAGGTGATGGGTTGTGCCTCTTAGGCCCTCTCTGCTGCTTTATGTAAATAGTTTTCTAAGAATGTTGGAAGTGGATTATGTATATATTGTATATATTCTGCACATGGATGTGAATTCCTTTGTTTTTTTTTCTGTTGGAATATTGTACTATAGTTCTGTTTTTTACTTTTGTATAAAATATGTTGCTTGATTCTTTTCAATAAAAGATCAATAGTGCCCCATCATTGGTGTTAGTGGGAGGAATAGTGCCCCATCATTGGTGTCAGTGGGAGGAATAGTGTCCCATCATTGGTGTTAGTGGGAGGAATAGTGCCCCATCATTGGTATCAGTGGAAGGAATGGTGCCCCATCATTGGTGTCAGTGGAAGAAATAGTGGCCCATCATTGGTGTCAGTGGGAGGAATAGTGTCCCATCATTGGTGTTAGTGGGAGGAATAGTGCTCCATCATTTGTGTCAGTGGGAGGAATAGTGCCCCATCATTGGTGTTAGTGGGAGGAATAGTGCCCCATCATTGGTGTCAGTGGGGCGAACAGTACCCCGTTATTTGTGTCAGTTGGGGGAATAGTACCTGATCATTGGTGTCAGTGGGAAGAATGGTGCCCCTTTGTTGGTATCAGTGGGAGGAATAGTGCCCCATCATTGGTATCAGTGGGAGGAATAGTGCCCCATCATTGGTATCAGTGGGAGGAATAGTGCGCCATCATTGGTATCGGTGGGAGGAATAGTGCGCCATCATTGGTATCGGTGGGAGGAATAGTGCCCCATCATTGGTATCAGTGGGAGGAATAGTGCCCCAACATTGGTGTCAGTGGGAGGAATAGTGCCCCATCATTGGTATCAGTGGGAGGAATAGTGCGCCATCATTGGTATCAGTGGAAGGAATAGTGCCCCATCATTGGTATCAGTGGGAGGAACAGTGCCCCATCATTGGTGTCAGTGGGAGGAATAGTGCCCCATCATTGGTGTCAGAGGGAGGAATAGTGCGCCATCATTGGTATCAGTGGGAGGAATAGTGCGCCATCATTGGTATCAGTGGGAGGAATAGTGCCCCATCATTGGTATCTGTGGGAGGAACAGTGCCCCATCATTGGTGTCAGTGGGAGGAATAGTGTCCTATCATTGGTGTCAGAGGGAGGAATAGTGTCTTATCATTGGTGTCAGGGGGGGAATAGTGCCCCATCATTGGTGTCAGTGAGAGGAATAGTGCCCCATCATTGGTGTCAGTGGGAGGAATAGTGCCCCATCATTGGTATCAGTGGGAGGAATAGTGCACCATCATTGGTATCAGTGGGAGGAATAGTGCCCCATCATTGGTATCAGTGGGAGGAAATAGTGCCCCATCATTGGTATCAGTGGGAGGAATAGTGCCCCATCATTGGTATCAGTGGGAGGAACAGTGCCCCATCATTGGTGTCAGTGGGAGGAATAGTGCCCCATCATTGGTGTCAGTGGGAGGAAGAGTGCCTCATAGCATTGGGAGGAATAGTGCCCCAAGGGCCAGGTAAAGGCTATCAAAGAGCCTCCTCTGGCCCTCAGCCACAGTTTGGTCTATACAACAGAAAAAAACATAGAAGAACCTGTAAAATCTAAACACTACAATCAAAATGACTTTCAGGAAAAATTGCAATAATGATACATGAAGGTATAAGGGTTCTTTCTCGCTAAATGTTGATGGGGTCAGAGAGACTTAATTCGCAGCATCTGATGGAACAATTCTGGTCAGAAGAAATATCTGTGACCCTCTTTGCCACATCACAACTGTAAAGGGAAAGTAAACCTAAATCGCTCCTTCTTCCTTGATGTATTCTGGTTACAGTCTACATTGGCCATCATCAGAACAAAAAGGTAAGTAAAGGTAAGAGATAAGTATGCCCACCCACCTGATAGCAAAGAAAACCCACAAATAGGGAACCAGATCCTCCCTGAAGCACTAGGAAGGACAAAGGCCCATCTTCTGAATAACCTTTCCATTATTGATGCAAACAAAAGGTCACCAGATAAATACCACCTAACTATGACATCCCCAAGGACCAAAATAACACTAATTACTAGGGATGCACCGAATAATCGGCGGCCGAACATTATTCGGCCGAAAATAGGGAAAATGGCACTTTCGGTGTTCGGCCGAATAAATCAAAAGGCCGATTAATTTAAGCCGAACAATGTCTCTCACCTCATTGCGGCTCGCGCTCCTCTATTATGTCCTCTGCAGTAACCCTCTGATATGTATGCATTCTCTGTAGCTTCCGCCCTGACCGCGGCTCGCGGCTCCCTTCCCGCTGGTGTCCTGTCCGGCCGCGTAGGGGGGTGTGACGTCACGCGCGCGTCCCGCCCCCTGCTCCTGACTGGCGGCTCCTTCACACTTGGTCCACGCCCCGCCCCCCCTGTTCGCGGCATTTGGCTCTGGCTGCAGTTATAGAGGTATGTGATGTGCAGCTGAGCACATTTGGGAGAGAAGAATACAGTTGCTGGCAGCTGCACAAGCATTAGTGTGCAGACTGCCATATGTTGTTGCCACAGTGCCCTATAAAGTGCCCCTTGACATAAAATGTGGCCATCAGCGTGCCCCTTATTTTATGCTAAGGGACATGCTGATGAGCATATTTTATGTTAAGGGGCACTCTGATGGGCATATTTCATTTTAAGGGGCACGCTAATGGGCATATTTTATGTTAAGAGCAATGCTGATTTAAATTTTTTGTTTTGCCCATCAGAGTGCCCCCTAACATAAAATGTGCCCATCAGCGTGCCCCCTGACATAAAATGTGCCCATCAGCGTGCCCCCTGACATAAAATGTGCCCATCAGAGTGCCCCCTAACATAAAATGTGCCCATCAGAGTGCCCCCTAACATAAAATGAGCCCATCAGCGTGCCCCTTATTTTATGCTAAGGGACATGCTGATGAGCATATTTTATGTTAAGGGGCACTCTGATGAGCATATTTTATGTTAAGGGGCACTCTGATGGGCATATTTTATGTTAAGGGGCACGCTAATGGGCATATTTTATGTTAAAAAATGCGAAACACCGCGTTCGGTATTCGGCCTTCGGCCTTCGGCCAAGCATTTTATTATTATTCGGCTTCGGCCAAGAATTTCATTTCGGTGCATCCCTACTAATTACCACTATTTTTATTATTATGTGAGGCCCTAAGGCTCCTAACACGAAAAGAGTTTTAATGAATACTTCTGTCAAGAAATACGTAGATAAAAAAATATTAATAACTAACAAGAGGTGAGTACTCCTGCCCATTTGGTAAAGGAGCCGCTGCTTTTTCAGTTCCCTGTTCCAAGAACCCATGACTCCCCAAAGCAAAACCATGCTCTCCGACACACTCAGGCTAAAGGGTTGCAACAATATACATAATAATACAATAATCAGATGGAAAACAGCAATATTTGCTCAAACGAGTAGTGTATCTTAAATGAAAAAGAGAAAAAAGTATACAATTGGTAATAAACAAGCGGACCAAAGAATGACCCCCTAATCCTTATACTGGGGAAGGTCATGTCTAAGGGACAATGATATAGCAATGGTCCAGCAGGGCCTAAATCTGGAGTTGGAGCACTCAATATTAAGTGCCTCCGAATCCAGGTATAGGTGCCAGAACAGTGTCCCCAGTAGGCAAATGATGGCATCAGGAGACAGAAGTCATGATCCTTTAAAGTAGGGTGTGGTAGGGTAGGGCCAGCGACCTTTCACTGGCTCCTAGGGTGCTAACTTGGCTCCTCCCACTCTCCGTCCAGGGTTCCGAGATGTTGACTGCATTGACATCCTCTCCACGATCAGGCGGCAACACCAGGCTGGACAGTGGTATTCCCACAGAGTAGGGGGTGTCCACTACTCAGCCTCCCTGTGTCTCCACACTGGCCCAACAGAATCCTCTTATACCATGTGTGTCTTCCACCATGTCCTCTCTGCACCTACTAGCCCCAAAAACTCTCCTTTCTTTTCCTCCTTCTGGAGTCTTGGTAATACTGGTATCTGTAGTTTCAGGACCAAAATGCAGCACAAGCTCAGTCTCCCTGGGGACTACATTCCCCACAAGTCCTAGTTCCCCCCAGCAGTCCACAGCAGCTCCGTTTCCTCCCTCTCTCTGTGACCCCCAGATGGTGGGTTGGGCTTAATCCCACAATCCACAGCAGCTCAGTTTCCTCCCTCTCTCTGTTACCCCAGATGGTGGGTTGGGCTCACTCCCACAATCCACAGCAGCTCAGTTTCCTCCCTCTCTCTTTGACCCCAGATGGTGGGTTGGGCTTACTCCCACAATCCACAGCAGCTCAGTTTCCTCCCTCTCTCTATGAGCCCAGATGGTGGGTTGGGCTTACTCCCACAATCCAAAGCAGCTCAGTTTCCTCCCTCTCTCTATGACCCCAGATGGTGGGTTGGGCTTACTCCCACAATCCACAGCAGCCCAGTTTCCTACTCCTCTCTGTGACCCCAGAAGATGGGTTGGGCTTACTCAGGGTACACACACAGCTCAGCCATCGCTTTGATAAAATCCTGGACCCTGCTGCCAGACAGAGCAGCTCTGCAGACCAGAGGCTACAAATTCACCCACCCTCAAGCACCAAGGAGGGTCTTCTGAGTGACTTTCCATTTATACTATTAGAGAACACTGCCTGGATTTAATGTCACCACTGACCAACATAGTGCGGATGTAACGTCACCACTGACCAACATAGTGCGGATGTAACGTCACCACTGACCAATATAGTGCGAATGTAACGTCATCAGTGACCAATATAGTGCAGATGTACTGTCACTTCTGTCTAATATAGTGTGGATGTAACGTCATCAGTGACCAATATAGTGCAGATGTACCGTCACCACTGACCAATTTAGCGTGGATGTAACGTCACCACTGTCTGATATAGTGCGGATGTAACGTCACCACTGACCAATATAGTGTGGATGTAACGCCACCACTGACCAATATAGTGCGAATGTAACTGTAGCCCTGCTGAGAATTACCCTTTCTGGATTCTCCTGGGTTACCCCTAACAACTGATAGCAGACAAAAAGCATTGAAAGTCCTTGGCTCAGTCAATAATAACTAAAGGGGATGTTGTTTTTTTTTTTTTTTTACTTGGAACTGGGATAGGATAGCCCCCTTCTATATATATATAGGGGGGCTATTCTGGTACACGCAGCCATGGATATATACAATATTTTCGAATATGCTGATACTAAAAAGATAGATGTAGATTTATTATTCTCAGGAGGACAAGTTGAAACAAAAATTCCTAACTTGGAACAATTATTTAAAACATTAAAAAATAATATGGATAAATAGATTCGCACTTGGTGGGATATCACTACTTTAGAAAAATACATAAAGGAAGATATCACACCTAGACGTTTGAGGTGGGATCTAGCTCCCAACGATGGCATAGAAGATAAAAAGCTAGAAGAAGGTTGGTATAATTTCTTTAAGGATAATGAAACCAAACTACTGGAATTAATAGTAACCAGACGAAAGAATAAACTGGGAGGCATTAAAGAAAAAAGAAAAAATATAAAAAGCCAATTAGAACCACACACACAATCAACGGAATATAAAGAGAGATACAAACATCTGAAAGAATTCTTAGACAAACTGGACAGGGACACACAAAATAAAAAAATTCAAAAATATCAAAGAGATATTAAAGATTATCAAAACAAACTAGTCTATAAATGGCAGGAATTACTAGAGGAACCAGAGGCTACCTCTAGAGATTCATCTCAGCTAAAGACCAACAGGACCAACATGAAGAAATTACCAACACCCCGTTGAGGCCTTTAACACCGAGCCTACAGAGGAAAAATAATACCCCTAGGGGCCCACATCCGGTGGGAACCCCGAAACAACCATCCAATACGTATTATAACAGCCCCCATTATAGGGATGAGAGACAGGTAAATTACCAACAACCCAATTACCCCAATCAATCCTATCCACGGGATTTTCAACACAGGGGCTATGGCAACCCTCCAGGACCCCCCCAATACTACAGAGGAAACCGGGGTTGGAACCCCAATTATCGAGGAAGGGGCAGGGGAGGAAGGGGGAAACCCTGGTACCAACCCTACCCCTACCCACAACATCCGCCCCCACCTCCACCACCCCCGCAACCAGAATATGGAAGGGGGGACAGAGAAGGAGAGGATGCAGAGGGGGCCGTCTCAAAAAGAAAAAGGGAACACTAGGCCAGGGGATCTTCAACCTGACCAGCGAAACCTTCACAGAGGCAGAACTTATGGTCCTAGATCAGGGACTTAGATTTGCCCCTGATAACAAATTTAACGAGTTCCAAACTTTTATAGACCTGCAAAAGTTTATAAGGAAAGTTAATATTAAAAAACATTTCCACCTGAAAGAAAATGATTTGGCTCCAGTTTTAAATTCCCTCTCTACCCCCCCCCCCCCAGTGGTTTTAAACATAGCCATTTTAAAAATAAATCAACTTTTAACCCAAAACCCCCTAATAATTATTTTACGGAGACTTAAAAATATGGTAGCCCAAGACTTAAAGGATGTGACTAAGAATAAAGGTAGAACTAAGAAAGACATATGGGAAGGCATCCAACAAATAGAAAATAGGAAAAATATAGTCATCCGCCCCGCTGATAAGGGGGGCGGCATAGTTATTTTAACCAAAGATATGTATAAACGGGAATTAAACAGATTGGTGCAGGACACATCCACATATGAGAAATTAAAAAACAACCCCACCAATAAATATAGAAACAAATGTAAATTATTATTGAAAAAGGCACATAAAAGAGGTATATTGAACAAAAAGGAATACAGATACCTTATCCCGGATCACCCCAGGCTCCCCGTTATATATATCAAGTCCCCAAAGTGCATCATTGACCATATCATTAATAGAATTAATTCAATTTTTTCTAGAATAGGGGAGTACTTGGATTTCCATTTACAACCCCTGGCACAGACCTATCCGGCCTACTTGAGGGACAGTAAACAGTTAATCAATATCTTAGATGGAATACAAGGTACCCCCAATTTAATCATGGCTACAATAGACGTTGAGTCGTTGTACACCAATATAGATCAAACAGATACCTTACGAGCTGTCATGTGGGCCTTAAAAGAAAAGACAGACTTAAAACATGATCAACAAATTCTATTAGGTGAAATGCTGGACCTAGCCATGGGTAGCAATTACTTCTGGCACGAGGGCCAATATTATAGGCAACACAGAGGCGTAGCCATGGGGGCCAATATATTTCTCAGCAAATGGGAGGAAGAAGAAATTTTTCAAAAAAATATTAAAGATCTTTTAATCTACAAAAGATATATTGATGACATTTTTATTATATGGTCTGGAACGGAGGAGGCCTTAAAGGTTTTTATGCATGACATGAATATTAATAATTACAAAATAAATTTTACGGGTATTTATGATAAGATTGAGGTAAACTTTTTAGATCTGACTATTAATTTTAAACAGGATAAATTTTATACCAGAACCTTTTTTAAGAGTACAGATCGTAATGGATATATACCCACTCACAGTTGCCACCATCCGCGATGGATCAAGGGCATTCCAAAGGGACAAATGTTAAGAATGCGGAGAAATTGTAGAGATGACACAGATTATGTGCAACAAACTAATACAATAATAGATAGATTCACAGACAAGGGGTATAATGAAAAAGAATTAGTCTCATTGAGAGATGATATTAGCAAGGTGGATAGAAAAACTTTACTAGCAGACAAGGATAAGAGTAATGACCAAAGCACTAGTCACTTTAACCTAGCCTTTGTTACACAATACCACAGAAACCATAGACTACTAGAGAAAGTAATTAAACGTCATTGGCACATATTGATGAGAGATAATACCCTTAAAACGATATTACCCCCGAAACCATCTTTCATATACCGCAGAGTGCCCAATTTGAGGGATAAATTGGTTCATAATATCCCAGACCCACCCAAGAGGCTGGGGTCAACCTTCTTGGATTTCCAAGGTTTTTATCCTTGTAAAAAATGCAAAGCATGTAATACAGTTAAAACAAAAAATAGGAAACAAATTTCCTTCAAATCTCACACTACATCTAAAGAGTACCAAATAAAAAAACTTATTACATGTGCCACCACCCATGTAACGTACATAGTCACTTGTCCATGCGGCCTCCAATATGTGGGCCGCACCACAAGAAAGTTGAGTATTAGAATAGGGGAGCATTTGAATAACATTAGAAAGGGCTTTAAAAAACATAATCTCTCAATGCACTTTAGAACTCACCACAATAGAGATCCCACATTAGCACAGTTCTGCGGGATTGACACAGTTGAACCACATTGGAGAGGGGGTGACAGAAAAATAGCCATATCCAAAAATGAGACTTTTTGGATATGTGAATTAGATACTTTACAGCCGAGGGGAATGAACAAAGATTTGGATATTAACTGTTTTATATCTAACTATTGATTTTAGAATATTAATTTGAGCAATTGCTATATTTCCTATTTTAAAGAGATATTGTAATATTTTAATTGTTTTTGTTATTTATAATATGCATCCGGCAGGTAAATGAGGGTGACCCTTTTAGTTGCCATGCATATATATGTCTAATAAAGACACAGCTAACTGGGGTATATATCAGATGTTTAGATAAAGTATGTATGTAAACGGAAGCCAATCATTAATTCATACATCTGGATTCCTATTTCTTACAAAAAAACCTTTTTGAATATTACCAACCAGTATATAATACCATTACTAGTATACTTATGGGGTTAAAATTAGCCGTCAAGAGGCTGATATATATATACAAATTTTTTCTTGGGGAATACGATATATTTTTTCAGTACATATGGATTTTATAATGATTTGTGCATTTGGGAAAATAAAGAGAACATTCAGAAATTATATATATTACGAATAACAAAGCGCAGATTATAAACCTTGTGAATTGCTTCCGGTCCATACGCTAAAAAGGGAAATAAACGCGGGTGAAAAAGTGGAAATGAGCAAATATTCCTGCATATAACCAAGCTGAAACGCAACGTACGTACCACTTCCGAAGACGTCACATCTCTGACGAAACGCATCAAGTTGGCACGCACGTTGCCTCGCTTTGAGCTAGTAGCTGGACCGCACACCGGGATTCCCACTTCCGGGTACGGCGCACATAGCGGAGAGAGCCAGCATCCTGTTTATCACAGCCGCGAGGCAATACAGGAGCTCTTTAGCGGTGGATTTTATCTTTTCGACCCCAGTATTTTTGGTCGAGTTCTTTTTGTTGTGTCACCTACGTTTACTATTTGGAGTGATTTTAACATTTGGAGTGTTTTAAAGTTTATGCTGCAGTTATCGTTTGGGGTTTTTATGGACATTTATGGATGTTTTTTATGAAGATTGACATGTTGTTTTGAGTTTGAATAAAGGTCCAAAACCTTTTTACACTATGAGGAGCCTCTCTCTTTTTTCTTCTATGCTGAATGCATATATACATCCATAAGGAGACCGTCCATCCACATAAAGGAGCAGCAGAAAAAGCGTATTAGATTCTTATCGGCGTACGCCATAAGAATCCACACCTTCTGGTAAGTGTGCTACCTTACCTTTTGGCACAGAGTGATAGAATCAAAGGATCACCGGCACGCACGATCCCAACTTCACATAAGAGACTTTTTGAGCACATCCTTGCACTTTTTTCTTTGTTTTCACTTCACAGACTTTTCTTCACCGGATATTGTTTTGCAATACATCATGTTTCTTCATTAATTGATAAGTCATCAAGCACTTTATAGTCAATACCACTATTGTTTACACGTTTGCACGTGCACTTTAGTGGCTGTTTTGTAATATTATTGTTATATTCTAAGGGCTCTTTCACACGGGCTTTCCGTATGTCCGCAAATCATCCTATTTTTTTGCGTATGATTTGCGGACATAATGTAAGTCTATGGCATTGCGGATGTCAGCGGAATATCCGCTGACATTCGATTTTCCTCCTGTCAGTTCTGTTCCGTTTTTTGGAACTGAACAGAACCCTATTTTTCCTCCGTTCAAAAAACGGAAAGGAAGGAAAATCGGATGTCAGCGGTGTCATCCGCAATCCCCATTGACTTACATTAGGTCCGCATATCATCCGCAAACGGATGGGATGATATGCGGACCTACGGAGCGGATGACAGAAATGTCATCCGCTCCATGAAAAAAAAAAAGGACCGCAGCGGAGCTCTCACACGGAAAGCCCGTGTGAAAGAGCCCTAATGATTAATTTTAGATGTTTTTACAATTTTTATCAGCAAATATGGTAATTTAGCACAGTATCATTATTGTTTACACGTTTGCACGTGCACTCTTGTTGCTAATTTGATACTCACAATTTATATGTAGTTTCATTTATATAGGGTAGCGCAGTATTATACCATTTTTCACATGCTTGAGATCACTATTCACACAAGATAGTGTTTTTGATTACTTGCTGCTTCCATAAATCCAACAAAGTACCTAGGCGCGAGTATATTATTCTTCTATCTCTATATAGGAGAAAGGATGAGTGGGATACTCCAAGTATGAACTATGCACAATCTTGAGGACAACTAGCTGAAATGTGTGGCAAGGCCGCTGCTTCACCTTGCCACTGAAGTGAAGATAGATAATGTGTTCCTGCTTGAATTACTCTTCAGGGTTCTAACTTGGCACTCCCTTTCTCACTTGCTGTGTGTGCTGACACCTGTCCACTAACTCTCCACTGGAGTGGTACCCTTCCTGAGCAGACCCCTGGCCAGCTTCCCGGTACTCACAGACACTGTTTTTCCCAAGGTTGCTCTGCCTCCAACTCCACTAGTCAGCTTTCCTGGACCTCCTGGCTCAGCTCCACACTCCTGCCTCACAAGGCCGACCGCCTGTGACCACCTTCCACAGCAGCAGAAGGAGAGGCGAATGTCACCCTCCTTCTGGGACCTGGCTTCCCGTCCAAAGACCCCTGTCACATGTGCCTTTGGCTTTTATAGCATATCCCAGGATGCACCACTGTTTTTGCCAACCCACTGGTATAGTTACAAAAGCCTGTGTGTCACTGGCTGGGTTTCCTCCACTGTGCAACAGGCTCCCCTATTGGACACAGTGGGGACAATCCCTCAGCCCAGATGAATCACACCCTGGACACATGCAACAGGCCAAACTAACAATCAGGCTCCCCTAATAAGCAGATGGAGACACAAGGCTTTACCTACCTAGCACCTTCCTAGGAGGGTGCTACATAACGTCACCACTGACCAACATAGTGTGGCTGTAACTTTGTCAGTGACTAATATAGTGCGGATGGAACGTCACCACTGACCAATATAGTGCGGATGTAACTTCACCACTGACCAATATAGTGCGAATGTAATGTTATCAGTGACCAATATAGTGCGGATGTAACATCACCACTGACCAATATAGCGCGGTTGTAACTTCGTCAGTGACCAATATAGTGCAGATGTAACGTCGTCAGTGACTAATATAGTGCGGATGTAACGTCACCACTGACCAATATAGTGCGGATGTAATGTCACCGCTGTCTAATATAGTGTGGATGTAACGTCACCACTGACCAGTATAGTGCGGTTGTAACTTCGTCAGTGACCAATATAATGCAGATGTAACTTCGTCAGTGACTAATATAGTGCGGATGTAACATCACCACTGACCAATATAGTGCAGATGTAACATCACCACTGACCAATATAGTACGGATGTAACGTCACCACTGACCAATATAGCGCGGTTGTAACTTCGTCAGTGACCAATATAGTGCAGATGTAACATTGTCAGTGACTAATATAGTGCGGATGTAACGTCACCACTGACCAATATAGTGCGGATGTAATGTCACCACTGTCTAATATAGTGTGGATGTAACGTCACCACTGACCTATATAGCGCGGTTGTAACTTAGTCAGTGACCAATATAGTGCGGATGTAACATCACCACTGACCAATATAGTGTGGATGTAACTTCGTCAGTCACTAATATAGTGCGGAGGTAACGTCACCACTGACCAATATAGCACGGTTGTAACTTCGTCAGTGACCAATATAGTGCAGATGTAACGTCGACAGTGACTAATATAGTGCGGATGTAACGTCACCACTGACCAATATAGTGCGGATGTAATGTCACCGCTGTCTAATATAGTGTGGATGTAACGTCACCACTGACCAATATAGTGCAGATGTAACTTCGTCAGTGACTAATATAGTGCGGATGTAACGTCACCACTGACCAATATAGTGCAGATGTAACATCACCACTGACCAATATAGTACGGATGTAACGTCACCACTGACCAATATAGCACGGTTGTAACTTCGTCAGTGACCAATATAGTGCAGATGTAACCTCGTCAGTGACTAATATAGTGCGGATGTAACGTCACCACTGACCAATATAGTGCAGATGTAATGTCACCACTGTTTAATATAGTGTGGATGTAACGTCACCACTGACCAGTATAGTGCAGATGTAACATCACCACTGACCAATATAGTACGGATGTAACGTCACCACTGACCAATATAGCACGGTTGTAACTTCGTCAGTGACCAATATAGTGCAGATGTAACTTCGTCAGTGAATAATATAGTGCAGATGTAACGTCACCACTGACCAATATAGTGCAGATGTAACATCACTACTGACCAATATAGTATGGATGTAACGTCACCACTGACCAATATAGTGCGGATGTAACGTCACCACTGACCAATATAGTGCGGATGTAACTTCGTCAGTGACTAATATAGTGCGGAGGTAACGTCACCTCTGACCAATATAGTGCGAATGTAACATTACCACTGACCAATATAGCGCGGTTGTAACTTTGTCAGTGACCAATATAGTGCAGATGTAACGTCGTCAGTGACTAATATAGTGCGGATGTAACCTCACCACTGACCAATATAGTGCGGATGTAATGTCACCGATGTCTAATATAGTGTGGATGTAACGTCACCACTGACCAATATAGTACGGTTGTAACTTCGTCAGTGACCAATATAGTGCAGATGTAACTTCGTCAGTGACTAATATAGTGTGGATGTAACGTCACCGCTGTCTAATATAGTGCGGATGTAACTTCATCAGTAACCAATATAGTGCGGATGTAACTTCGTCAGTGACCAATATAGTGCGGATGTAACGTCACCGCTGTCTGATATAGTGTGGATGTGACGTCACCACTGACCAATATAGTGCAGATGTAACTTCGTCAGTGACTAATATAGTGCGGAGGTAACGTCACCACTGACCAATATAGCACGGTTGTAACTTCGTCAGTGACCAATATAGTGCAGATGTAACGTCGACAGTGACTAATATAGTGCGGATGTAACGTCACCACTGACCAATATAGTGCGGATGTAATGTCACCGCTGTCTAATATAGTGTGGATGTAACATCACCACTGACCAATATAGTGCGGTTGTAACTTCGTCAGTGAACAATATAGTGCAGATGTAACTTCGTCAGTGACTAATATAGTGCGGATGTAACGTCACCACTGACCAATATAGTGCAGATGTAACATCACAACTGACCAATATAGTACGGATGTAACGTCACCACTGACCAATATAGCACGGTTGTAACTCCGTCAGTGACCAATATAGTGCAGATGTAACCTCGTCAGTGACTAATATAGTGCGGATGTAACGTCACCACTGACCAATATAGTGCAGATGTAATGTCACCACTGTCTAATATAGTGTGGATGTAACGTCACCACTGACCAGTATAGTGCGGTTGTAACTTCGTCAGTGACCAATATAGTGCAGATGTAACTTCGTCAGTGAATAATATAGTGCGGATGTAACGTCACCACTGACCAATATAGTGCAGATGTAACATCACTACTGACCAATATAGTATGGATGTAACGTCACCACTGACCAATATAGTGCGGATGTAACGTCACCACTGACCAATATAGTGCGGATGTAACTTCGTCAGTGACTAATATAGTGCGGAGGTAACGTCACCTCTGACCAATATAGTGCGAATGTAACATTACCACTGACCAATATAGCGCGGTTGTAACTTTGTCAGTGACCAATATAGTGCAGATGTAACATCGTCAGTGACTAATATAGTGCGGATGTAACGTCACCACTGACCAATATAGTGCGGATGTAATGTCACCGATGTCTAATATAGTGTGGATGTAACGTCACCACTGACCAATATAGTACGGTTGTAACTTCGTCAGTGACCAATATAGTGCAGATGTAACTTCGTCAGTGACTAATATAGTGTGGATGTAACATCACCACTGACCAATATAGTGCGGATGTAACTTCGTCAGTGACTAATATAGTGCGGATGTAACGTCACCGCTGTCTAATATAGTGCGGATGTAACTTCATCAGTGACCAATATAGTGCGGATGTAACTTCGTCAGTGACCAATATAGTGCGGATGTAACGTCACCGCTGTCTGATATAGTGTGGATGTGACGTCACCACTGACTAATATAGTGCAGATGTAACTTCGTCAGTGACTAATATAGTGCGGAGGTAACGTCACCACTGACCAATATAGTGCGTATGTAACGTCACCACTGACCAATATAGTGCGGTTGTAACTTCCTCAGTGACCAATATAGTGCAAATGTAACATCACCACTGACCAATATAGTGCATATGTAGCGTCACCACTGACCAATATAGTGCGGATGTAACTTCGTCAGTGACCAATATAGTGCGGATGTAACGTCACCGCTGTCTAATATTGTATGGATGTAACGTCACCACTGACCAATATAGTGCAGATGTAACTTCGTCAGTGACTAATATAGTGCGGAGGTAACGTCACCACTGACCAATATAGTGCGGATGTAACTTAGTCAGTGACCAATATAGTGCGGATGTAACGTCACAGCTGTCTAATATAGTGTGGATGTAACGCCACCACTGACCAATATAGTGCGGATGTAACTTCGTCAGTGACTAATATAGTGCGGATGTAACGCCACCACTGACCAATATAGAGCGGATGTAACTTCGTCAGTGACTAATATAGTGCGGATGTAATGCCACCACTGACCAATATAGTGCGGATGTAACTTCGTCAGTGACTAATATAGTGCGGATGTAATGCCATCACTGACCAATATAGTGCGGATGTAACGTCACCACTGACCAAGCTAGTGCCAACAAGAAGCATTATTATAATTAATATATATAGCACTGTGATCTCTAATATAAGAGAAATTCCCCCCAGTACCCCTTTCCAGGAAGAATGCCAATGCTGGACGTTTGTTATCCAGTCAGTGAGTGACATAATAGTATTTCTAGGTGCAATTCTCAGATTGCAGCAATGACCTCTCACCTGAATTATCTCTGTGACATACGTGACACTTTCTATAGATTACGTCTTCTATTTCCTTGTGATCTTTCCCCATCCTCACTACTCTGTTATAGTTCCCGTTTGATAACTGCTCACGTCTCCTAGTGAGTGACTATAGCCACAGGAAAGCCGACAGCGGGGGGGGGGGGGGGGGGTCGTTTCACGTATGCAGCTTTCTACTTTTCTTATGTTGTAGGATTTACAGGGAAGTGAAGATCTGGTATGACATTGCCCTCACCATACACGGTACAATCAGACTGTACAACCGCTCTACAATCTTCTTATCAAAATTACGTAATATGAGGTCCTATGCACTTTATTCACTTCAGCCCTGGAAGGTTTTACCCCTTCATGACCAGGCCATTTTTTGCTATTCAGCGCTGCGCTACTTTAACTGGCAATTGTATGGTCATGCAACACTGTAGCCAAATAAAATTTATATCATTTTTTTTTTCACGCAAAAATCTTTTTAGTTGTATTTGATCACCACTAAGTTGAATTTTTTTTATTATATAAATGAAAAATAAATAATAAATATATATATATATATATATATATATATATATATATATATATATATATATATATATATACTTATTTATTACTAATATATTATATTATATATATAATTATTAATATATTACTTTCTACTATAAAGAATCCAATTTCTTCATAAATTGAGGCCAAAATTTATTATGCTACATGTCTTTGGAAAAAAAAATTTTTTCCAATAAGTGCATATTGATTGATTTTTTTTTTTATAAATTCACTGTTTATTGAAAAAGAAATAGGCATACAACATATGTAAGAGCAGTGGTACATGTCCAAAAACATTAGGCAAGCAGAAGGCAATGTACAAGGTAATAAATGAAAACACATCTCAGGACAAGCGGTCCAACATAGAGAAACACGAGAGGTAAGAACCAAGAGCCGACAACAGGGCGTTGGCCCTCCGGAAAGGTCTCAATCCCTATCCCCGCCGGCATCCATCAAATGGCCAGCCTATGGGGGCAGGGAGGGACCGATCCGGCGACCCGCCCCGCTTATAAATTCCGAGAGGCAGGTAGGTTACGTATGCCTAAAGAGAATAAAATCTCAAAAGAAAGGAAGCAATAGAACAGAGAGGGGAGGGAGAAGGTTGAAAAAGGAAAAGAGGAGAAGGGGGGGGGATGATGGCCACCCGGCCCGCCGACGTCCAGCTAGGCGATCAAAGTTTTATATTCATCGGAGAAGCTGAATTCATGCCAATAGTACCATCGTTTGAGGAATTTCTCCCTAGTGCCCCTGTCAGTCGCAACGAGGTCTTCCATTTCATTGATATGTGCCACTTTTCGCAGCCACATTGCCACCGTGGGAGATTGTGCCTGTTTCCAGAGAAGAGGGATACAGCTCTTTGCCGCCGTTAGCAGGAGCGGCAAGATTGATTTCCGATAAGAAGACCGCGGAAAGCTATTGTGGTGGAGAAGGAAGAGAGCAGGATTCAAAGTGAGGGTATGATCTGTGAACTTCTGCGAAATATGCATCACTTCCTTCCAGAAGGGTTGCAGTCTGTTGCAAGACCAGAAAACGTGGAGGAGGGATCCCACCTCCTCCCCACATCGCCAGCAGAGATTTGAGCATGAAGGGAACATCTTATGCAGTCTGGCTGGGGTGTAGTACCACCTGGTTAAGAGCTTATAGCCAGCCTCCTGATACTTGGAGCACGTGGAAGTCTTATAGGTGAAAAAGAAAATACGCTCCACCTGGTGGTCCGAGAGAGAGAGCCCTAGGTCCCTTTCCAAGTGAGTCAGGTACAGGGGTCTGAAGGATGGATCGGAGCCTGATAAAAGGCGATAGAGCAGAGAGATAGTATGGCGCAAGGGAGAGTCCGATGCACAAAGTTCCTCAAAAGGAGTAAGGCGTCTCGTAAATGAGGTTGCCGGTGGCAGGGATTGCAGGAAGTGAGCCAGCTGTATCTTTTGCCAGAATGACAATGTGGCAAAGGTGTGATCCGAGAAAAGAGTTTGCCGAGAGATCCAACGACCACGGACAATGAAATGTCTAGCCTGGTGGCGACCGCTGGACTTCAAGGCGCGAAAACCTGAGTCATTCAGGCCCGGGGTGAATTCCTGGTTATCGAGCACCGGAAACAGAGGTGAAGGAAAGGTCGCGATGGAGCCCTCTCTACACAGCCTGCGACCCAACGCCAGGGTGGTTCCTATGGTCGGGTGATCCGAGGTCCTGCGTGGCAGGGCAGAGGCTCCCCAGAACAGAGACTCCGGCGGGGAGTCACCAAAGCTCCGCTCAATGCGCACCCATTGTTTCAGTGAGCCATGCACATGCCAGTCCAGAATCCTGGCCAGGTGGCAAGAGGCATAATATAGCGATGCGTCTGGGAAGGCCATGCCGCCATTCAGTTTGGGCATACGGAGAACCCTGAGCGCTAGACAGGGGGAGCTCCGAAGCCACAGAAACCTGCGGAACACCTCATTGATCTTCCGAAGGAAGGCCTGGGGGACAGAGATAGGAAGGGCTTGCAACACATAAAGCAGACGGGGCATGACATTCATTTTTATGATGTTACAGCGCCCGAACCATGAGAACATTCCCTTCTGCCAACCCTCCAAATCCTTCCGGATATGCACTAGAAGAGGAGGGAAGTTGCAATCGAAGATCAGGGCGGTTGGGGAGAAAAACGCCCAGGTATTTAATATGCGAGGAATTCCATTTAAAGGGAAAATCCCTCTGAAGAACATATTGATTGATTTGTGTAAGAGGTATAGCGCCTACAAACGATGGTATAAATACTGGCATTTTTTTATTTATACTACTACTACTACTACTTTTTTTACTATACTACTTTTTTTTTCACACAAAAAGCTTTCTTTTAGTTGTATTTGATCACCACTAAGTTTACATTTTTTTATTATATAAATGAAATAAAAAAAAAATATATATATATATATTGTTCTGCTTCGTGTTATTGAACTGTTGTATATCACTAGTCAGACAGCTTAACAATAATTCAGAAGTCAAGAAACGTGAGACATCAAATCTGTATGTATTCTTTTTTCTGAATAACTTTGTAAAAACTGAATTTTTGTAAAATCCTACCTGTAAAATTCCTTTCTCTGAGTCCTCCGACAGTCGCCGCCTCTTCATATTCGTCACAATGGGTATTAGACTTTGCTCCGAAGGAGTAGCTAGGCAACAGAATATGTTAACATTAAAGCTTTTAACATATCCCACCCTCAAGGGGTGGTCCCCTCAGTCAATACCCTCCTACTTCCTGCAACCATATCTCAGTTTCAGTGGAATAGCATTAGAGTATACAACCAAACCCCAAAAGAACGGGCGGGGGCGGCGACTGTGGGAGGACTCAGAGAAAGGAATTTTACAGGTAAGATTTTACAAAAATTCCGTTTTCTCTTACGTCCTCTGACAGTCGCCGCCTCTTCATATTCGTCACAATGGGGACGTCCCAAAGCAGTGCAAACATGAGGGGTGGGAAACGCATCCGCGCCGTAAGGCAACGCAGTCTCCGCATCAAAGAAAGGAACCTTACCAAAGGAAGGAAACCAGCTGGGCAACAGGAAAAAAATTGCTCAACAGGAGCAACAACCCAGGAAAAACAAAGAACCAGGGGATAAAAAACCTATCCCAACAGCCAGAGGTCCCAACAAGGGACCCTAGGGAACTGCCGCACTAAGAACCTTGCGGCCAAAGGAAGCATCTGCCGATGCTTGAACATCTACCTTGTAGAATTTTGTGAAAGTGTGCACGGTCGACCAGGTCGCGGCCTTACACACCTGGGCTACAGAAGCCCCATGACGACAGGCCCAAGACGTACTCAGAGATCTAGTAGAGTGCGCCTTCACAGGCACAGGGGGAACCTTCCCCTGCAAAGCATATGCCTGTTCAATGGTCTGCCTGATCCATTTGGCGATGGTAGAGGCCGACGCCCCCATGCCCACCCGAGGACCATCAGGAAGAACAAACAAGGAATCCGTCTTTCGAAAAGACTCAGTCAATTTAAGGTAAACCCTTATCGCCCGAACAACATCCAAAGAATGTAGTCTCACCTCTTTCGGGTGTTTAGGCTTCGCGCACAGCGAAGGCAAGACAATATCCTCATTTAGATGGAATTCCGAAACTCGCTTCGGAAGAAAAGAAGGATTAGGTCGCAAGACCACCTTATCCAAGTGAATAACCAGATACGGAGACTTGCAGGACAAAGCTGCCAGCTCCGACACTCTGCGAGCCGAAGTGATCGCAACCAAAAAGGCGACCTTTTTGGACAACATAGACAACGAGATCTCCCTGATCTGTTCAAAAGGAGCACGTTGTAACACAGATAGAACGAGATTCAAGTCCCAAGGGGGCAGAGGATCCCTCCTAGGAGGAACCAGATGCCGCACACCCTGAACAAAAGTGCCAACCAAGGAGTTGGAAGCCACGGGACGTTGAAACAGAACGGCCAGCGCAGACACCTGACCCTTTATCGTAGCCAGCGCCAAACGCTGATCGACACCTGTTTGAAGGAAGGACAACACTCGGGAAACCGAGTACGTGCGGGGTGAAAACCCCCTGGACTCACACCAGGCAAAATAGGCCTTCCAAACACGGTAGTAAACCTTCCCCGAGGAAGACTTCCTCGCGTTGATCAAGGTATGAGCGACCTCAGGGGAGAGACCCCTCTCCTTCAGGACCTCGGTCTCAACAGCCAGGCTGTCAAAGCCAGCGACTGTAAAGCAGGATGGTATATCGGCCCTTGAGACAGGAGATCGTCTCGAAGAGGCAGACGCCACGGGGCGTCGACCGCCAGATTCACGAGGTCTGCGTACCAGGACCGGCGTGACCAATCCGGCGCCACAAGAATCACCGTGCTGCGTTCCGAGTGTAACCTGCGAAGGAACCTGGACAGCAACTGAAGCGGTGGAAACGCGTACATCAGCTTGTACTGATGCCACGGGGCCACTAATGCGTCCGACGCGTCTGCCCGAGGGTCGCGCGCCCTTGCCACGAACCTTCTCACCTTGTTGTTGAGACGAGACGCGAACAGGTCCACATCTGGAAGACCCCACTTCGCGCACAACATCTGGAATACAGCCGGGTGGAGAGACCATTCCCCCTGATCTAGGGTCTGGCGACTCAGATAGTCCGCCTGCCAGTTCTCCACCCCCGGAATGTGAACCGCCGTTATCGCCGGGACATGAGTCTCGGCCCAGGACAGAATGTCGGCCACTTCCCGAGCCGCTCGGGCACTCCTGGTGCCCCCTTGGTGGTTGATGTAGGCCACCGCCGTGGCATTGTCCGTCTGCACCCGAACCGGGCAGCCCTGCAGCCGGTCCGTCCAACGATGAAGACAGAGATTTATCGCACGCAATTCCAGAATGTTGATCGGAAGGGAGGACTCCTCCTCCGACCAAGTTCCCTGGGCGGACAGAACGCCCAGAACACCACCCCAGCCCGACAGGCTGGCATCCGTGGTGATTACCGTCCACGAGACAGGACGAAAAGACTTGCCCCCCGACACCGTCGGGGACTGGAGCCACCACAGAAGGTCTCTTCTGGTGCGATGGCCCAACGAGATTTGAAGATCCAGAGATTGAGGTCGCCCATCCCACCTGGACAGGATCTCCGCTTGGAGACCCCGCGTGTGAAACTGGGCAAAGGGAATCGCCTCGAAGGCCGAGACCATCAATCCCAGACATCTCATGCACGTCCGCAGAGACGAGTGTGGAACGTCCCTGAGGGACCTGACTTCCTCCTGAAGAGTTCTGAGTTTGTCTCCCGGCAGGAAGACCTTCACCTGAACCGAGTCCAGGATCATTCCCAGGTAGGGAAGACGAACCGACGGACTCAGTGTCGACTTTGGAAAATTTATCGTCCAACCAAACTCCTGCAGAGTTTGCATCGTGACAGACAGGTCCTTCTCCAGATCCTGGCTGGTCGCAGACCGAACCAGAATGTCGTCCAGATACCCCAGGACAGAGATGCCCTGGGCTCTCAATAATGCCAGAACCGGTGCAAGCACCTTGGTGAAAACCCGCGGAGCCGAGGCGAGACCAAAAGGTAACGCCACGAACTGGTAGTGATCCTCCGCAATGGCGAATCGAAGGTACCTCTGGTGACCCTCGAAAATGGGGATGTGAAGATACGCATCCTTCAAATCGATGGAGGCCATGAATTCCCCTGGAACCAGGGCAGCCACCACCGACCGCAGGGATTCCATGCGGAACTTGCGAACCCGCACAGAGCGGTTTAGAGCCTTCAAGTCCAGAATTGGACGAACCTTGCCCTCCTTCCTGGGCACGGTGAACAGATTGGAATAAAACCCCTGAAATCTGTCCCGATGAGGCACCGGAACCACCACTCCCTGAGCCCTCAGGTCTCGCACCGCCAGGTGCAGGTCCCGTAAACGCTCTGGAGACAGTTGAAGATTTGAGGGAAAAAATCTGCTCTCCGGCCGAGAGAGAAACTCGATCTTGTAACCAGATCGAACGATCTCCTGAACCCACCTGTCCCGCACGCGGGCCAACCAGGGTTGAAGAAAACTGAGCAAGCGTCCCCCCACCCCAAAACTGGGTGAGGGCGCCCCTTCAGGCCGCACTGTTATGGGCAGCGGGTCCGGACTGACCGGACTTCTGTTTACCAGACCAGGGCTTCTTTTGAGAGCCTTGTCCTTTGAACGGTTTGCCCTTGTAGTGCGACCGAAAGGCACGAAAGGACCCCTGAGGGGGCCGAAAATTAGCATGCTTCTTCCCAGAAGCCCCCTTAGCCTTGGGGAAATGGGGCAAGAGAGTGCTCTTACCTCCGGTGATCCCCTTAATCAACACATCCAAGGACTCCCCAAAAAGGCGACACCCATCATAAGGCAGATTGGCTAAGGTCTTACGTGAAGATTGGTCCACCGACCAACACTTCAACCAAACCAGGCGGCGAGACAACACCGCCACGCTGTGCACACGTGCAGCCAACGGAACTAAATCCAAGTCCGCATCACACAGATACATGACACCCTGGTGGATCTGATCCACCATATCCAGGGTCGCCGGCGAGGCCGAATCGGCCACTAGGACGCGCCTAAGCATCTGCGTCCAACTTGCGACAGCCTGGGCCGCCATGAGAGAGGCAAACAGAGCCTTAAGCATCGAACCCGTAACAGAATAAGTATGACGGGCAAGAGACTCCAATCTTCTATTCGTGGCATCACGGAACACCGGGGAATCCTCTGCAGGAATCGCAGTGGATTTGTTCAAAACCGCAATTGCGTGATCCACCGGGGGTGGTACACACCACCGTTCATCGGTGGACGGCGAAAAAGGATAACGCAGCTTGAACCTACTTGGCACAGCAAAAGGCTTACGCAAATTGCGCCATTGTTCCTTCACAGCGCGCTGAGAATCATCATTGCAGGGAAAAACCTGCGGTGTCCTGCGTTTTCTCTGCGTCCCATAAGCCGCCAAGGCAGCGGGGGGACACACTTCATCCTGCAAACGCAATGTTTGCTTTATGGAAGCAATCAATTCATCCATGATTGCAAGCTCTTCAGGCGAGCCAGGGGGAGAATTATCAACCCCCTCAACTTCAGCCTCCACTTCGGACCCCACTAGATCTAGGGAGGAGCGGGACCCCGATAAGGAGGCCCCCGCCATAACAACCCCATCACCTTCGCCCTCAGAATCAGAGGAAAGAGCAATTCTGGGTCTTTTAGTAGATTGAGCAGCCACCAGCATCTGCACCTGAGCAGCAAGGCCAGCCACAATAGTGGCCAAATCCCCCCCTGGGGGGGAAGCAGCGGTCCCCTGGCTTTCCACCAAGGTGGCAGGAAATTTGCCCTCCTGAGAATCCATTGCCCCAATATAATATGCCGGGGAATAAAGGGTTAACTGCCCCTTTAACAAGCGCGGCGAGCGCAGCCCACCGCACCACACACAAGCACAATGAGACCCCCACAGGGAATAATAAACTTAACACAGGCAATGGATAGCAAGAACAGAAGGATAAAACCTGAGGAGACCCTCGCCGCTGCCTCGATCGATGTACCCAGGAGAAGAGGAAGTGATGAGACCAGGGCGCTCTATTAAAGCCTATGGGAGGCTACAAGAAAATGGCCGCCATGCATGTAAAACATGCGGCCGGAGCGAGTGTAGGCAAAATGGTGCCGTTTGGCGCCGAAACCGCCGCTCCTCAGTACAGTAATGCACATAACACCATCCACATAAAAAGCATGGCAGATCGCCGCAGCGATCGCTGTATAGTGCCCAAACATGCCACAAAACATGCCCCACAGCACACAGCTTCTCACACTGACAAGGCTGACACAGACAGTGTCACACAGCTCCCCCCCCCCTTGCAGCCCGCAGCATGCAGCAGAATGAAAGGGAGACAAACAGTGAGAACAGAGGCAGGTTACACAGTCCCAGACTGACACCCCCCCAGACAGACAGGTCCCCACATAGATACACTTACCTCTCAATGGCGTGGGGGACCCGCACAGGCGAACAAGCCGCTGCACATGAGGCAGGGAGAGTCGCATACAAGACGCACAAAATGGGGGTTAAGAAACCGCACAGCGTCCAGTGAGGTAGCCACCTCACCAATCATCCCTGCACCGAACAGGGATGGGTCGTTCACTGTGCCAGGAGCGTTACCTGGCTGAACGCTCGATGGCAGGCTGGGAAGCCACTGACCCACGACCTGCGACCAGGGGGATCAGTCCGAGACCCAGCCCGCATAATCCTCTTCGTCAGAAGAACTAACTAATGCTGACAAAAAGAACAGCTAGGTAAAGATAGAGAAAAAACTCAAACAAAAAATCAAAAAAGAAGAAAGAGGCTGGGGCACAAAGCCCCAGCACAGAGAGAACCAGCTACTCCTGACAAGCTAGACATTGAAACTGAGATATGGTTGCAGGAAGTAGGAGGGTATTGACTGAGGGGACCACCCCTTCAGGGTGGGATATGTTAAAAGCTTTAATGTTAACATATTCTGTTGCCTAGCTACTCCTTCGGAGCAAAGTCTAATACCCATTGTGACGAATATGAAGAGGCGGCGACTGTCGGAGGACGTAAGAGAAAAGACAATTCCCTCATTAGTTCTGGAATAGATATACAGTTCCAGGTTAAAGGTTACTGCCCTTCCCTCTGAGGGGAATACCTTTTCCTGTCAAGCTCTAGCAAATACACTTCCAGGTTAAAGGTTACAGCCTCTTCCTCTATGTTCTGGCAAATAATAACTATAATAACTCTGACCACTAGATGGCAGCAACATAAACAACATTGCAGTATAATCTGTAACAGCACATTACTATGACCAATATGAGCAGAACACTCCCTGTCTGGCATAATTTATTATGTCACTACCCAAACAATTACTGCTATGCAGAAAAAACATAAACAGGTAAATGGAATCCTAGTTAGTCTGAAATCAAAACTATAATGTCTGCTATAGGTCTGAGATAAATTCTGGCAGTCTCATTTTTTACAATCTTGACCTCTACCTTTCTAACCTTGCCATCCCTGCTAGGTAGAACATTGACAATAAGTCCTACGGGCCAATCGTTTCTGCTCTCTTGGCTGTCCTTCAACAGAACAACATCACCCACTTTTACATTTGGGCGATCCTCAGACCATTTCCTGCGGCGTTGCAGGTTTGACAGATACTCTCTCTTCCATTTTTTCCAAAAGGTGTCTGCCAAGCATTGTACTTGCTTCCATTGTTTCGCATGGACTTGAGTTGTACTTATGGTTCCAGATGGAGCAGATAAAGAGTTCACCTTTTGAGTCAACAACATTGCTGGGGTAAGAACCATAGGTGTATCTGGGTCCGAGGACACAGGAACTATAGGCCTGGCATTCATAATAGCTGTCACTTCTGCCATAAAGGTGCTTAAAGTCTCATGGGTCAAGTTAGCAGGTTTGGTTTGTAGCAACATAGCGTCCAAGATTCGCCTGGCAATACCTATAAGTCTCTCCCAGACACCACCCATGTGTGAGGAGTGTGGAGGATTAAAGACCCATGTACATCCTCTGTCTTGGAGAAAGTCTTGCAATTGTGATTCACTGTCACAAATGTTAAGTTCTTTGCAGGCTCCTACAAAGTTTGTTCCTTTGTCAGAACTGAGCAGTTTTGCTGGGCCACGAATTGAGAAGAATCTCCTCAAGTACAGATAGAACCTCCTAGTGGTGTTGCAAATGTACCCTAGGACAGTCTTGCTATCAGTGAAGAATTTCACAGCATCAAAGTCAGTGTCTAGTTCATCTGTGATTAGCTCAGACATTTCGACTGCAAGTACAGCAGCACACAACTCTAAACGAGGAATAGTGTGGGCTGGTTTAGGGCTTAATTTGGACTTTCCCATGACAAATCCAACATGACACACATTTTCTGCATCAACTACTTTCAAGTAAGCTACTGCACCTATAGCTGTGGTGGATGCGTCTGAAAAGATACACAGTTCCTTCCTGCAAGCTGATGATAGCATCTGGCTATCTTTAGGTGCTCTAACGTTTGCAAGGATTCTGTCCTTTGAACCCACTCACTTAGTCTCTCCTGTGGAAGCAATGCATCCCATTCACTTTTCCCAGATGACAGTTCCCGAACTAGGACCTTACCTCTTATTGTCACAGGCGATACAAACCCTAGGGGATCATAGAGGCTATTTACAGTAGATAGAATGCCTCTACGTGTAAAAGGCTTTTCCTCTGAGGAAACTCTGAAAACAAAACTATCTGATTCTAGATCCCAATTTAGGCCTAGGCTTTTCTGCAGGGGAAGAGTGTCTGTACCTAGGCAAAGATCTTTAAGGTCCTTAGCTCTGTCTGCTACAGGGAAGGCTTCCATTACTTCTTGGCTGTTGGAAGCAATTTTATGAAGACACAGGTTGGATTCTGCCAGCATTTGCTTTGCTTTACTGAGGATGGAAATTGCATCTTCAGGTGTGCTAGCAGAAGCGAGTCCATCATCTACATAGAAATGTCTCAATACAAAGTGTTTGTCTTCTTGTCCATAGTGCTCTGCATCTTTCTGGGCAGCTTTTTGCATGCAGTATATAGCGACAGAAGGAGATGGGCTATTGCCAAATACGTGCACTTTCATTCTGTACTCGACAATTTCTTTGTCTATATCATTGTCTTTGTACCAGAGAAAACGTAGAAAGTCTCTGTGGTCCTCTCTGACAAGAAAACAATAAAACATTTGTCACACATCTGCTGTGAAAGCAACGGGCTCTTTTCTGAAGCGCATGAGGACACCTAGCAAAGTATTGTTTAGGTCAGGGCCACTCAAAAGTACGTCATTTAAAAAGACTCCTTTATACTCTGCACTGGAATTAAAAACTATTCTGATTTGGTTAAGTTTGTGTGGATGGTAGACACCAAACATTGGTAGATACCAGTGTTCCCTGTCTGTCTCAAGTGGTTCTGCAACTTCAGCGTGATCGTTGTCTAGCATCCCTTTAATGAATTAAATGAAATCTCTTTTCACCTCTGGCTTTCTCTGCAGTGTTTTGCTGAGTGAATGCAAACGCTTCATGGCTTATTACCTGTTACTAGGCAAAACACGTCTGGGTGTGCGAAAGGGGAGAGGGGCCACCCAACTGTGATTGTCATCTTGGTAAGCCTCTCTATCCATAATCTGCAAGAAGGTCTGATCCTCTATAGAGAGGGCCTGTTTGTCATCATCTTTAGTTTTCTGGAACACTGTAATCCCTAGATTGTTTTTTTCAATGTTGGAATTGACTTCTTCTTTACCATATAGTGTAAAAGAGTCACAGTGTTGTGTTGACCTGCCAAAGCTTTCCTTGACAACGAAGCTGTTGTGACAGGGACTGAGAAGGGATGTGCGTCCATTTGTTAACACAGACGTCTTCAGAGTGCTAATGTTGTCAGGCTGGTGCACTGTCCCCAGGCAAACTTCTCCTACAATGACCCACCCCAGGTCCAGTCTCTGTGCATAGGGGGCATTATAAGGTCCATTGACTTGCTGGCGCACCTTGTGTACCTGAAGGATGTCTCTCCCAAGAAGTAGAAGGATAGAAACATCTGGCTCAACAGCTGAGATAAGGTGAGCAATTGAGCGGAGGTGAGGGTGGTGATGGGCTACTTCTGGAGAGGGAATCTCAGTTTTGTCGTCAGGTATCATGCCACACTCTATTAGGGTAGGAAGCGGGAACTGCACTTTCTTATTGAAGGATTCAATGGTAAAGTCAGTAGCTTTCCTCCTGTGGTTTCAATTGTCCCCGCACATGTCCTTAGAGTGTATGGAACTGCACTTGCCTTAAGGTTAAAGATATCAAAGAAATCCGACTCTGTTCATCTAGCACTGCATACATTTTCACTGCTCTTTCTCTCTTGCCAGTGGGATACACGGTCACTAAACAGATTTTTGAGCATGATCGTGCACTCTTGCCTTGTCCACATACTTCAGTGCAATTAGACATTACTGAGGAGAGTGGGGTCTCTTGTTGCTCCCTGCCCTGATCTTTCCTGGGTTCTACAGTCTCTAGTGGAGCAGGAGCAGGGCCAGGGTGTAAAGCTGCAATATGTCTCTCACTGCCACATTCTGTACATTCTACTGGTATTTTGCAGTCTTTGGCAATGTGACAGGTAGATCCGCAGCACTTGAAACAGATGCCGTTTTGTTTAAGGAAAGACATCTGCTCTGCAATGGGTTTGCTTCTAAAGCCTTTGCATTTCTTTAGTGGATGTGGTTTTTTGTGTATTGGGCAATGTCTATCAGGGTTTTGTATGGTGTGTACCTTGTGGGTGCTTTGGTAGTCTGTGACTTCTGAAGGTACAGCTGTTTTGTGTGTGGATACAGAGGTCCTACCGTGAGGTCTCTCAGGTCTGTGCGATTGATTGCCGCTGGTGGTGAAGGCGAAACTGGGATCACTTCGGATTTTCGCTTGCTGTCGGACAAACCTAGAAAACACAGAGAAAGGGGGAAAAGCTACTCCATAATCTTCTTTGAATTTACCTCCCACAGACATCCACTTGTCTTGCAGATTTGAGGGTAGTTTCTCTACTATGGGATTAGTGCCTCTAGCTGTATCTAGATATGAAAGTCCTGGCAAGTAGCCATCCTCTTTGGCATATTCTATCTCTAGTAGAAGATCACTTAGTTCTTGTAGCCGCACGTTGTCTCTGTAGCCCACCTTGGGAAAGACTTCAAGTTTTCTCAACAGTGCACCTTCTATTACCTCTGGGGATCAATACGTTTCTTCTAGTCTTTTCCAGGTCATGTTGAGTCCTGCTTCAGGATTGAACAGGGTTGCTCTTCTCATCCTCTTCGCATGCTCTACTGACTCGGTACCAAGCCATTTTATCATTAAATTAAGCATTTCTGCTGGTGATAAGTTCAGGCCTTCAGTGGCATTCAGAAAGGAAGATTTCCATGCCCAATAGTTTTCAGGACAGTCATCGAATTGGAGAAAGCCTGAGCTAACCATTTCTTTGCGGATGAGATATTTGGTGACGTCCACTGCACATTGTTGTTCGCGCATGTAATCTATAGGTTGAGGCGATGGGAACACTTTTTTGTTCTTAGGGGTTTCTGGTACTTCATTCTTGATTTGCTGGCAGCCGCTGACCTCATGTGGTTGATTGGGCCTGCTCAGGGGGTCTGTTGATCTCGGCCTGACTTCCTTTGCTTCAGGTTTAAGAGACTGTTCCTTTGTGTGTGCATCAGTGAGGTTCTGGATGTACTCACTTGTACGATCTGCAGAGAATAGAGGTTTTTCTGGAACCTCTGCACCTTTATATGATTTTTCACTTCCTGATCGACTTGTTCCCATGTAGGCATCGGCCTCTGCTTGAGCAACTGCAGCTGCAGTCTGTCGCTGCAGGATGAGCAATTCTGCTTCTTCTTGTGCCATGACAGCTTTCTTTGCTGCTAACTCTTGCATCATTTTTGCTTCTTTTTCTGCGTACTGTAGCTGGACACGGGCAGCTTCTGCCTTAGCACGAGCTCTAACCGCTGAGGACATCTTGCTAGACCGTGAAGATCTGGATGCATGTGATTGTGCATTGTCTTGCTGGGCGCCGGGAATGTTCTCCCTGCCTTGCTGTGTCGGCGGTGTCGTGACATCAGCCTGGTACTTTGTTCCTGATCTTAGACTCATGCTGCAGTAATGGCGTCTCAGTTTATTCCAGACCGGACGTGGTTGTCTTTTTACTGTTCTGCTTCGTGTTATTGAACTGTTGTATAACACTAGTCAGACAGCTTAACAATAATTCAGAAGTCAAGAAACGTGAGACATCAAATCTGTATGTATTCTTTTTTCTGAATAACTTTGTAAAAAGACAATTCCCTCATTAGTTCTGGAATAGATAGCTCTTCTGAATGCTGTCTGCTGTATCAGGAGGTCAGTTGTGAAATGGAGGAAATACAGTTACAGGTTTAAGGTTACTGCCCTTCCCTCTGAGGGGAATACCTTTTCCTGTCAAGCTCTAGCAAATACACTTCCAGGTTAAAGGTTACAGCCTCTTCCTCTATGTTGTGGCAAATAATAACTATAATAACTCTGACCACTAGATGGCAGCAACATAAACAACATTGCAGTATAATCTGTAACAGCACATTACTATGACCGATATGGGCAGAACATATATATATATATATATATATATATATATATATATATATATATATATATATTACTTTCTACTATAAAGCATCCAATTTCTTCATAAATTGAGGCCAACATTTATTATGCTACATGTCTTTGGAAAAAAAAAACCAATTTCCAGATAAGTACATATTGATTGATTTTTGTAAGAGGTAAAGCGCCTACAAACAATGGTATAAATATTGGAATTTTTTTTTATACTACTATTGGCGATGATCAGCAACTTTTAGTGGGACTGCGATAGTACAGCGGGCAATCTGACACTAACTGACACTGGGTGAGAACTGACTAACTTCCAGTGACGTCTTCAGTGTAATGTGTGCTGCTTTTACTAGTAGATCTGGCTGTATTCTGGGAGAAAACACAGCCACATTACTGCTCCATGTATAGGGTGCTGTGCTGTTAGTAAACACAGGGCTCTGTACTGTGATTCGCTAATCCAATCAGAAGATCCTGGCTATAAATCATTGGCCGGGACCTGCTAACCGACTTGTACTGTAGCAAATGACAATTATACAGAATGGTGGGTGTGCACGCCCCCCTACCTGGAAATGCTGGATGACATATAAGTACATGATTAACCACTTCTGGACCGGAAGATTTCCCCCCTTAATGACCAGGCCATTACTTACTTTAACAGACAATACTCAGGTAGGCCGTGGCGTTTAAACCATGTTTAATTAGTACTAAAGGGCCCAAAGTGTGCCATGAAAATATCCCCCACACCATTACACCACCAGCCCGAACTGTTACTCCCCTCCCCCACACAATTACACCACCACCACCAGCCTAAACTGTTACCCCCCTCCCCCACACCATTACACCACCACCACCAGCCTGAACTGTTACCCCCCCTCCCCCACACCATTACACCACTACCATCAAAAGATTTTTCAGATTGGGATAGGTGTCGTTTGCCACCATCCCTAGTTACATATATGAATAAAAAAGTTTTTCTCCTCCATTTGGGATTTTGTCGGCAAACAGATACAAAAAATATAAAATTGTAAAGTTTTATTCAAAAAATACATAGAAAAATTGATCAAAATAGTTACATATATAGATATAAAATACATGTCATGGAACGCCAAGAATTGCTACCAAACATGAATAATCTAGTAATACATGGGGTGAAAACCCCCACAAAGTGACAGAGTACAAATCCTGATCCAACGCGTTTCAAACTTTGTGGAACTAACAGTTCAGTTCTTCATCAGGGAAGAGTAGATTTTTACACTCTGAAGAAAAAATGGAAAAAGCATAATAAAACAATGAGAAAACAGCTGCACATTCAAAAACAAGCATATCACCCTAGGGGTGATTACAACACATGTGTAGAGAGGAAGAAAGAGAGAAAAAAAAAAAAAAACACACACAACATCTAGACTGACCATGAGAGGGGAAGAGGGGAAAACTCTTGCATCCCAGTCCCTCCTGAAGTGGGTCAATCCCATGTTTTTCCTGTAGGGCCGCAGGCGGAATAAAAAATATTCACCAACCGACCGGCAGAAACACACTGAAAGAAAATATATATATATCTGTATATAGTAGGTGGGAATAGACAAAGATTATAAACTAAAGTCACTGTACTATATCCTAAATATTCCAAAGATCTGGATCAATGGACTAAAGGGCAGCTTGTTAAATGGTGCGTCCAAAGAAACAAGGGATGCATCCAAGAACAAAAAGCTATTACACATATAAAGGCAAAACCCATCAACCAAATAAAGGTCCTGTAATAAATAAACTCACATGGTATTCCAAGAAGAATAAGTTCTATGGTGAAGCCATGGATCCTAGGATCAAAGGTTCTTTCCAAGTGGATAGTAAATAAATTCCATGGAGGCTCAAAGCAAAGAGAAGCCCCCAATCCAGTGTAGATAGGTCCTCACATCATGGAGCACCCCTTTGGCAAGAGGGCTCCAGAGGACTGACGCCGGTCACGGACCTCGGCGTCCTAAAAAAGGGCGCCCGAGCGGGAGAAACCGCGCCAAAAGCACCCCCACTTCTGCCAGAAGTGACATCATAAACATGGCGCCAGACCGGAAGTGACGTCCTAAACATGGCGCCAGACCGGAAGTGGCCGGAAATGTCGGAATCGGCGGGCGCCGCACATCAAGGCTACCGCCGACTCCCGCACATCACCACTCAATAGGACCAATGGCCGCCGGCGCGGGCGCTGGCTGACCCCCAGTCCCAGAGGGAGACAAACATTTACCACCCCATAAAGACTGGGCGATCTGAATCATCCGTCCAACATCACAAGGATGTGGGAGGATGAAATACCAGCCAACCGCGCCGGACAGGAAGTCACATGGGACAAAAAACCCCCCATCCTATAGGGGGGGAGACGGGGAGCAAGCACACAATGCAAACCAATGGCAACCCCCAAACCCCCTCAAATGGCACAACCAAAGAAGAAAAAACCCACTGACAAAATACAAAAAAGTGAAAAATAAATAAAGTTGATAGAAAAATTGATAGAATAAATTAAAAGAAGGAAATCACTTCAATCCACTCTACACATGTGAGTGCCCGTACCTGGTATGCAGCTGTTAAATCCAGAAATTAGAATGCAATAGTCATACATGGACTGGTACTAATACATTCATAATGAAGCAACAGTGTCCGCCACATATCGGGACAAACTTGACATAGGGTTGGAACATGAGTGCATCTCCCGATGGATCAAAAGGGGATACTCATGTGGAGATGCACCAAAGTGCGTGGAAGAACACATGTTGCAATACATATGTACATGTATATATTGGATTCCAATAAAACAAACATGAATTAAATTAAATTAAATAACCCTACTTAGTCCTGAAAAACAGGATTTTTGAAGACAAGCTTGCAAGAGGATAAAAAAGGGGGAGGGAAAAAAAAAAAAAAAAGGAGGGAAAAAAGAAGAATAATTAATGTATCTCTAGTCCGTCTTGCCCGAGCTGAAGCCAGGCAAAAAGGGTCTGAAACTTTCAGTTTCATTGAGGCCGGGGTCCGTGGTCGCTCTAATCCAGCGTGCCTCCCTCTGGAGGAGGACCTTGTTCCAGTCGCCCCCCCTTGATGGAATGTGAGTGCGATCCAAAACAGTGAAATTCACAGATGGCATGTGGTAGCCATGAGCCCCAGCTACATGCCTGCCCAAGGGCAGGTAGAGGTTGCTGACTCTCATACTCACCAAATGTTTGCCTAGCCGGTCGTGAAATTCCTGCCTTGTTTTGCCCACATAAAAGGAACCGCACTCACACTCCATCAAGTAGACGACTGCCCTGGTCTTACAATTGGCAAAGTGCTTTAATCTAAAAGATCTCCCATTGGGCAAGGTGAAGGTGGTTCTCTGTTGGATAAACGGACAACAGACACAAGATCCACAGGGGTAGGTACCCCACACCCTGCAGGGATCTTGAGGTGATTCACCCCTATACTCACTATGTACCAATTGTTCACCAATGGATCCAGCTCTACGGTGTACTACTGAGGGTCTCTTGGTAACAAACCTCGAAAGAGTGGCATCCTCTGTCAAGATATGCCAGTGTTTGTTCAAAACTTTAAAGATTCTCTGGTGTTCATTAGAGTATCGTGTAATAAGTTTGACACTTTCCTCCTTTTTCTGGATGTTAGCTCTAAAGATCAAATCCCTTCTATCCATTACTTTAACTTTGTTAAAGGATCTCCTTAAGGCCGACTTGGTATATCCTCGTGCCAGAAGTCTTTGAGTTAGCTTGTCAGCTTCCAATTGGAAACTTTCAAAAGTGGTGCAATTGCGTCTGAGCCGCAAAAACTGGCTATAAGGGATAGACTTGAGTAACGGTTCAGGATGAAAACTACTGGCGTGGAGGATGGTATTGCCAGCAGTCTCCTTTCTGTAGAGACTGCTGGCCAACTTCCCATCCTCGTTCTTGCAGATGGTGAGATCCAAGAAATCTATGTGGTGAGTGTCGAACACCATGGTGAAGAACAAATTAAAGTTGTTCATATTGAGATGTTCCAAAAATTCTCTCAATAAGGTTGGAGACTGATCCCACACCAGGAATACATCATCAATGTATCTCTGCCACATAAGAATGTGGCAGGTATACATTGCAAGGCCCTCATCCGAGAAGAGGAAATGCTCCCACTCCCCCAGGTACAGGTTGGCATAGGTGGGGGCACAACATGTGCCCATGGCCACCCCCTGCACCTGGAGGTAGTGGGAGCCTCCAAAGGGGAAGATGTTGTGTTTGAGGATGAAATCTAACATAGTGAGCATGAAATTGTTGAACGCCCAGTCGTCCCGACTGCTTTGGTTGATAACCCGAGCCACCGCCTGAATTCCCAATTCGTGTGGAATACTATTATACAAGGATTCCACATCGATGGAGACCAGCACAGCGGACTCGGGAATCTGAAGGTTCTCTATGGCCTGAAGTAAATGTAAAGTATCCCTCGTGTACAAGGGCAGGCTAACAACGTATGGGCGCAAAAAATGGTCCGATACTTCGCTCATGCCCTCCGAGATACTGCCATTGCCCGATATGATGGGCCTTCCTGGTGGGCTGCTTACACTTTTGTGCACTTTGGGCAGGGCATACATTGTAGGGAGCTTCGGGTGTCTAGTACGTACAAAGTCCCATAATTCTTTCGAAATAACTCCCTGTATCCCTGCCTCATCCAACAAGCGATAAAATTCCAAGTTGGATTCTTCCAACAGGGAGGCCGGTACTTGTTTGTACCATTTTTGATCACTCAAAATTTTCAAACACATGCTCTCATAGTCCTTATTGTCCATTAAAACAATATTGCCCCCCTTGTCGGAGGGCTTAATTGTGATGGACGGGTTGTTCTGTAAGGATCTGAGAGCATGTTGTTGGGCTGTATTAAAGTTTCCCTGGAGTTCTTCCCTTGCCATATTCTCTACCTCCCAGGTGATCTGTTTAACGAACAAGGCCAAAGCTGGGTTGGTGTTAAAAGATGGAAATTTAGCTGAGCTTCTTCGAAAGTTGGTGAAATTGGGGGTATCTGCCATCTCTGCAGGGGGTTCTGGGATCCCAGTGTCTTCCTCCTCCTCAGAGGAACTATCGAAACCGCCCTCCATAAGAAGGAGATTGAGATCCCCGAGAGCCCTAAAATCAGCCGTGGTAAGTCCAGGCTGCAGATCAGGACCTGGGGTTTTGGGTTTGGAGTACATACTCTTGAAAAGGAGGTGCCGTGCAAACAGGTGCACATCTTTGACTAACTCAAACCTATCGACCGTGCGTGCCGGGCAAAAGGACAGGCCAAGGGATAGCACCTCACCTTCCTCTGGAGTGAGGACATGCGAGGATAAATTTATGATACTCAGATTTGAGATGGTGTTGACGGTATTGTTTGTGGGCTCTGTATCATATACGTCGCTATTCCTTTCTGGGTGCTTAGCTTTCCCCCTGTTGCACCCTTCTCTTGGCCTAAAAAAGGCCCATCATTTTGGTTTACAGTCTTGGGAACTGCCCCCAAATCTCGTTTGGTCGATAAAGCATTCGCCTCTTTTTGAATGGATTGGTTTGATTTATTTATTTGGGACCACTACCCTGGGCCTGTGATTTGGGCTCTTTGAAGGATCCCCTATTTCCATTGTTGGAAGCTCCAATTGTCGGTCCACCTCCTGTGTGGCGTTTGTGGGCCTGATAGCTTCCATCCCTATCCTGGCCTTTAAAGGGGTTCCCCTTTCTTTTAGCTGGACGACGATCTGTTGATGATGCAGCTGACGAAGAGGAGTGATTGGACTGGGAGTCCGAAGTATAATCACCTGGAGTAGGATTTGAGAGTCTATTGAGATTCCCAGGTTTCCTTTTGGGGAACTTGGTATCATTATGCCATCTGTATGCCTTCCCCTCTCTGAAGGCATTTTTATCTCTCCAGAATTTTTTGTCTTTCTTCTGGAGAATAGACTTTCCATACCTTTCAATGTGTTTTTTTTAGGTTGATTTCATGATTAGCATACTCCTCATGGGTTTTTAAGGGAGCTATTGTTTATATAGACTCTCAATTTCCACCTCCAGTTTTTTAAGCTGGGTGCGGTACTCAGCTTGTAACAGCTTCATTAGATTCTTGGAACAGGTATTAAGTTCTAATTCTCATTGTTTTATTATGCTTTTACTATTTTTTCTTCAGAGTGTAAAAATCTACTCTTCCCTGATGAAAAACTGAACTGTTAGTTCCACAAAGTTTGAAACGCGTTGGATCAGGATTTGTACTATGTCACTTTGTGGGGGTTTTTCACCCCATGTATTACTAGATTATTCATGTTTGGTAGCAATTCTTGGCGTTCCATGACATGTATTTTACACCACTACCATCAGCTTGAACCGTTACCCCCCTCCTCCTCCACACCATTACACCACCACCAGCCTGAACCATTATCCCCCCTCCCCACGCCATTACACCCCCACCACCACCAGCCTGAACCGTTACCCCCCCCTCTCCTTCCCCACACTATTACACCACCACCCTGAACCGTTACCCCTCCCCACACCATTACACCACCACCAGCCTGAACCGTTAACCCCCCCCCACACCATTACACCACCACCAGTCTGAACCATTGCTACAAGGCAGGATGGATCCATGAGCCAAATTCTGACCCCGCCATCGGAATGTCACAGCTGAAATCCAGACTCATGACGGCAGGCAACGTTTTTCCAATCTTCTATTGTCCAATTTTGGTGATCCTGTGTGAATTGTAGCCTCGGTTTTCTGTTCTTAGCTGACAGGAGTGGCACCCGGTGTGGTCTTCTGCTTCTGTAGCCCATCTGTGTTGTGCGTTCAGAGATGGTATTCTGCATACCTTGGATGTAACGAGTGGTTATTTGAGTTACTGTTGCCTTTCTATCATCTGGAACCAGTCTGCCCGTTCTGCTCTGATCTCTGTCACCAACACTTTAAAGTGGTTCTAAAACCTAAGAATTCCCTGCATTGACATAAAAAGTATTGACCCCCCCCCTTATACTTATCGGAGTCCCCACTCGATCCAGTGCTGTGCCCGCTATCTACTCTCACTTCCCAGCCTCATAGTCTTTGCTGAGGCAGTGGGAGAAATTGGCTCCCGCTGTTGTCAGTCAAATCCTGTGACAAGGTAACGGAGGCAGGCCTGAGCTGCGCTGCCTGTGTCTATGGACACAGGCCAGGCTGAGCTACGCTGCCTGTGTCTATAGACACAGGCAGCACAGTTCGGGATCAAGCCTGCAGCTGTGCCATGATAGGAAGCGGCTTTCTATGGTGTCACACCAAGAAGAGCAGCCAGGAGCAGCACCGGAGGACCCCAGAAGAGGAGATTCGGGGCCACTTTGTGATACTCTCAGATAAGTATAAATGAGTTTGCAATCATTTTAAGGGAAGTTTAAGAATTGTCCAGAACATTGCTGTATACAAAGCAGATATATAACGAGGTTCTACAACAAAGTATCCATTAATGTATCCATATTCTTATGAAGTCGGAAATGATGCAAAGTAAAAACATGACACAGAGCTCCTGAGGGTACAAGACAGGTAGAAATCCCCCCTCTTCCATTATTACACAAGCTGCAGGTTCACAGTTCTTGTTTTCTCTGCTACAAGTTTCTATTTCTGGGAAATGTTGTCATGCCTTGAGGAACAATACATTCCAGAGTTCAGAGATCAGCCAGATCCAAGACAGAAACTCGAAAACAGAAAGTATAAATAAAATTCCTCTGTGTCAGCAGCTATTTTCTAATCCAGTTAATGGATTGTATGTGGGGACTTCCCCCTCACCTAAGAGAGAAGACCAGGAGACAATTTTCTACCTTATGGAGGGCCATGTTGGAGGTGTGATATGCCAGGAGGAATGTAATCAACGTCAGGAGCAGAGTGTTTTCTACCTTATGGAGGGCCGTGTTGGAGGTATGATATCCCGGTGATGGGTATAATTTAGAAAGGTAGAGAGAAGGTCAGGAGCAGAGTATTTTCTACCTTATGGAGGGCCGTGTTGGAGGTGTGATATGCCAGGAGGAATGTAATCGTCAGGAGTAGAGAATTTTCTACCTTATGGAGGGCCATGTTGGAGGTGTGATATGCCAGGAGGAATGTAATCAACATCAGGAGCAGAGTGTTTTCTACCTTATGGAGGGCCGTGTTGGAGGTGTGATATGCCAGGAGGAATGTAATCAACGTCAGGAGTAGAGAATTTTCTACCTTATGGAGGGTCATGTTGGAGGTGTGATATCCCGGTGATGGGTATAATTTAGAAAGGTAGAGAGAAGGTCAGGAGCAGAGTATTTTCTACCTTATGGAGGGCCGTTTTGGAGGTGTGATATGCCAGGAGGAACGTAATCAACGTCAGGAGTAGAGAATTTTCTACCTTATGGAGGGCCATGTTGGAGGTGTGATATGCCAGGAGGAATGTAATCATCGTCAGGAGCAGAGTGTTTTCTACCTTATGGAGGGCCGTGTTGGAGGTGTGATATGCCAGGAGGAATGTAAGCAACGTCAGGAGTAGAGAATTTTCTACCTTATGGAGGGTCATGTTGGAGGTGTGATATCCCAGTGATGGGTATAATTTAGGAAGGTAGAGAGAAGGTCAGGAGCAGAGTGTTTTCTACCTTATGGAGGGTCATGTTGCAGGTGTGATATGCCAGTAGGAACATAATCATGGTCAGGAGTAGAGTGTTTTCTATCTTATGCAGGTCATGTTGGAGGGATGAAATCTTGGGGATGGGTGTAATCAAAAGGGTATAGAAAAGGTCAGGAGCAGAGTATTTTCTACCTTATGGAGGGTCATGTTGGAGATGTGATATCCCGTGATGGGTATAATTTAGGAAGGTAGAGAGAAGGTCAGGAACAGAGTATTTTCTATATTTTGGAACAGTCATGTTGGAGATGTGATAGCCCAGTGGTGGGTGTAATCAGAAAGGTAGATAGAAGGTCAGGAGCAGAGTATTTTCTACCTTATGGAGGGTCATGTTGGAGGTGTGATGTCCCGGTGGTGGGTGTAATTTAAGATGGTAGAGAGAAGGTCAGGAGCAGAGTATTTTCTATCTTTTGGAACAGTCATGTTGGAGATGTGATAGCCCAGTGGTGGGTGTAATCAGAAAGGTAGAGAGAAGGTCAGGAGCAGAGTATTTTGTACCTTATGGAGGGCCATGTTGGAGGTGTGAAATGCCAGTAGGAACGTAATCAAAGTCAGGAGTAGAGTGTTTTCTATCTTATGCAGGTCATGTTGGAGGGATGAAATCTTGGTAATGGGTGTAATCAAAAGGGTATAGAAAAGGTCAGGAGCAGAGTATTTTCTACCTAATGGAGGGCCGTGTTGGAGGTGTGATGTCCCGGTGATGGGTATAATTTAAGGTAGAGAGAAGGTCAGGAGCAGAGTATTTTCTATCTTTTGGAACGGTCATGTTGGAGATGTGATATCCCAGTGGTGGGTGTAATCAGAAAGGTAAAGAGAAGGTCAGGAGCAGAGTATTTTCTACCTTATGGAGGGTCATGTTGGAGGTGTGATATGCCAATAGTGAATGGAATCAGAAAGGTAAAGAGAAGATCAGGAGCAGAGTATTGCTGTTTTATGGAAGTCATATTGGAGGTGTGATATTCCGGTGATGGGTGTAATCAGAAAGGTAGAGAGAAGGTCAGGAGCAGAGTTTTTTCAACCTTATAGAGCAGGGGTCTTCAAACTATGGCCCTCCAGTTGTTCAGGAACTACATATCCCATCATGCCTTGTCCTGTCTGTGAATGCCAGAGTTTTGCAATGCCTCATGGGATGTGTAGTTCTGCAACAGCTGGAGGGTCGTAGTTTGAGGATCCCTGTTATAGAGGGACATGTTGGAGGTGTGATATTTCCGATGGTGGGTGTAATCAAGAAGGTAGAGAGAAGGTCAGGAGCAGAGTATTTTCTATCTTATAGAAAATACATTTTAAACACTTTGGTACATACGATTAAAAATAATTCTGATAGACATAGGTACATACATATATGCATGCAGGAATGGACTGCTACCTTGACAAACACCGAAGAACAAACCTGGGACTGCTGGATGCCCTGGGCGCACTTCACAGGTATGGAGGCCTACCTACGGGCAAATGGCTGAGTTGGTGCAGAGTGTTTTGGAACCCGCTGGGCCTCTGCCCTGGTCTTCCCCCACTCTTTTTCTCCCACCTCCTTCCTTCTTTTTCTTCTCCTCACCCCATCCCCATCTCCCTACCTCTATTTTGACTCCTCACTTCTTCTACTTTCAGAGGTTTCTCCTCTGCTGCCTATTATCCTACCTACAGATTATTTTACTATATCAGGTTCCGTCCCTCGAAGATTGAATGTTAGGTGCACTCGGTTTTGTTATGGTGTCATCTGCGCCCTTTTTTTTTTCTTTCGAAAACTCAAAGTTTGTCTGCAGTGTTTAAATGTGAAGTAATCTATTTGTATAGGATTACCTATAGCGCTTGCTTAAATTTCTAGAAAATTATACAATAATGAAAAACAGTCCTAACGCTGTTTGAGATATTCAAAAATTGTTAAAGTGCATATGAAGTGTAACAAAACCCCCGTGATCCAATGTAAGTAGTATATCAAAAATTTAAATACTTTAAGATATATATAAATTCATATAAATTCAAAGAATATTAATGGTAAAAACACAAGTTCATAAACGGTGCATGAGGAATGTAAATACTCTCACAAATTTTCCATATAGTTCATGTGCAAAAAAATGACTTCTAGTGATGAAAGTTCAATTCAATAAAGTGCACAGTGAATAGTGCCTAGTGCTTGGTGATAGGTTTTCCACTCTATCCCTGGTATCACTCCTTATGCTCCACCGTGACAGATAGAAGAATTTCTCACTCACCAGATCACTTGGGTCCTATGTGCCTTACGACACTAGGACCATAAGAGCTTGGGTGACCCCTCAGGGCCGGGATACATTCCCTCCAGATGGATACCTTCTCCTATAGCAACGCTCCTCCTGCTATTCACCTCCAACCAAGGATATATACAAAAGAAGGGGAAGGTCCAGATAGTGCAGTAACGTTTTTTCAACAGGTAATTTTATTGCACAATATCCAAACAAGCCATTACAGGGTCCAAACGTAGATAAAAAGGAATAAAGATGGATAAACCACCGTCACATATGCGATCTACGGCGTGGAGAGCGGCACTTCCGGCTTGCGTTCCACCCAGCTCATGTGACGTCACGACGTGCGTTCCACCTAATGTGTTTCGTCATTGGCTAGACGTCTGCAGCAGAGCCGGTACAAGGGGGGGGCAGAAGGGGGGCCCTGGGCGGCACCATTTAGTAGAGGAAGGGGGCGCAGCGCAGCACAGGTGAAGTGTGTGTGACTACTAACACACCGGGCGGGCAGGCGAGCGGCCGCTAATAGCTGTAATGAAGTGAGACCTTCACTTCCCTGTCAGGAGGGTATCTCCACTGACAGGGAAGTGAAAGGCTCACTTCGTTACAGGCAGCCATTAGCGGCTGCTCACCTGCCCGCCTGGTGTGTTAGTTCATACCAGGGGCGGACTGACCCATCTGACTGAGACACGAGTACGGACACAGCTTGGTCAGCTTGGCATGGCACTACTCCCGGTTTTTAAGATCGGCGTCTATAGGAAATCTTGGTCAACGTGACATAGCACTGCTGCCGGTTTTTAACATTGGCGTCTAGGGGAAATCTCAGTCAGCTTGACATGGCACTGCTCCCTGTCTAACATTGGCATCTATGGGAAATCTTGGACAGCTTGGCATGGCACTGCTCCCTGTCTAAAATTGGTCAGCTTGACATAGCACTGCTCCTTGTTTTTAACATTGGCATCTATGGGAAATATTGGTTTTGAAATTACACTGACTTTTTCTATATACCCCGGAGCAGGGGGGGGTGCAGTTTGCCATCTTTGCCCTGGGCACCAGATGACCTTGTCCCGGCACTGGTCTGCAGTGTACCATGGTTTATCTGCTACCGCTCATTGCTCACCCGACGGCACCGGTTGAATCGATGTACTCATATGTTACTGTATCTGCCTTGTTGTTTTTCTCTGATGTTTTACGTGGCAATGTTCTTGCTTTGGTTTTTTTTACTGGTACTTTGCTTTCAATAAAGAAATTAAAAAAAAAATCCAAAAACATTCATCTCAGATACATTGTCAAATACTGGAGTTCGTGCTCATATACACCTAGCAAAAGCTAAGCAGGCACATCACCACCATGACACCATCTAACCTGTAGCTAAGCAAAGTCACAAATATTCATCCAAATCAAGTGAATTTAGGAGTCTTATGGTCTATTCCAGGGGTCTTCAAACTATGGCCCTCTAGTTGTTTAGGAACTACAATTCCCATCATTGCCTAGTCATGTCTGTCAATGTCAGAGTTTTACAAATGCCTTATGGGATGTGTAGTTCTGCAACAGCTGGAGGGCCGTAGTTTGAGGATCTCTGGTCTATTCGGACAGCATAATATTCTCTGGTATACCAGTTCCCGTGAGCTGAGAACCGGGGAGTCAAACCGTAGTCCCCATACCTTTTCAAACTTGCCTGGGCAACCCTGGCGTCTAAACATATGGTTTTCCAGAAATAAAGCCTGGCCCACAGCAGACACCCATGACTTACAGGCATTCCTTAGGAATAAAAAGTATATAAACTATCTTAGGATCAGTGGCGGCCAGTTTATAGGGGGCGCAGGGGCGCCGCCCCCCCCCCAATCGGCATCTGCAAAGAAAAAAAAAGAAATTACCATTTAAAGCCTACTAGGGGCGCCGGTCCTATTGCTGGCTATGGGGGGGGGGGGGTTTGGCAGCCCATGTGCTGCCAGGCAGAGGCGCCGATTCTGGGTGCTACCAGGGCGCAGAGCAATGCGCCCTGACACTCCCCACTAGTCCTGTCCTGGCTGTGATTGGTCCAGACTCCCGCCTGGACCAATCATTCAGGACATCCCGGCTGACGTTGCGTGGGGGCGGTGCGTGCGTCAGTCACTCACCGTCGTCACCTTCCCGCCCACCGTCAGACCGAGGAGGAGCAGCGGCGTGCGTGGTCGGGCGAGAGAGGTGTCTCCCGTCTTCAGCAGCCCACAGCACAGCAGTCCGTCTGGTCGAGTGAGCCAGCCCAAGAGCAGGTAAGTGACGATTGCAGCAGCCAGTGTCTCCGTCTCTCCTCTCTCTCCACTCTCACCCAGGGCAACGGCGGTGTAAGGTGTCCATATGTCCTCGGGTTGTGCGCAGACTCAGAGCTGGAACTGACCAGGCCAGGACACGTCTTCCTCCGTCCTCTCCCAGCCACCAGTCTCCTGGTCCTGGATATGGCGAAGTTTAAGCTATTTGCTTTTGGGTTTAACTTTGCCTGATGTACAATGTACCTGTGCCATGCCTGTACCATGACCTGTGCCATGCCTGTACCATGACCTGTGCCATGCCTATACCATGACCTGTGCCATGCCTATACCATCATCTGTGCCATGCCTGTACCATCACCTGTGCCATGGCTTTACCATGACATGTGCCATGCCCTTACCATCTCCTGTACCATGACCTGTGACATGCCTGTACCAAGACCTGTGACATGCCTGTACCATGACCTGTGATATGCCTGTACCATCACCTGTGCCATGCCCTTACCATCACCTGTGCCATGCCTATACCATCTCCTGTACCATGCCTGTACCATCACCTGTGCTATGACCTGTTCCATGTCCTTACCATGACCTGTGCCATGCCTATACCATCTCCTGTACCATGACCTGTGCCATGCCTGTACCATGACCTGTACCATGGCCTGTGACATGCCTGTACCATGACCTGTGCCAGTAGCTGTGTGAGCGCCACTGCTCAGGATCCCTTCACACCAGGTGCAATGGGACTATGTTGGGCCGCTAAACACAGTGCAGTCTCACCGCAAGACAAGGCAAAATGCCTTGTGTCCTGTGTGCCCGGTTCACACCGCTGCATTGGGGTGGTGTGCGGGCGGTATGCGGTAAAGAAAAGTACAGCAGGCCATACTTTTACTTTTTAACGCAGTGCAGTGCGAGGCAATCCACCGCCTCGTACCACTCAGAGACCAATGGCACTTAATGAAATGTCATAATTGACATCAGGTTCTGAGATCAGTGAACTGGCAAGGAATTGGCACTGCATTGATCCCTCCGGATCACGGCGCACACCAGCCTCGGCTTTGTAATGCAGCGGCTTGTGTGAATTAGCCCTCAGGCTGTCAAAATAAGTCCAATTAAAGTCATGGAAAGTGATAGTATAGGATTATTTGGGCAACGGCCCAAGGTTTCACTGTGAACAAAGGATACATTCATCTTTACAGAATGGTGATCCATTGTGGGGAATCAAACGTTGTATTGTTACACGGTGTTGGAAAGAAATGAGTAACACCGATACTGTTGTGTCTTATCACAATGTACAAGTCTGATGACTATAGTTCCAGAAGGTTAAAGTTTTTGTTGGCAGGTAGGCCTTTCCTCGGCCTGTTGATGAAGTGGAGGAGCGGGAGATTCCGAAGGAAACTGACTGTGAGGTCATACGGTTTACAGGAAAACTGAAATGAAATTAAGTCTACTGGGACAGGAAAGCAAAAGAGCGATGTGCTAGGTGGACTAATAACAGCTAAGAACCTTAGGAGGTGATGGCATGGTCAGCGCAATCCAACTATCCACAGCCTTGAAGTGATATTAAAGTCTATTTTTTAAAAAAAACAAACCTATTATACTTACCTGCCCTGTATAGTGGTTTTGCACAGAGCAGCCACGATCCTCTTCTTCTCAGGTCCCTCGCTGGTGTTCCTTGACCCTCCCTCCTTCTGAGTGCCCCCAGAGCAAGCAGCTTGCAAAGGGGGCACCCAAGCAGGCTCACTCCCGAGCTGCGGCTCTGGGTGTCCATTCACACATGGAGCCGCGGCTCGGCCCCGCTTGCTCTCTCTCCTAAAGGGCTCAGTGGCTGTGATTGTCAGCAATGGCACTCTGGTTGAGAAAGGCTGTTCTATGTAGTGATAGAGAGGGAGAAGTGAAAAATGAATTAACCACTTTAGCCCCGGAGGATTTTCCTGCCTAATGTCCAGGCCACTTTTGCGATTCGGCACTGTGAGACTTTAACTGACAATTGCGCGGTCACGCAATGCCGTACCCAAACAAAATTTACGTCCTTTTTTCCCCACAAACACAACCTTTTGGTGGTATTTGATCACCTCTGCGCTTTTCATTTTTTGCGATATCAATAAAAAAAACAGCGAAAATTTTGCGAAAAAATTGACATTTTCTACTTTGACAGTTAAAAAATATCCAATAAATTACATTTTTGTCATATATTTAGGCCAAAATGTATTTAGCTACATGTCTTTCACAAAAAAATCCTCAATGAGCGTATTTTTAACCGCTTTAAGACCGGAAGATTTTACCCCATTAGTGACCAGGCTATATTTTGCGATTCGGCACTGCGTTACTTTAATGGAAAATTGCGTGGTCGTGCGACGCTGTACCCAAATTTAATTTATGTCCTTTTTCCCCCCCACAAACAGAGCTTTATTTTGGTGGTATTTGATCACCTGTGCGATTTTTACTTTTTGAAAAAAAGTGCGACAATTTTGATAAAAAAAAAAAAAACTATATTTTTTACATTCTGATATACAACATTCCCAAAAAAAAATTTATAAATCAAATTTTTTTAACATTTTAGGCAAATTTGTTTTCTGCTACATATTTTAGGTAAAAAAAATCACAATAAGCGTATTTTGATTGGTTTGCGCAAAAGTTATTGCGTTTACTAACTACAGGAAAGATTTCTGTCATTTTTATTGTTTATCTTTTTTACTATTAATGGCGGCGATCTACGATTTTTAGCGGGACTGCGACATTGCGGTGGACAGATCGGACCCCTGACTGACATTTTTGACACTTTTGGGGGTACCAGTGACATTACTACAGTAATCAGTGCTATAAATATGCACTATTACTGTAATAATGACACTGGCAGGGAAGGGGTTAACTTTATTGGTGATGAAGGGGTTAAATGTATGCCTCATGCTTACCGACGCGTGTGGGGGGAGGGGATTGTGTGACAGAGACACTGATCGCAGGGTCAGCTATGCTGAATCCTGTAATCTGTCCCTGCCTGTCACAGAGGAGATCCACCCACTTTGTTTACACAATGAGGCGGATTTCCTCACTCGATCCCCGACGATCGGGGCAGAGCGGCGGTGATCACCGCCTCTCCTCCCCTGGCCCGACTCCCACTGTGACTGAATACAGCGGGAGCGAGCCTCCGACGGCGCGTGAGTGCCGCCGAGAGAGGGGAGAGTCTGGTAACGTAGGTCTACGTCGCCAGAAGTTAACGAGCCACTTTGCCGCAGTACCAGCTCAGTGAGCAGTGGTAAAGTCGTTAAGCAAGTAGTGCTTTTGTATATACCTACTGTATATATATATATATATATATATAGACAGTACAGTATCTCACAAAAGTGAGTACACCCCTCACATTTTTTTGAAATTCCCAAAAAAAAAAAAATGTAAAAATCAAAATTTTTTAACATTTAAGGCCAATTTGTTTTCTGCTACATGTTTGGTAAAAAAAAATGGCAATAAGCGTATTTTGATTGGTTTGCGCAAAAGTTATTGCGTTTACTAACTAAGGGAAAGATTTTTGTCATTTTTGTTGTTTTTTTTTAAACGAGTAATGGCGGCCATCTGCGATTTTTTTTGCGGGACTGCGACATTGCGGTGGACAGATCGGACCCTTGACTGACATTTTTGACACTTTTGGGGGTACCAGTGACATTACTACAGTAATCAGTGCTGTACATATGCACTGTCACTGTAAAAATGACACTGGCAGAGAAGGGGTTAACTTTATTGGTGATGCAGGGGTTAAGTGTGTCCCTAGGGGAGTGCTTCTAACTGTGAAGGGGTGTGGCTTGTGATGTGACCACAGAGACATACGATCCAACATAGCAGGACTGTATGATCTCTGCAGTTACACCAGGGAGAATGACAGACGGCTTTGTTTACATGAGCCGCCTGCCTTTCTCCCTCTGCAACGGATGATCGCGAGTGACCGGCGGACTTCGGGTCCGCCGGGCACACGCGTGGGGGTGTCCGTGAACGAGCGGGGGCAGGAGCGCGCCTCCGGCCGCGTGCGCTCTCCCCCTGGAGGCTCACAGGCGAGCGATGTAGTAATAGGTCACTTTGCCTGTGAGGGGCGCTGACTGCCGCAGTAAATATACTGACGGCAGTCGGCAAGTGGTTAATGTCTAAACTGCTGGCAACAAAAGTGAGTACACCCCTAAGTGACAATGTCCAAATTTAGCCCAAGGTGTCAATATTTTGTGTGGCCACCATTATTTTCCAGCACTGCCTTAACCCTCTTGGGCATGGAGGTCACCAGAGCTTCACAGGTTGCCACTGGAGTCCTCTTCCCCTCCTCCATGATGACATCACAGAGCTGGTGGGTGTTAGAGACCTTGCGCTCCTCCACCTTCTGTTTGAGGATCCCCACAGATGCTCAATAGGGTTTAGGTCTGGAGACATGCTTGGCCAGTCCATCACCTTTACCCTCAGCTTCTTTGGCAAGGCAGTGGTCATCTTGGAGGTGTGTTTGGGGTCGTTATGTTGGAATACTGCCCTGCGGCCAAGTCTCTGAAGGGAGGGGATCATGCTCTGCTTCAGTATGTCACAGTACATGTTGGCATTCATGGTTCCCAGTGCAAAGAAGTAGTAGAACCGCACTCAGGTAGATGAAAGTAAAATAATACTTTTTTATTCTTCAAATCATAGATGAACAGACACGTTAACCTTTGGATTGCCTGTTCCCCTGCACTGTCTGTTCATCTATGATTTGAAGAATAAAAAAGTATTATTTTACTTTCATCTACCTGAGTGCGGTTCTACTACTTCTTTGCACTTCATCCGGATGACGGGTCTTACCAGCACCAGGTCGGACTTACACACCTGAGCGGCTCTATCTCTCCCATACCATTCATGGTTCCCAGGCACAGAGATCGCAGTTTCAGCACTGATCTGTCCCTGCCTGTCTGTGAGAAGATCCGCCTGCTTTGTTTACATAAGCAGGTGGGTGTTTCTCGGTTTTTCAGATGATCGCGAGAGGGCAGCGGCAATCGCCTTCGCTCCTCCCGCGGCCCGCCTCCCAGTGTGTCTAAACACAGCAGGAGCGTGGCGCGCCGCCGAAAACCCCACGCACTCCAGGTAGCACGACATGACTGGACGCAGTATAAAAGCGGCGGACAGTCGGCAAGAGGATAAAGACAGGGACAAGACAATTTTGGAACAAAAATTCCCAGGACGCAGTGCACGAAGGCATTTCAGGACATGGGGAACATGCCTGCACACTTTTTTTTTGGGGGGGGGGGTGACATTTTTGCACCCTAACATTTTCTGTACACCCATATTCCACTAGGGGGCAGTGCAGGAAAGCATTTCAGGACATGGGGAACATGCCTGCACAGTTTTTTTTGGAGGTGACATTTTTGGACCCCAACATTTTCTGGACACCCATATTAACTCAACAGAAAAAACTTCATAGTCATGCACACCATAAAGTCTATATCAGCCTCGTGCTCTGATGTTCGTCATCTCAAAACGTTCCGTGCACATCCGTTTCCATCTATTTCAATCCATTTCCATCCATGCACATCCATTCGTTTCCATCCATTTCCATCCATGCACATCCATCCGTTTCCATCCGTGCACATCCGTTTCCATCTATTTCCATCCGTTTCAACCCATTTCCATCCGTGCACATCCGTTTCCATCCATGCACATCCATTTCCATCGGTTTCCATCCGTGCACAACCATTTCCATTTGTTTCCATCCATTTCCATCGGTTTCCATCTATTTCCATCCGTGCACATCCATTTCCATCCGTTTCCATCCATTTCCATCTATTTCCATCCGTTTCCATCTGTGCACATCCATTTCCATCCGTGCACATCCATTTCCATCCGTGCACATCCGTTTCCATCCGTGCACATCCGTTTCCATCCGTGCACATCCGTTTCCATCCGTGCACATCCATTTCCATCAGTTTCCATCCATGCACATCCATTTCCATCTGTTTCCATCCGTGCACATCAGTTTCTATCCGTTTCCACCCATTTCTATCCGTTTTCATCCATTTCCACCCATTTCCATCCGTGCACATCCATTTCCATTTGTTTCCATCCATTTCCATTTGTTTCCACCCATTTCCATCCGTGCACATCCGTTTCCATCCATGCACAAACATTTCCATTCGTTTCCATCCATTTCCATCTATTTCCATCCGTGCACATCCGTTTCCATCCGTGCACATCCGTTTCCATCTATTTCCATCCGTGCACAACCATTTCCATTAGTTTCCATCCATTTCCATCCGTTTTTTATCCGTGCACATCCGTTTCCATCCGTGCACATCCATTTCCATCCGTGCACATCCATTTCCATCCGTGCACATCCATTTCCATCCGTGCACATCCATTTCCATCAGTTTCCATCTATTTCCATCCGTGCACATCCGTTTCCATCCGTGCACATCCATTTCCATCCGTGCACATCCATTTCCATCCGTGCACATCCATTTCCATCCGTGCACATCCATTTCCATCAGTTTCCATCTATTTCCATCCGTGCACATCCGTTTCCATCCGTGCACATCCATGTCCATCTGTTTCCATCCGTGCACATCAGTTTCTATCCGTTTTCATCCATTTCCACTCATTTCTATCCGTTTCCACCCATTTCTATCCGTTTCCACCCATTTCCATCCGTTTCCACCCATTTCCATCTGTTTCCACCAATTTCCATCCGATTCCATCCATTTCCACCCGATTCCATCCGTTTCCACCCATTTCCATCCGTTTCCACCTGATTCCATCCGTTTCCACCTCACCTTCCTCTGACCCGCACCTCACCTTCCTCTGAACTGCACCTGACCTGCACCTGACCTTCCTCTGACCAGTGGCTGACCTGCACCTGACCAGCACCTGACCTGCACCTGACCTTCCTCTGACCCGCACCTGACCTGCCTCTGACCCGCACCTGACCTTCCTCTGAACTGCACCTGACCTTCCTCTGACCAGTGGCTGACCTGCACCTGACCTGCCTCTGACCAGCACCTGACCTTCCTCTGATCCGCACCTGACCTTCCTCTGACCCGCACCTGACCTTCCTCTGACCCGCACCTGACCTGCCTCTGACCCGCACCTGACCTTCCTCTGACCAGTGGCTGACCTTCCTCTGACCTGCACCTGGCTTTACTCTGACCCGCACCTGACCTGCCTCTGACCCACACCTGACCTGCCTCTGACCCACACCTGACCTGCATCTGACTTTACTCTGACCCACACCTGACTTTCCTCTGACCCGCACCTGACCTTCCTCTGAACTGCACTTGACCTTCCTCTGACCAGCACCTGACCTTCCTCTGACCAGGCTCCTGACCTTCCTCTGACCTGCCTCTGGCCCGCACCTGATCTTCCTCTGACCTGCACCTGACCTTCCTCTGACCTGCACCTGACCTTCCTCTGACCCGCACCTGACCTTCCTCTGAACTGCACCTGACCTTCCTCTGACCCACACCTGACCTTCCTCTGACCAGTGGCTGACCTTCCTCTGACCTGCACCTGGCTTTACTCTGAACTGCCTCTGACCCACACCTGACCTTCCTCTGACCAGTGGCTGACCTTCCTCTGACCTGCACCTGACTTTACTCTGACCCACACCTGACTTTCCTCTGACCCGCACCTGACCTTCCTCTGAACTGCACTTGACCTTCCTCTGACCAGCACCTGACCTGCCTCTGACCAGGCTCCTGACCTTCCTCTGAACCGTACCTGATCTTCCTCTGACCTGCACCTGACCTTCCTCTGACCAGTGGCTGACCCGCACCTGACTTTCCTCTGACCAGCACCTGACCTTCCTCTGACCCGCACCTGACCTGCCTCTGACCCGCACCTGACCTGCCTCTGACCCGCACCTGACCTTCCTCTGACCAGCACCTGACCTTCCTCTGACCCGCATCTGACCATCCTCTGACCCGCACCTGACCTTCCTCTGACCAGCACCTGACCTGCCTCTGACCCGCACCTGACCTGCCTCTGACCCACACCTGACCTTCCTCTGACCCGCACCTGACCTTCCTCTGACCCGCACCTGACCAGCTCTGACCAGCACCTGACCTTCCTCTGACCCGCACCTGACCTTCCTCTGAACTGCATCTGACCTGCCTCTGACCCGCACCTGACCTTCCTCTGAACTGACCCTGACCTGTCTCTGAACCACACCTGACCTGCCTCTGACCCGCACCTGACCTTCCTCTGACCAGTTGCTGACCTTCCTCTGACCTGCACCTGACCACCTCTGAACTGCACCTGACCTTCCTCTGAACTGCACCTGACCTTCCTCTGAACTGCACCTGACCTTCCTCTGACCCGCACCTGACCTTCCTCTGACCCGCACCTGACCTTCCTCTGAACTGCACTTGACCTTCCTCTGACCAGCACCTGACCTGCCTCTGACCAGGCTCCTGACCTTCCTCTGACCCGCACCTGATCTTCCACTGACCAGTACCTGACCTTCCTCTGACCAGCACCTGACCTGCCTCTGACCCGCACCTGACCCTCTGAACTGCACCTGACCTTCCTCTGACCCGCACCTGACCTGCCTCTGACCCACACCTGACCTTCCTCTGACCCGCACCTGACCTTCCTCTGACCCGCACCTGACCTTCCTCTGACCCGCACCTGACTTTCCTCTGACCCTCCTCTGAACTGCCTCAGGTCAGGTGCAGTTCAGAGGAAGGTCAGGTGCGGGTCAGTCTCTGAACCACACCTGACCTGCCTCTGAACCACACCTGACCTTCCTCTGACCAGTTGCTGACCTTCCTCTGACCTGCACCTGACCACCTCTGAACTGCACCTGACCTTCCTCTGACCCGCACCTGACCTTCCTCTGACCCGCACCGGACCTTCCTCTGACCCGCACCGGACCTTCCTCTGACCCGCACCGGACCTTCCTCTGAACTCCTGACCTTCCTCTGACCCGCACCTGACCTTCCTCTGACCAGCACCTGACCTGCCTCTGACCCGCACCTGACCTTCCTCTGAACTGCACCTGACCTTCCTCTGAGCAGCACCTGACCTGCCTCTGAGCAGCACCTGACCTGCCTCTGACCAGCACCTGACCTTCTGACCCGCACCTGACCTTCCTCTGACCCGCACCTGACTGCCTCTGACCCGCACCTGACCTTCCTCTGACCAGGCTCCTGACCTTCCTCTGACCCGTACCTGACCTTTCTCTGACCCGCACCTGCCCTTCCTCTGACCAGTGGCTGACCTTCCTCTGACCCGCACCTGATCTTCCTCTGACCAGCACCTGACCTTCCTCTGACCCGTACCTGACCTTCCTCTGACCAGCACCTGACCTGCCTCTGACCCGCACCTGACCTTCCTCTGACCCGCACCTGACCTGCCTCTGACCCACACCTGACCTTCCTCTGACCCGCACCTGACCTTCCTCTGACCCGCACCTGACTCCTCTGAACTGCATCTGACCTTCCTCTGAACCGCATCTGACCTGCCTCTGACCCGCACCTGACCTGCCTCTGAACTGCACCTGACCTGCCTCTGAGCAGCACCTGACCTGCCTCTGACCAGCTCCTGACCTTCTGACCCGCACCTGACCTTCCTCTGACCCGCACCTGACCTTCCTCTGACCAGGCTCCTGACCTTCCTCTGACCCGTACCTGACCTTTCTCTGACCCGCACCTGCCCTTCCTCTGACCAGTGGCTGACCTTCCTCTGACCCGCACCTGATCTTCCTCTGACCAGCACCTGACCTTCCTCTGACCCGTACCTGACCTTCCTCTGACCAGCACCTGACCTGCCTCTGACCCGCACCTGACCTTCCTCTGACCCACACCTGACCTTCCTCTGACCAGCACCTGACCTGCCTCTGACCCGCACCTGACTTTCCTCTGACCCACACCTGACTTTCCTCTGACCCGCACCTGACCTTCCTCTGAACTGCATCTGACCTGCCTCTGACCCGCACCTGACCTTCCTCTGAACTGCACCTGACCTGTCTCTGAACCACACCTGACCTGTCTCTGAACCACACCTGACCTGTCTCTGAACCACACCTGACCTGTCTCTGAACCACACCTGACCTGCCTCTGAACCACACCTGACCTTCCTCTGACCAGTTGCTGACCTTCCTCTGACCTGCACCTGACCACCTCTGACCTGCACCTGACCTTCCTCTGACCCGCACCTGACCTTCCTCTGACCCGCACCGGACCTTCCTCTGACCCGCACCGGACCTTCCTCTGAACTCCTGACCTTCCTCTGACCCGCACCTGACCTTCCTATGACCCGCACCTGACCTTCCTCTGAACTGCACCTGACCTTCCTCTGAGCAGCACCTGACCTGCCTCTGAGCAGCACCTGACCTGCCTCTGACCAGCACCTGACCTTCTGACCCGCACCTGACCTTCCTCTGACCCGCACCTGACTGCCTCTGACCCTCCTCTGACCAGGCTCCTGACCTTCCTCTGACCCGTACCTGACCTTTCTCTGACCCGCACCTGCCCTTCCTCTGACCAGTGGCTGACCTTCCTCTGACCCGCACCTGACCTGCACCTGACCTTCCTCTGACCAGTGGCTGACCTTCCTCTGACCTGCACCTGACTTTACTCTGACCCGCACCTGACCTTCCTCTGACCAGTGGCTGACCTGCACCTGACTTTACTCTGACCCGCACCTGACTTTCCTCTGACCCGCACCCGACCTTCCTCTGACCCGCACCCGACCTTCCTCTGACCCGCACCCGACCTTCCTCTGACCCGCACCCGACCTGCCTCTGACCTTCCTCTGAACTGCACCTGACCTTCCTCTGACCAGCACCTGACCTTCCTCTGGCCAGTGGCTGACCTTCCTCTGACCTGCACCTGACCTTCCTTTGACCAGTGGCTGACCTCCCCTACAGCCACAATCCCCCCAGTGTGGGGGATGGGCTGTGTAGTCCGGTGTAGTGCCGATTTTTTTCAACTTGCCGAATAATTCAACCATAGGCGTCACTTCCGCCGCGAGTACGAGTGACTAGGAGACTTCCAATAGAACTTGCAATGCAATGCCCTGGTCGCGAGAGTCGATGCCCGTGCACAGCGGCGAACACTGTGCACGAGAGTTGGATTTCTCGGCAAGAAGTTTCAACTCAACTGCGCATGGCCGCTGTACATAGTTGGAGTTTTCAGCAAGCTGTTTTCCCAGACTTTTAAGCTGTTTTCCAAGACTTTTGGAGCTTATATATATATATATATATATATATATATATATATATATAAAGGATTTACAAAAAAAAAATGCAGCATGGTTAACACTACATATAT
>NC_138769.1:740506334-740626334 GCF_965119305.1 Pelophylax lessonae | reverse complement strand
GCCTTTGACAATGTGGACTTCTCTTGGCTCCGTCTGGTCCTTGAGAGATTTGGATTTTGTGGCCCTTTTCTGCATTTAATTTCTTCAATGTACTCATCACCTCGTGCCAACATTGTCGCGTGTGGAAAGATCTGAGTCCTTCCCCCTCTATAAGGGTACCAGGCAGGGATGTCCGCTCTCCCCATTATTGTTCAATCTGGCAATCGAACCCCTATCCCGATATCTCTCTGCTCACCCTTGGTTGCATGGCGTACCCGTCGGTGACCAGGAAATTCGCACAGCCCTCTTCGCAGACGACATTCTAATCTTCACCTCAGACCCCTCCTCAGATATCCCCCTCATACACGACATTTTCAACAATTTTAGAGACTGCTCGGGTCTCAGAATAAACTTCACTAAACGTGAGATCCTCCACCTTTCCCACTCCAAATCTCCCCCATGGTCGGTCAGCTCCATCTTCTCTATTGCAAAATCTCATATCAAATATTTGGGCATAAAAATAGGTAGACTTCCCTCATCTATTTACACACTTAACTTCCCTCCTGTGGTTGATGCAATTAAGAAGCAGCTGGAATCTTGGTCAGAATTACCTCTTTCCCTCCTGGGCAGATGTCATCTCTTCAAAATGGTTAGCTATCCGAAACTGCTCTACCCTATGCAGACCATTCCTCTCCTCCTGAAGCATAAAGATATTCAGATGATCTATAGAGCTCTTACGGCCTTTCTTTGGCATAAAAAGTGCTTGCGCTTGTCGCTTAAAAACTCCAGATGCCCAGACAGGAAGGAGGGGCCAACATCCCAGATATTAGGTTGTATAACCTGTCTTGTCTCCTCAGGGTGGCCATTGATTGGATAACAGGGGTTTCTAGATTTTCTAATTTTTCTTTAGAGTCTCAAATGGTCGCGCCTTTTCACCTGGGTGCCTTACTTCATTGCCATCTATATGCCTTGCCAGCCACTATTAAGAATAATATCCTTTTGAGAGACACTATTATATCCTGGAGAAAAATCGGCAAGAAATTGAAACTTTCGCCTTACTACTCTAAATACCTGCCCATCCTGGGCCACCCTCTATTCCCTCAACCCAGGCAATATCCAGCCTTCTCTCATTGGCTTCCAAACGGTCTCACGCACTTTACCCAGATCTTTGACCCCGCCTCAGGTCATTCTCGCCCCCACTCAGAACTATGTATCACCTATGATATACCTGGACATCACTTTATCTACCTACACCAGGCAGTCTCTTTTGCTACAGGTCTTTGCTCAACTCTGCTCAAGCGCAACCGGAACACCTTGCTGGACACTCTCATGTCTAAACTGAAACTTAAGCTCTCGGATATCTACAAACCTCTCCTGGATCTCCGCAGCCCTCGGCACTTGGTCAACCCTTCATCTCCTTGGAGCAAGGACTTCAATCATCTGAATCTCGTGGTTCATATCTTACAAGGATACAACACGACTTGCAAATACATTGTGAATGAATTTTGGAGAGAGCAGCAGCTGAAGATCATGCACAGGGCCTACTCTCCATTCTCCTTCTCCGCTGCTGTGCCCAATGCGCACTCTTGTTCCTGGTGCCACACTCCTAGACCTTCATTAGCCCACAGACTTTGGTCATGCCCTGCTTTCACACAGTTTTGGGCATAGGTTCAATCTTTAATCGTTGATACTACGGGCATGCCCCCAACGAATAACCCGCTTCTTTTGCTCTTTGGCAACCTACATAGCCCCTCCTTAGGCTTGAACCACCACCAAGCGTCATCTCTGCGCCGCCATAGGGCCTGGATTGCAACATGCCTTATGATAGCCAGGCGGGCGATACTCAGAAAGTGGACAGTCCCTCTCCCCCCACACTTGCAAGACGTTATGGAAGAACTTGCCAAGCTATATGCTAAAGAATTCCTGGATTCCAACCTCTGCTCCAGTCCCTCCCTACGTTTCCTGGATAAATGGAACCCATTCTTGAAAGCACTCCCCCAGGCCATTCCCAGCCCTACCTGATATGATATGCATTTTTTTTCCCATCACCTGTGTTAATAATTGCATGTATCCGACTTTCAGGTTTTGCCTTTTACTCTAAAATTGCCAAGGTATTCCCCCCCCCCCCCCAGCTCCCCCTTCTCCCTTCCCAACCCTTACACCCCCACCTCAATAACATTATTGGACTTTGTTTCTTGTTACAGTGATCTAGAGGCGGATCCCCTAATTGAGAGTTCATGTTTATTTCTTCTTGTATTGTGGATTTTCGTTTCACATGCAATGCATGTCTGTTGTTTTGTGTCCAAAACTCAAATAAAGTTTGTTAAAAAAAAAAAAAAAATGAATATTAGTATTAAAAAAAATTATATACACACATATTCCTTCGGTACTGCATACTAAATAATAAAATAATGAATATTAGTATTAAAAAAAATTATATATACACACACACTATATATATATATATATATATATATATATATATATAATTTTCTTTTTTATATATAAATGGAAGAATAAAAAAAATATATATATATTTAATATATTTATTAAAGATAAATATTAAAAACCAAATATGAAATATCAGTATTAAAAAAAAATTATATATATATATATATATATATATAATTTTTTTTTAAATTCTTCCATTTATATATATGGAGGAGTGGGGGGCCCGTCGTGTTACTATAGGTGCAGTCACGGTAGGCAAAGTAGAGGGGCCACAGCTCAGGCCCCGAATAAGTCCAGGGTCCCAAATTTGGCAAAGAGATAGTGGTAAATGAAGATCTCCCCTCTTAAAATGTTGGAGTAGATAGCCTCAAATTTTCTGGTCAACTTTTTCAGGAGCCTCTTGGCAGGGGCGTCACAAGGGGGGTGCGAGGGGGGGGGACTGCACCAGGCTGTCCATTGGGGGGGGGGGGCGTTACACCTCTTTGCCTCCCGATCTGCTTGTCTTCATCTATGCGGGCCGGCATCGCATTGCCGCTGCGCCGCATAGTGTGATGTGAAGTAGAACTGGAGAAGGACTTCTCTCCTCACTTGCTCCTCCTCCCGTTTTGTGATGAGGGGAAAATAGTGCAATTAAACTTAAGGTGCCCAGACAGATATAAGGTGCTTCTTTGTGATTTGTACTATTAAATAGTCCGTAACTTCAGTATGTTTATTTATCAGATGCAGTGCTTGTCTCAGCAATCAGTTTATTCACCCCTAGTGTCCGTGTGAATTTGCTATTCCTCCTCCTCTGTGTGCAAGGGCCGCTCCCCAGACAGATTCGGGCCAGCAAGGACCCCCTGCGTTTTGAGTACAGATGTTCTTCTAGTGGGTCTCTCTGCGTTATTCCCAGCTCCTCTTTTGGGTATGTTCCTTTATGTCTGGATGCAATTTTTTATATTTCTCTCCCCAGTGCATGAAAGATGAAACAGGGGAGACCCACTAGAAGGACATCTGTACTGTACTCAAAAACGCAGGGGGTCCTTGCTGGCCCGAATCTGTCTGGGGAGTGGCCCTTGCACACAGAGGAGGAGGAGGAGGAATAGCAAATTCACACTGACACTAAGGGCCCTTTCACACATACGGTCCATCCAGATCCGCCTGTCAGTTTTTCAGGCGGATCTGAACGGATGTCCCATGTTTCCCTACGGGGCAGCGGATGTCAGCAGAGACATGTCCACTGACATCCGATCCGATCCGGTCCGTCAAATCCGGACCGATGAAAACCCTATTTTCCATCCGTCTGGCGGATCAGATCAGATGAGAACGGAAAGGCTTCCGTTCTCATCCGATTCCCCCATAGAGGACAGCGGGGATCGGACACCTCCCTCTCCGCACACAGAGCGGAGACGGAGCAGCCATCCGGCTGCTCAGTGGGGATTGGCGGATCGATCCCCGCTAAGAAAAACGAAGTCCGTCGGCGGAATGGACACGCTTGAAATGGGCCTAAGGGTGAATAAACTGATTGCGGAGACAAGCACTGCATCTGATAAATAAACATACTGAAGTTACGGACTATTTAACAGCACAAATCACAAAGAAGCACCTTATATCTGTCTGGGCACCTTAAGTTTAATTGCCCTATTTTCCACATTGGCACTTTTTATATGAGTAAATGTAATTGTACTTTTTTTTGAATACAAATATTATGTATGAATATTGCATATATGTTTGAATAGAGTACTGTATATGAATTTGCACTAAGGAAATGCACTTTGGTCTTTATATGTATGTTAGCAATAAGAAATTTAACCCTGAGAATTGCGTCTATATTTAAATTTCTAGCATTACCAGGTGTCACATGTGTTGTAAAGACATTGGCTGCCCTGCTACTCAAGTGTTCAGAGGAGAACCTAGGGGTACCTGTCCAACCACAGCCCAGCCCATCATATACCATGATGGTACATATTGTCAGCAGCTGGCCAACCGCAGCCCCAGCCCATCCTATCCCATACAGTATTTATTGTCAGGAGGTGGCCAAACGCAGCCCCAGCCCATCCTATCCCATACAGTATGTATTGTCAGAAGCTGGCCAACCCCAGCTGACCCATTATTATGAAGGGACAGCTGTGGTTGGCCAGCTCATGACAATACATACTGCATGTGATTATGATGGGACAGCTGTGGTTGGCCAGCTTCTGACAATACATACTGCATGGGATTATGATGGGACAGCTATGGTTGCCCAGCTCCTGACAATACATACTGTATGGGATAAGATGGGATGGATTGTGGTTGGCCAGCTCCTGACAATAGCTTATACAGTATGTATTGTAAGGAGCTGCCCAACCACAGCTGTACCATCATATCCCATACAGTATGTTATGTTAAAATAAATATAATTTTGAATTTTATTTTCATATATTGTAATTTAAAGGTAATTTTATTTCTCCTAGTTATTAATGTCGCTATTGCCATTACATTTAGTGTTATATGGGAGCTATGATTTAAGAGTTACATTAGTAAAAAACAAAAAAAAAAAACATTATTAAAAGGGGTTGGGGTGACACCGTGAGTTACCGCACCGGGTGACACCAACCCTAGTGACGCCACTGCCTCTTGGGAGTGTGTGGCCCTCGGGCAGTAGCATTGAGCCAGGACTGCTGGGTGCCATATTAATCTCCATATTCTTAGCTATCCAATAGTACCCGTGGAGCAGGGCACCTGCTATGGTACCTATGTTCCACAGTATTTGGGCAAATTGGACCCCCATGCTAGACCTCATGAAAATTAGGCATCAGCCCCAAAAAAATGTGTGTGGCTCCTGAGGGTCATCTAGTATGCCTGTACCAAGTTTGATGTCAATAACCCCCATGGTTCCGGTACCACAGGGCCCTACATTTATGGTACATTGGCCTGCTATGTAAATATTAGGCTCAGTTGCAGTTGGGAATTTGAGGTGTCACAGCTCGGGCCCTGAAAGAGAGTCCACGCTCCCGCAGCTTGTGCCCATGGACATGTTTGGGGTCCAAGCTGTGGCCCCTCAAATTTCCCTACTGCGCCATAGATTAACATAGGCTAGGCCAAGCTAGCCTACATGTGGGGCCCCGCGGTAGCAGAACAATGTTGCCCAGGGGCCCCAAACTCGGTACAGGGATACTATAGGACCCCCCTTTAAAGAGCAACTTCTTACTATGCTTATTGCTACCTTTTGAAAGTCATCACATTTATAAGCAAAACTATGCATAGGCACAGTGAGAAGAGGACCTATATGCACCATAAATTATCATATGTTGTTACAAAGCCATATCTCCTAACAGTCCTGAACTGTTTGGTAGAGTCCCAGTTTTGGGATTGCTCTCCAGTGTCCCACAATAATTAACATGTTAACGTTAATTCCACAAAAATTACAGTAGATTTCAAAATTGGTTATATTTTTAATCTTTTTAAAAGTGGCAATATAAAAAATGACAAACTATTTAATTTCTAAATGTATAAAACAGTGAAAAAGTATGTTGTCCATTAATTATTTACATAATAATAATTGTACATGTGGCCTAATGTCAGATATTGTTAATAGTCTCTTATGCAGGGACTCCTCAAAGCGGTTTACTCCTTCCCTCTGGAACTGTAAAAATAAAAAAATATAGTTACAAAATCACCAAATCGTAACCAGAAAGGGTATTACAATCTACTTATTTTATATTATTACAAACTACAATTTCAATGTTGAGGATTGCAGGCATAGAATTGAAAGAATGATCGAGCGTTTCCAATTATAAAAAATAGCATCTCTGTGACCCCTTGTAGTCTGTTAGAAATAGCGCAATCTGATGGTAAATGTTTCTGAACTATCCACTATTGACTGTCATTGTTAATACATAGAAAGTTTCGAGGGCTCTCAGTAAAAGTGAAATGGTCTGAAATTGGGCAGGGAACCTTTATTCAAAAATTCAAGATTGGCGAAAAAAAAATATTGTCAACAATTGTCGAAGCTCAGCTTTGGCTCAAAATGAATAATTTCCTGACATTTAGGAGTATGATGTATAACTTGCTATGTGGGGGTAGCACAAACCTCCTGTAGCTGCAATGGTGAGCAAGGGAAATGTCATCTGTGAATCATTCGTCACTCTCTATCTTATGTAGCAGCAAAAAGATACGAAGAATAGACTTTAATATGCTGTTCTGAGATGTCACTGCTATATGAACATTAACAATATGGGGGAGTTAATAAAGTAAACGGGGAATGGAAGAGAACAGACAATTGAACTTCAAATTTTAGGCCAGAATAGAATTGATGGAAAAATAGCTGTTATTGATAATTTTTTTCATTTCATAAATTCTTGGCCTAAAAATGGCAAAATATGCTTGTGGAAATTACTAAATTACTAGGTCAGCATTTATAAGCTGTTGAGGAGCCCATTTACTTGATTGTTCAACTGAAGTGAATTATTAAACTGGAGTGAAACCTAGATCTAGAAGAATATGATGAGTGCATATAATGGGATGAGCTGCACAGCACTCATATTCAATGTATAAGAAGTACTGAACATGAGGTGTGACCTTGGCAGGAAGGGGCAGGCAGGCCCGTCTTTAACATTGATTGGGCCCTGGGCAAGCTATTTATTGGGTCCCCCCCCCCCCCCAGCTCCCACCATGCAATTTTGCTCTCCAGAGATACAATAAATAGCAGCTAAACTCAAAATCAGTTTACTATAGCAGATAAGGCAGCGATTGCTCACTGATTGGTTGCTAGTGGTCACTGCACATCATTACTGTAAATGATTGGCTGCTAGAGATTACTGCATATTACTACCACTCACTGATTGGTTGCTAGAGGTTACTGCATATCATTACTGCTCACTGGTTGCTAGCGGTTACTGCACATCATTACTGTAAACTGGTTGGCTGCTAGAGATTACTGCATATTATTACCACTCACTGATTGGTTGCTAGAGGTTACTATACATCATTACTGCTAACTAATTGGTTGCTAGATAGAATATGCTACAAACACACAATAGTCCCCTTGCCAGAGTAGAGGTTTTCCCTTGCAGCAGAATGTGGCAGAAAAGATGGGGTTAATGAAGCCGACCAGGAAAACATTCAAAACAGTACTGTTAATGAACATAGCAAGCAGCGAGGCAGATAAGTGATAATTTAGTGGCTAAAGCAGTGAAAGTTCAATACACAAGGGCAAACTAGCTCATTCGGATTGGTAATCACAAAACATACCAACTGTCCGCTCATCCGTGCCGGCCGACTGATTGGTGTTATGTACATGCGGGGCTGGTGATGTTAACAGCAAGCAGAGGGGAAGAAAGGTGATGAAAAGCCAAGCACATGTTCTCATTCGGATGTAACTCCTGCCGCCCACCGACTTTCTGCTCATCCATGCTGCCTATGTCATTGCCTCCTCATAGCGATCCTCTGGCCGATTCCACTGCTTGTCAGCATGTCTCTCCACTCGGCCAGCTCCTGCTATCAGCCAAGGACACTGCCGCTTACTAATTCCCTTTCCCTGCAGCTGCACTATGTAACAAGGGTGGATTGTTAGGATGTTGGGCCCCTCAACATTGACAGGGCCCTGGGCAGGTGCCCTCTTTTGCCCTGCCTTAAAGACGGCCCTGGGGGCAGGTACATTTAAATTAGGGTGTGCCCGAGATCTGTCGTGCCTATGGCACAACCACTTCAAAATACACCACTGTCCTCACCTTAGTGTATTATTTTTCTGTATTGTTTACGTTGGCGTATATTGATGGTCCTACACTGCATCTAACCAAATAATTAAAACACAGCAGATTTTTCATGATGGTAGAACATGTTAAAATGACATTGCATGTGTATTTTTACTTTACCCGTTTTTGGGAGTAATTTAATAAACACGTGTCAGCTATATTGGATCCAAGATGATTTACAGTATGAATACATATTTGCCTGCTACAGCTTTCATGCAGTGTGTGATATAACTGACCTTTATACTGGAGTAGCCATTTCCAGTCGTGCATCAGCTACATCTTCTGTAGAGGTCTTCACTGCATGAATGGTTCTGGTCTTTAAAAACTCCTTGGAAAACTGTAATAAATGATTAAATTTGTAACAGCAATTCACATTAATTATGAATAGCTTTTACAATTGTTCATGAATGTTTACCATCAAGATCATAACTCCACAGCTGCTGGAATCTTGCTGGTTGCTGTGTGTGCCCCGCCTCCGCTAAGTGAGCTCTGCAAAATGTTCCTCCCCGTCCCCCCCCCTGTATGGACTGCTATGTATACCTTGTCAGAGACGATGACTGTAACAGCGGCAATCCGTCCTGTCTGCGCATGTGCACTGGCGAGTCTCACAGCTGTTTCATAATGTACCGCCACCGGAAGTGACGGGGTATAGCATTCTGACAGGGTATAGCTGTGGTCACTCTGGCATTGAAAGGGGGCACGCTATGGTCATGTATGTATGTATATATATATATATATATATATATATAAATAAACAATAAATATTGTATTGTTTTTCCTGTTTTTTTGTGCACCACAAATAAAATATGCGCATTGGAATTCGTTCATATTTTTTTTTCAAACTATAGTCCGGCCCCCAACAGTGTCTGAGGGACCGTGAACTGGCCCCCTGTTTAAAAAGTTTGAGGACCCCTGCATTAGATACTCCTGTCCCCTGCATTCTATACATTATATACTCCTGTCCCCTGCATTCTATACATTACATACTCCTGTCCTCTGCATTCTATACATTAGATACTCCTGTCCCCTGCATTCTGTCCATTACACAATCCTGTCCCCTGCATTCTGTTCTGTCCATTACACACTCCTGTCCCCTGCATTCTATACATTATATACTCCTGTCCCCTGCATTCTATACATTACATACTCCTGCATTCTGTACATTACATACTCCTGTCCCCTGCATTTTATACATTAAATACTCCTGTCCCCTGCATTCTGTACATTACACACTCCTGTCTCCAGCATTCTGTACATTACATACTCCTGTCCCCTGCATTCTGTACATTACATACTCCTGCCCCCTGCACTCTGTGAATTACATATTCCTGTCCCCTGAATTCTGTACATAATGTTCTCCTTTACCCTGTTCTCTGTGTGTCATGTATTCCTAAACCTAGCACTGACTAAAGCTTTCTGTGTGTTACATATTGTATTACACACCCTGGACCCCTGCAATCGGCGTTATGCATCCTTAACCAAACACTAACTGCAGCACCCTGTGCATTGCACATCATCGATCCCTTGCCTTACATACTCCTGCATTATATATACACACAATACTGTACATTACATACTCCTGCATTATATACACAATAATGTACATTACATACTCCTGCATTATATACACAATACTGTACATTACACACTCCTGCACTATATACACACAATACTGTACATTACATACTCCTGCATTATATACACAATACTGTACATTACTTATTCCTGCATTATATACACAATACTGTACATTACATACTCCTGCATTATATACACAATACTGTACATTACATACTCCTGCACTATATACACAATACTGTACATTACACACTCCTGCATTATATACACAATACTGTACATTACACACTCCTGCATTATATACACAATACTGTACATTACACACTCCTGCACTATATACACCACTCCTGCACTATATACACAATACTGTACATTATATACTTCTCACCAAAGTCTTCCGTATCTCAACAGTTACTGGTTGCTATGCAGTCCCTGACTATTTTAAAGAAGGTCTTCTTTAAGGTAGGCTCAGATAAAGTGTAAGCTCTCTGTATATTTTCATTGTCTGCAAAACCATATGCAATGGAAGCTTTGCATTCTTTTTGTGATGATTGTACTTATAAACCGGGGATTATAAGTATTCGTGAGATTCTTGCTTGTAGCATAGCTGTAAAAGCATACTTTATGGGTACAAGGAAACCCGGCTTTTGTTTAACCACACTCTTTAAAGCAGAGTTCCACCCAAAAGTGGAACTAAACGCTGATCTGTTTGCACCCCCCTCCTCCAGTGGCTTATTTGGCACCTTTCAGGGGGGAGGGGGGAACGGGTACCTTTTTTTTTTTACAGGTACCCCTCCCCACTTCCGGGAGACAGCGCTGCAGCGCCATCCCTCGGAAGTTAAGCCGAAAGGCTTTACTGCCAGTTTCCCTTATGACAAATGGCAGCGGCAGCACATGACAGCCATTCCCGAAAATCATCTGGGGTGCCCACATTGCGGGTTCCCTGGACAGGTAAGTGTCTATATATTAAAAGTCAGCAGCTACAGTATTTGTAGCTGCTGATTTTTCATTTTTTTTCCCCAGGCAGAACTCTATTTTAAGCTACATGCACCACAGGTCACTTCTTCCCTCAAGTGTCCCTCGTTCTGAAGTTTAAAAGTTATAAGGAATGCAGGTGGCAGGTGAGGGCGCACCAAAATGCACCTTCGCCTGTGTAGACAAAAATCCTTGCACCGGCCCTGCATCAGGGTCCCCACAAAGGCCCCCTCCTCCTCACATCAGGGTCCCCACAGAGGCCCCTCCTCCTCACATCAGGGTCACCACAGAGGCCCCTCCTCCTCACATCAGGGTCACCACAGAGGCCCCTCCTCCTCACATCAGGGTCCCCACAGAGCCCTCTCCTCCAAACATAGGGTTCCCATAGAGCCCCCTCCTCACATCAGGGTCCCCAGAACTGCTCCTAGTCACGTTTTTAAGGTTGACCCTCAGATTCATGTGCTGGCCTGGCCTGGATTAGTATTTAAAAGCATATTTTCCTCAAATGATATATGCAGTGTATGTGGGATGTGTTTATGGAATGATTGTATGAAATAAATGTCATTTCTCACATTTCGTTCATGAGATAAAAAAAAATAGATACTTCTTAGCATTTTTTGGGATAGGACTACCAACTGTTAAGAAGATAAGATAGAGAGAAAAAACTTGGAGGAAGGGGCAGGGTGGCAAAATTCAAAGCCAATCCGGGCAGAGGGTGCTCCAGACAATTTTTTTTGAAGGTGCTATGGTGGTGCTTGAGGTAAAGCGAGGGTGCTAATGTGGCAAGTGAAGCGCACACCTGCAAAAGGTAAGAAATATTGCAGAGCTGCGATGTGCAAATAGTGGTGATACCCCCTATATATAATCATAATAAAATGTACAATTGATGTGCATATTTTACATTTTTTATGATTATATATAGCACATACATACACACATATATATTATACACACACATACAGGGCTTGACAAATTTGCCTGAAATCTAGGAGCCAGCTAAAAATGTTAGGAGCCAGTTTTTTTTTGTTTTTTAAACTAACAACCAAGCTTTATTTAATAAAACGCGAACCCCGCTCTCCTCTATAGCGCAATTGGATGGAAACAGACTGTCTGTCTCTTTCCATCCGATGCCATCTGATCCGATCCATGGGATGAATAGAAAATAGAACCACCATCCGTCTGTTTTTGGTGGACAGGATCAGATGGCGGCAGATTACCGCTCCATAGAGGAGACTGAAGGGTCTGATCAGGTCTGCCTGAAAAACTGACAGGCGGACCTGATCAGACAGCCCGTGTGAAAGGGGTCTTCGGCTGTGGCACGGTGATGAGAAAAAAAAAAACGGAATGTTTGTAAAATCTTACCTGTAAAATTCCTTTCTCTGAGTCCTCCGACAGTCACCGCCACTTCATAATCTTCACTAATGGGGTTATTGACCTTTGCTCCGCAGGAGTAGCTAGGCAACAAGATTTGTTAATATCAAAGCTTTTAGCATATCACACCCCTAGGGGGTGGTCCCCTCAGTCAATACCTCCCTGCTTCCTGCACTCTCAACTCAGTTTCAGTAGCATAGCAGTAGAGTACATAAACAAACCCCAAAAGAGGGGCGGGGACTGTCGGAGGACTCAGAGAAAGGAATTTTACAGGTAAGATTTTACAAAAATTCCGTTTTCTCTTACGTCCTCCGACAGTCGCCGCCACTTCATAATCTTCACTAATGGGGACGTCCCAGAGCAGTGTAGACATGAGGGGTGGGAAAAACGCAGCCGCGCCTAAAGCAACCCAGTACCCACATCAGAAAAAAAGGAACCTTACCAAAGTAAGAAAACCACTGGGCAACAGGAAAAAAGTGCTCAACAGGAGCAACAACCCAGGAAGAACAAGTAACCTAGGGGAAAAAACACCCCAACAGCCAAGGACCCAAACAAGGGACCCTAAGGCACTGCCGCACTAAGAACTTTACGGCCAAAGGAAGCATCTGCCGATGCCTGAACATCCACCTTGTAAAATTTTGAGAAGGTGTGAACGGACGACCAAGTCGCCGCCTTACACACCTGGGCCACAGAAGCCCGATGATGACAGGCCCAAGACGTACTCAAAGATCTGGTAGAGTGCACCTTCACAGGGAACTGTTTGATCCATTTGGCGATGGTAGAAGCCGACGCCGCCATGCCCTTCCGAGGTCCCTCTGGAAGGACAAATGGGGAATCCGACTTGCGAAAAGACTTAGGCAATGCCAGGTAAACCCTGATCGCCCGAACAACATCCAAGGAATGCAAAGCCACCTCCTTCGGATGTTTAGGCTTTGCGCAAAGCGAAGGCAAGGCAATGTCCTCATTGAGGTGAAATTCCGAGATCCTCTTCGGAAGAAAAGACGGGTTAGGTCGCAAGACCAGCTTATCTAAGTGAATCACCAAATAGGGAGAGCTGCAGGACAAAGCTGCCAGCTCCGACACTCTGCGAGCCGAAGTGATCGCCACCAAAAAGGCAACCTTCTTGGACAACGAGATCTCCCTGATCTTTTCAAAGGGAGCATGTTGCAACACGGACAGAACAAGGTTTAAGTCCCATGGAGGCAAAGGCTCCCTCCTAGGAGGGGCCAAGTGTCGCACCCCCTGAACAAAGGTGCGAATCAATGAATTAGACGCCACCGGGCGCTAAAAAAGGATGGCCAGCGCAGAAATCTGACCCTTAATCGTGGCCAGCGCCAAACGCTGGTCCACACCAGTTTGGAGGAAAGCCAACACTCTCGACACAGAGTATGAGCGAGGGGAATACCCCCCGGACTCACAGAAGGCAAAGTACACTTTCCAAGTACGGTAGTAAATCTTCCCCGAAGAGGCTTTTCTAGCCTTGATCAAAGTGGGAATGACCTCAGGGGGGAGACCCCTATCCTTCAGGACCTGGCTTTCAACAGCCAGGCCGTTAAAGCCAGTGACTGTAAAGCAGGATGGAATATCGGTCCTTGAGACAGGAGATCACTTCCCGAGCCGCTCGGGCATTCCTGGTGCCCCCTTGGTGGTTGATGTAGGCCACTGCTGTGGCATTGTCCGTCTGCACCCGAACCGGTCGGCCCTGAAGCCTGTCCGTCCAACGCAGAAGGCAGAGATTTATCGCTCGCAATTCCAGAATGTTGATCGGAAGGGAGGATTCCTCCTCCGAACAAGTTCCCTGGGCAGACAGAACGCCCAGAACACCACCCCAGCCCGACAGGCTGGCATCCGTGGTGACCACCGTCCATGACAAGGGACGAAAGGACTTGCCCCCCGACACCGCCGGGGACTGGAGCCACCACAGAAGACCCCTTCTGGTGCGTTGGCTCAATGAGATCCTCAGATCCAGGGACTGCGGACGCCCGTCCCACTTGGCCAGGATCTCCGCCTGAAGATCCCGCGTGTGAAACTGGGCGAAGGGAATCGCCTCGAAAGCCGAGACCATCAATCCCAGACACCTCATACACGTCCGGAGTGACGAGCACTGATTGTCCCTGAGGGACTTGACTTCGTCCTGAAGCGTCCGGAGCTTGTCTTCTTGCAGGAAGACCTTCGCTTGAACAGAGTCCAGGATCATCCCCAGGTAGGGAAGACGAACCGACGGACACAGCATCGACTTTGGAAAATTTATCGTCCAACCAAACTCCTGCAGAGTCTGCATCGTGATGGACAGGTCGTTCACGAGGCCCTGACTGGTCGGAGACCGAATCAAGATATCGTCCAGATACCCCAAGAAGGGTAACGCCACAAATTGGTAGTGATCCTCCACAATGGCGAATCGAAGGTACCTCTGGCGTCCCTCGAAAATCGGGATGTGAAGATACGCATCCTTAAAATCGATGGAGGCCATGAATTCCCCCGGACTCAGGGCAGCCACCACTGAGCGCAGGGATTCCATGCGGAACTTGCGAACCCGCACAAAGCGGATCAGAGCTTTCAAGTCCAGAATCGGACGCACTTTGGCCTCCTTTCTGGGCACAGTGAACAGATTGGAATTGAACCCTCGAAACCTGTCCCGATGAGGCACCGGAACCACCACTCCCTGGGCCTGCAGGTCCCGCACCGCCAGGTGCAGATCCTGCAAGCGCTCCGGAGACAGCTGAAGATTTGAGGGAAAAAATCTGCTCGCCGGCCGAGAGAGAAACTCGATCTTGTATCCAGATCGAACGATTTCCTGAACCCACCTGTCCCGAATGCGGTCCAGCCAGGGTTGAAGAAAACCGAGCAAACGTCCCCCCACCGCAGAACCGGGTGAGGGCGCCCCTTCAGGCGGAATTGGCATGGGCAGCGGACCCGGACTGGCCGGACTTCTGCTTACCTGCCCACGGCTTCTTCTGGGAGCCCTGGCCCTTGATGGGCTTGCCCTTATAGTGCGACCGAAAGGCACGAAAGGACCCCTGAGAGGGCCTGAACGAGTTATTCTTCTTACCGCGAACAAACTTATTCTTATGCGTTTGGGGCAAGAGAGTGCTCTTACCCCCGGAAATTCCCTTTATCAGAGTATCCAAGGACTCGCCAAAAAGGCGACATCCTGCGTAGGGCAAATTAGCCAAAGTCTTGCGAGAAGATCCGACCAACATTTCAGCCATATCAGGCGACGGTTCAATACCGCCACACTTGAGAGGCGTGCAGCCAAAAGGGACTAAATCCAAGTCCGCATCGCACAAATACATGACACCCTGATGAATTTGATCCACCATAGCCAATGTTGTCGGCGGGGCAGAGTCAGCCACCAGGGTGCGCCTGAGCACCTGCGTCCAATCCGCAATAGCCTGGGCTGCCATAATGGAAGCAAAAATAGGTTTCAGCATAGAACCAGCAACCGTATATGCATGACAGGCCAGAGACTCCAATCTCCTGTCCGTAGGGTCCCGGAACACCGGGGTATCCTCAGCAGGGATTGCAGTAGATTTATTCACCGCGTGATCCACCTGAGGCGGCACACACCAACGCTCATCAGCGGTGGGTGTAAAGGGATAACGCAGCTTGAACTTACTTGGCACAGTAAAGGGCTTCTTTAAATTGCGCCATTGCTCATCAACAGCGCGCTGAAATTCCGCAGAGCAAGGAAAAACCTGCGTTGTTTTGCGTTTCCTTTGCATCCTATAAGAGGACATCAAAGCAGGAGGACATGGTTCATCCTGCAAATGCGTTTCCTTGATAGAAGCCACCAACACATCCATAAGTGCAAGCTCTTCAGGCGAGCCAGGGGGAGAATTATCAACCCCTTCTACCTCAGCCTCCCCCTCAGACCCCCCAAGGTCTAGAGATGAGCGAGACCCTGAGAAGGGCACTCCAGCCATAGCAGCCCCATCGCCCTCTGAATCAGAGGAAATAGACACTCTGGGCCGTTTTGCGGATCGATCAGCCATCAGCACCTGAGAAGCCAAACTTGCCACAATAGCAGCCAGATCAGCCCCCTCGGGGGATGCAGCAGCCCCTTGGCCCCCCACCAGGGTGGGAGGAAACTTGCAATCCTGAGAATCCATGCCCCAGCAATATTGAAAAAAGGAGAACTGCCCCTTTAAGACCGCGGCGAGCGTAGCCCACCGCACACTACTGTATGAACCGACCCCCACAGGGATAAGGACACTGGGCAAGGAATACAGGAAAAAGAAAGGTAAAAACCTGGAGAGACCAAACAGTGCTGCTGCCACCGATTGCTGCTCCAGAGCAAAAGGAAGTGATGCAATGACTGACCGCCCTATAAAGCCTATGCAGGCTACACAAACATGGCCGCTCGGCTGAGGGATTCAGGCAATGAGAAAATGGCGCCGACATGTGGCTGTATGCGATCGCCGCTAACATGGCGGCGTTTGGCGCCAAAACACCGCGCCGTACCACACAGGGCCGGTCACCATAATTTGCCGCGAAAACATGGCGGGCCGCAGTAGCGGCCGCCGCACAGCATGTCAAAGCCCAGTCTGCCCCATACTTTCACATAGCACAGCGGGAGAGCCCCCCCCCCCGCAGCCCACAGAAAGGCAGCTATTCCACACAGGAATCTGACAGGGAGCTCAGCACATACACAGACATGCAGGGTCACACAGTCACAGACTGACACCCAAAACAGACAGGTCCCCACATAGAAGTACACTTACCAGTCCGGATGGCGTGGGGAGCCTTCTCCAGCGGCCAAACCGCTGCACTGAGGACAGGGAGTGTCGCAGCCGGGACGCAGTGGAACTGCGGTGCGAAACCGCAAATGGCGTCCGGTGAGGTAGCCACCTCACAGGCAGCATCCCTGCAGCGAACAGGGATGGGTCGTTCAATATGCCAGGGAAACCTGAGCTGAACGCTCGATGGCAGGCTGGGAAGCCCCTGGCCCTGAACCCTGGGATCCAGGGTGGCCAGTCCGAGACCCAGCTCCGCATAATCATCTTCATCTGAAGAAACTAAACTAATGCTGAATAAAAGAACAGCTAAGTACAAGAAAGAGAAAAATACTCAAAATAAAATCAAAAAGAAGATAGAAGGCTGAGACTGAAAGCCCCAGCACAGGATCAGCCAGCTACTCCTAAGCTAGGCAATTAGAAACTGAGTTGAGAGTGCAGGAAGCAGGGAGGTATTGACTGAGGGGACCACCCCCTAGGGGTGTGATATGCTAAAAGCTTTGATATTAACAAATCTTGTTGCCTAGCTACTCCTGCGGAGCAAAGGTCAATAACCCCATTAGTGAAGATTATGAAGTGGCGGCGACTGTCGGAGGACGTAAGGGAAAAAAAAGATTATATATATATTATATATATATATTACCGAAAATGCACAAGGATCTCCTGAATCCACCAGGACGTCCCATAGTTTTTGGGATTGAGTCTTGTCAACAACACCCCTGGCTAAATATTTGGATAAATGTTTAACACCATTAGATATAAAAACTAGATCGTATATTTGAGATACCAGTGATTTTTTTATGTAAGATACGAGAGGTTGATGTTGTGCCAGACTCCTTCCTGGTAACTTGGGATGTTGGTAGCTTATACACCATTATCCCACATGAATTGGGAAATGAAGCATGTTATCGTTCATTAGTGCATTCGCATATATATAATAATGACCAGATTTAGTTTTTGTCGGATCTGTTGAAGGTGGTATTGGAGAAAAACTTTATATTTAAGGAACATCACTTTGTGCAGCTTAAAGGGGCAGCGATGGATTCCAATGTCACACCCCCTATATGCAAATACACTCATGGATATGGTGGAAACTCTTTTATTTATGGTAATATGCAGTTCATGAAGCACTGCAAGTGCTGGTTTAGATTTGTGGATGATGTGTTTGCTGTCTGGGGAGGCGACATTGGATCCTTATCATTGTTCAATGATTATATCAATTACCCGATACCTGGTCTGAAGTTTAGTATGACTTGAACCTGGGAGAGGATTGCATTCTTGGATACAATGTTAATATTCGGAGCTCCTAAACCCAGGGTGGGTATGGGGAAAAATCAAGAGAGCAGCCTAAAAACATCAAATGAGGATATATGTAACAGGTCAAAATTAAGAGGTTTGTATACCAATGCCAGAAGCCTGGCCAACAAGATGGGAGAGCTGGAGCTACTGATGTTTGAGGAGGATTTAGATTTTGTGGGGATAACAGAGACTTGGTTTGACAGCTCTCATGACTGGATGGCGACCGTTCAGGGGTATTCCCTTTATCGCAGAGATAGAGAAGGTAAAAAAGGGGGTGGAGTATGTCTGTATATTAAGAACAGTATACAGATAAATATGAGGGATGATAATAATGGAGCTAAGGACGAGGCAGAATCCCTATGGGTAGAGCTTCAAAGGGAAGGCACAGTGGGGAAGGTAATATTGGGCGTATGCTATAGGCCCCCCAACCAGAGGGGGGAGGGGGAGGCAGACCTCATTTTACAGATAGGATTGGCAGCAAGGATGGGAAATGTCATTATAATGGGGGACTTTAATTATCCAGATATAGACTGGGCAGAAGGAACCGCACACTCAGCCAAGGCTCAGCAGTTCCTAAATATTTTGCAGGACAATTTCATGGGTCAGATGGTGAATGCACCGACAAGAAACAATGCGGTAATTGACCTACTGATTACCAACAATACAGACCTGATCACGGATATAGAAATACGGGGCAACTTAGGAAACAGTGACCATAGGTCAATGAGTTTCAGTATTAATTACAGTAATAGGAAACACAAGGGTAATATAAGGACACTGAATTTCAAAAGAGACAATTTCCCAAAACTGCGCTCGCTGCTAGAAAATATCGAATGGGATAGAACCCTGGGAACAAAGAACACGGAGGAAAAATGGGAGTGCTTCAAGGGCATACTTAACAAGGGGATTGGCCAGTGCATTCCAAAAGGGAAATACATTTAAAAGAGCTAAACTAAACCCTGGGTGGCTAAACTCCCAACATAAAAATGCATATTAGTGCTAAAGAAAAGGCCTTAAAAAAATACAAGGCTGAGGGGTCATTGGCAGCATTTAGGCATTACAAAGAGTGCAATAAGAAATGTAAAGACGAAATCAGGGCGGCTAAAATAGAACAGGAGAGACATATAGCGGAGGAGAGTAAAAAGAACCCCAAGAAATTCTTTAAGTATATAAACAGTTAGAAAGCGAGGCCAGAACACATTGGCTCCATAAAAGATGACAAAGGAAATATGGCCACTGAGGACAGAGAAAAGGCGGAAATGTTAAATAATTTCTTCTCTTCAGTCTTCACAAAAGAATCGGGGGGCTACACTAACCCAGCTTGTAAGGCCAAACTAAACAACACACCTCAGGAAATACCGCCATGGCTAACAGAAGATAGACTTGGAACTAAACTAGAGAAACTTAACATAAATAAATCACCGGGACCGGGTGGCTTGCACCCGAGGGTTCTTAAAGAGCTCAGCCAGGTGATTGCCAGACCATTATTCTTGATCTTTAAGGATAGTTTACAGACGGGTATTGTGCCAGCTGATTGGAAAAAAGCCAACATAGTACCAATATTTAAAAAGGGGCCGAGATATATCCAGGGTAACTATAGGCCGGTCAGCCTAACATCAGTAGTCTGCAAGATTTTGGAGGGGATGTTAAGGGACCACATACAAGACTTTAGTAATGAAAACTGTATTATAAGTAGTAATCAGCATGGATTCATGAAAAATCGTTCTTGCCAAACCAATCTATTAACCTTCTACGATGAAGTGAGCTGCCACCTAGATAAAGGAAAGCCTGTGGATGTGGTGTATCTGGACTTTGCTAAGGCCTTTGACACCGTTCCCCACAAACGCTTACTGTAAAAACTAAGGAAGGTAGGTATGGACCATAAGGTGAGTACCTGGATAGAGAACTGGCTCCAGGGGAGAGTCCAGAGGGTGGTGATTAATAGGGAGTACTCAGATTGGGCGGGTGTGGAAAGCGGGGTCCCCCAGGGTTCTGTCCTGGGACCAATCCTGTTTAATTTATTCATAAATGATCTAGAGGAGGGGATATCTAGTACAATCTCAGTATTTGCGGATGATACTAAACTAAGCATGCCAATATCTTCTATGCAGGATGTGGAAACCTTATAAGCGGACCTGAACAACAAGACTACAAGCACTGAACTTATTCTCTCTGGAGAAGAGACGATTGAGGGGGGATATGATATCAATGTACAAATACTGTACTGGTGACCCTAGCATAAGAAACAAACTATTCAGTGAAAGGAGATACAATAAGACACGTGGCCACTCATTAAAACTAGAGGAAAGGCGGTTTAACCTTAAAGTGCGTAAGGGGTTCTTCACTGTAAGAGCGGTAAGGATGTGGGATTCTCTTCCACAAGCAGTCGTATCAGCAGGGAGCATTGATAGTTTCAAAAAACTATTAGATGGGCACCTTAAAGACCACAACATACAGGGGTATACAATGTACGGTTAACAGCAAACACACACACACACACATCATAGGTTGAACTGGATGGACGGATTCTGAAGTGCTGTATTCCTTAGAAGTGTAGGTGCTGTATTACCCTCAATGACCACTAGTAATGTATGCTCTACACTGATCCGAGGCAGCTTCACCGTGAGTTGATATCACTTATGGTATTGGCTTACCATTGTATACTACTTTATGGGGCTCCCCCTCTTCTCTTTTTGTGAGATCACCAGCCGGTGCCTTGCTGGATCAAAAGAGGAACCCCACAATCTACCCCTTAGGAACCACTCTATTGGAACAGGTCATATATACTACACCTAGTGGTCATTGAGGGTAATACAGCACTTCAGAATTTAATTTGATTATATATATTCACCACTTCACCACCAGGGATTTGCAAATTATTTATTTGATTGTCTTTGCACTTTATCACTTATTGGAATAAATCCACTTTATTATTTGTTCACTTGTTGGCACAATTATTATTTACAGACAAGATTCACCACACACTAACAGATTATACCGGTTGTGGTTACTGATAGGGATTGTGTGGTTTTTCAATCTGTTGGATATATATTTAGAACTCACAATTTAATACCTGCCGGTGTCACCCCCTTTTTTTAAAGGGCCACCCACACATGATTGCACTATATGCAGCACCTGATCGTTTTTTAGGTAGCGCTGTTTCAACCCCCTTTGCACATTTCACTTTAATGCCACATCTGTGCCCACCCATGCCACATAAGTGCTCATCCGTGCTACATCCATGCTCATCCGTGCCACATCCATGCTCATCCGTGCCACATCTGTGCGACATCTGTACCTGCCCATGCCGTCTCAGTGCTCATCCATGCTCATCCATCCCACATCTGTGCCTGCCCATGCCACCTCAGTGCTCATCCATGCCACATCCATCCCACATCTGTGCTCATCCATGCCACGTCAGTGCTCATCCTTGCCACATCCATGCCACCTCAGTGCTCATCCATGCCACTTCCCTTTACTTTATACAAAGATTTGAACAGCTTTCATCAGACATCTTACCCTCAAGCATTTTTATAGCATCAAATCATCTAAAAACACCACCATATCCACCACTACAAACCCTACCCCAGTAGATCCATTGGATGAACTGGACCTAATTGGACAAAGGTTACTAGAAGAATTATATATCAGTGATGATGAAGATTTAGCACCCGTCACACAGCATCCCTCCACTTCTCCCCTGGTGAGACACACCCAGTTCAGACCAAAATCCACTTTCAATCCAGTACAAGCAAAAGGTCAATATCTGCAAACTTTTTATCAGGTGGTTTTCTTAGAAATCAAAAACATGTGCAACCACAGGATATCAGCCACGGCCAAACAGTCCAACCTAGTGAAAAAACTATCAGCGCAAGACTAAGTGAAATTCAAATGTGTATAAAATGTGCTAGAATAAATCAATATATAAATCCGGCTGCATACACAAATTGTGTCCACACCTCACAACAAAAACATAAAAATCAAAAAAACGCGCTGCGACAGAAGGGCACAAAAATAATTAGTGATTAATAAATCAACAAGTGTTATCAACAAAATATGGTGTCCATCATATGTGCTCTGATGAAACATAAATGTTCATATAAAGTGCTCCAAAGTAATGATTAGTATATCCAGGTGATGACAGGACAGCCTCAATCCCTTGTGAATCAAGCAGGAACCACCAGTGTGTGAACTCCCTCCACCAGTAAGATTGGCCTCTCACCTTGATACCAGACCCAAACGGGCCAGCATGAGCATATCAGGGGATAAACCGACTATCACAGGTAACCTCTCCAGCCTTCACCTCCGGGGGTCGCCAGGACATAAAATAAAGATAAAGCAAAGATCTAGTGCTCTCTATGTAAATAATGAGCTTTTATTGAGCATAAAGGGGTAACTCACATTTGTTGGGCACTCAGCCGTGCCTGCTATTATGGCATTCAGTGTTGGAGGGGAGCATCCGAGCGATCGGTGTCAGGCACGCAGGCCCCGCCTCCCTATACGCGTTACGCCTGGAGCGTGGGCTCCGTTTGTCTTCTTCGGTAGGGGTGAAGAAGGGGTGAAACAGTCCAACCTCACCCATGTTGAGCAGCAAGCCCTCAAGGACCTTACGAACAATCTCAACTTAGTAATAAAAATGGCGGATAAAGGAGGAAGCATAGTGGTACAAGATAGGACAGACTACCTTAAGGAAGCACATAGACTATTAGCCGATAACACCACATACATCAAACTTTACACGGACCCGCTACCAGCCTTCATGAGAGAGGCAAAGTCATTAACATCACAAGCAAAGGAGGATGGTATCCTTAAACAGGAATACAGCTTTTTTTTAACAGAGATCTATACTTCACACCATATTTCTACCACATCCCAAAAATACACAAGAACCAGGACAACCCACCGGGGAGACCTATTGTAGCAGCTATGGACAGCATAACCAACCCATTTTCTCAATATATAGACCAGTTCTTACAGCCATTAGCACAAGGACTCCCCTCTTACATTCGAGATGGAGTTCACCTTTTGGAACAACTAGAACACTACAACTGGGAACCCCCCTACCTGTGGACCTCACTGGATGTTAACTCATTATACACATCCATCCCTCATCACATAGGCCTCAGAGTGGTATTGGAATTCCTGATGGAAGATTCCGTACTAAATCCATAACCGACCCAGTTCATAGTTGATACCACCGAATTTTGCCTCAATCACAACTACTTCAAATTTGACGATGATTTCTACTTACAGGTTAATGGCACAGCGATGGGGGCAAATTTTGCCCCCAGCTATGCTAATTTAACAATGGGACTCTGGGAAGCCAACTATATCTGACATAACAACCCATATACTTCCCATATAATTTTTCACGGGTGGTACATAGATGACATAGTCCTCTGGGATGGCCCGGAACCCACCTTTCACAAATTTGTCACCCATTGCAACAACAACAACTATGGCCTCACCTTCTCCTCAGTACACGATTCTGTCCAACTTGCATTTCTCGATCTCATGTTATACCAGGGAAATGGCACTATTCAAGCCAAAAATTATACAAAACCCACAGCTGGAAATTCTTTTTTACACTACAGCAGTTGCTACCACCCCAGATGGATTCAAAACATCCAAAAAAGCCAATACTGCAGGCTGCGGAGGAATTGCACTAAAGGGAAGGATTACATGGAACAAAGTGCACTACTGAAACAAAAATTTACTGAAAAGCAATTCCCAAAACCCCTTTTGGATGAAGTCTATACCACATATCTAGCAGGTTCCAAACAGACGAAAGGAAGAACACAGGATAACCCAGACAGTGCTCCCCGTTTTGTAACACAGTTCCATGCCATGTTCAAACAGATGGAAAGAATTCTAACGAAGCATTGCCCAATACTAATGGAGGATCCGTATCTCAAAGACATCTTATCAAAATCCCATCCTTACATGAGTTCCAGTGTCCACTGCACCTCACAGCTCCCTTCCCTTCACATTAAGATCCCCCCCCTTGTGTTCTCATACCCCTTTAACATCATCACCCTTCTTAGCCCCCTCATTACAGTACTCATATCCCCCACATTGTCCTCAGCCACCATTACAGGCCCCACACACATCAGAGTCCTCAGCCCCCACACACATCAGAGTCCTCAGCCCCCACACACACACACACGTCAGAGTCCTCAGCCCCCACACACACATTAGAGTACTCTTCTTTGTACTCAGTGTCTCTCTCCCTTCCTACAGTGCGTCTCACTCTCCCCTACCTTACACAGACAGGAGAACTCGAGGCACCGTAGGTCTGAATGGAGGAAGGAAGTTGCAAGATGGGGATTGGTTGCTTACATTTCCATTCATCTTGGCAACTAATCACTGGCTTGTTTACCTCTGGCAGTTCCCACCCTCCCTCCAGAACTGTCCCACCTCATGCTGTCGGCTCTGCAAAGAAAGAGTGACAGGTGAAAGAAGGAAAACAGGCTTCTAAATGGAGTGACCGCTGCGGTCCGGGAGGGAGAGTGATGGGGGCCGGACTCGGACCGCGGGCCGCCATTTAGTGATGCCTGATCTATACCTTTGATACTTTGGTTCCCAGGGGCCTGAATGAGGAAATAGAAACCAACACATTAGTATAACCTCTAATACTGCTGTTCAGGTACACCATACATAGAGTTCTTCTTTTTATTGACAGCTATAGCCACTGGGTATTTCCCATGCTACTATCCCCCCCCCCACGTATTAGTTCATCTGAAAGATCACTGGTCTCCTGGTTTCAGTTCCAGCAGTTTCAAGCATATACTGCTATAATAATCCAACACACTATTTACTAGCCATTCTATAATTTTTATTTTCATTTTTATTGTTATTTCTATTTTGAGTTTTATTATTATTTCTTTCACATTTCTTTTGTCAGTATTCGCCCTCATTTTTCTTTATTTTTATGATTTATTATTTATTTTATTTTTATTTCTTTCCTTTTTTATTTTATTATTAACTTATTATTTATTAGTTTTTATTATTTTTTCATTTTTTATTTTTCATTTCTTCTTTTTTTCTTATTTTTCATCCCTATTCTTTAATAATTTTCAATTTATCTATGTTCATTTACCAATTTCAGACAACGCCGTCCACGTTATTGGTGTGTATACATTAATACACATATATGTGCGTTTGCACAAAAATATATATAAATAATTATCCCATACCACCTCCCATCATTCCATCTATGGAACATATCTTTTCCCCCTTGTCTTCCCATGCAAACGGACATACATAAAAACTGTAATTTCTTCAGTGGACCACAGTCTACTTCTTCCTATGCAAGCACACACATATATAATCAGCTTTGGCATTACCTTATATTGTATTTCTCAAACAGTTTTTATTGTCCATTTGTTTTTATCCAATTTTATTGCTTGTACACAGTGTGTATACACAAGAATGTGCCCATTCACATTGCAATAGCGATTTCCAACTGTGAAAGCTAGGACCCAGGAGACACCCCCTCGGTCCTATTTAAACTCACCCTTGACATGGCTCACCTAGGCCTAAAGAAGGAGCGCATGCTCCGCAAACGCATCGCCTTGCCAACCCCCCTGCAACCGGAAGTCAAGCACAAGAGAAGCCGCCGGACAGTCTGCTGAGCCGCGGAGAAGCTGACATACATCAGCCGCGTCCAAGGATCGGGCAGCCGCCGAGGCCATCCTGAAGCCTTCCTTCCTCCCAGGGGACTCTCACATTATGAATGATTCTTTGAGCCAGAAGCACATTCTTTACTTAAGTGTGAGTAACTATGTTTCTTCTGCCACAATAAACATGTTAGAAGCCACGTGAGCGGAAGTGGCGTAACGCATAGGGACGCTAAACCGGAAGTGACGTTGGAACGCGGAAGTGAGGACCGCGACCTTCCTTGCTGTTTGCCAAACGCGAATTGTATATGCAATATATGTGAGTTTTTTTAATTCATTAAAATAAAGCAGTTTTACATGGCAATATTGCACTATTTTGAGTTCTTTAATTTTGAGATCCGCTGACCACTGGGAAAGGATAGGAGGCTGATCCCCCTTAGACAGCTTGAAGACTATAAGTCTGTGACCAACACAGTAGGAGTGGAGAGGAGCCCCTGGAATTTTGTGATAAGGCGCATTCTTTAAGAGATTGAGGTGAGCGACTAGCACACCCAGAGGGGTCTGCATGAGAGAAGAAGCACCCCACTTGCTTTTCACGTGGTGTTAGGTGGAGGGTTAACACTTGTTTGAAATACCCTTTAACTGGATATACCATTGGACTATTTGTTTTTTCATTTATAAATTCGCTGGGTCACCTGCAGCACTGTTATAATGGACTAAGTGATTTTATGCACATTTATCTCATGCACTGAGCACTTTACCTGTCACCATCTTTTAGATTATAGTGTGAATTTATTTTGATTATCTATTTATATTTATATTATAAATCATATTAATCCATTGTTCACTTGATGTTTTATACGGAGTTTTGAGGATTAATTTATTATATTTATTTATGGAGTGTTTACACTAATACATTGTTTGGATTTATAGGATTATAGGATGGTCTATTTGATTTTTTGCACACTAGCACATATGCACTTTTGAGTTTATTGAATATTTATTACTAACTATAACACCCCCTAGAAGCGCAGTATCCCCCACCCCTTACTACCAGCACTTTTTCTGAATGGTTTTCAGTATTGATATATGCAGCATCTGGGAAAGGTCGTTGTAAATTGCACAAATTCCCCCAGACAGCACGTGACTCTCCCCAATTTTTTCTTATAAACATGATATGCTGCACTCAGATGGTGCTTTTGTTTTTCTCCAGTTAGTGAAAGTGAAAATGACTACTATGCGAAAGAGCCAGACTTCTTTATGCCGGAGCTTAGACATCTTCTGCGATTAAGGGATCAGCAGTTGGCTGACCTCATTTTTCTAAAGGGAAGATGACAAAATGGATTCCCCAACGAACCAGAATTCAGACGTTTCCTCGAATGATAGGATCCGCAGTTGGCTGACCTCATTTTTCCAAAGGAAAGATGATAAACTGCATTCCCCAACTACCCAGAATTGGGACGTCTCCTCCAATGATGAGTTTGGCAGCCAGCTGGGCTAATTTTTTCAAAGAAAAGACGAAGAAATTGATTCCCCAACTAACCAAAATACAGAAGTCTCCTCCAATGAAGGAATCCACGGTTGGCTAAGCTCATTTTTCCAAAGGAAAGATGACAAAAAACATTCCTCAAGTAACCAGAGCCAAGAACTGGTGGGGACCGAGACCGACAATGACGAAATGGATTCCCTAACTAGCCAGAGCCAAGAACTGGTGGGGAAAGAGACCAAGGATGACAGAGTCAAGAGAGAAGTACAGGAGCAGTGTCGTGACCAGGCCATTGTAAAACTTCAGTCGCTCATCAGAGGCTACGTGGCTCGAAAACATTATCAATCGTTAATGAGAGACAAGAATCCTCCTCTTAGAGTGATCAGTACTTTTCCCGGCTCCTGGACCCCGTTGACCCAAGCTTTGTTCAGCAGGTTGAGATGAAGATGTTGAAGGATGAATCTGCTTCTAAAATGAAAACCATCTACGAACAGAAGGAGGAGATTAAATCCCTGAAAAATCACATAATCTTGTTAGTAAAGGAAAAAACCTTTCAACAGGATCTTCTGACCAAATGCAAAATACTGACGAACAAAAACAAAAATGAAATAAAAGAAGCGATCACCATGGTAAGGCAGGCGGTTTGTGAGGCCATAAAAAACAGAGAGAGGGTGGATTCCTACAAACACCTCTTCTATTGTCTCCAGACCGACCCGACTTACCTCGCAAGGCTTATTGGCCAGATATGTGACCCTCAGATTACGACGACGATTGTGGACCAATTGCTCCACAGTCTCTATAACTATGCTTCAACACCATGTGAAGAATACTTTTTTGTGAAGTTGATGGAGGCCACTCTTCGTGAGGAACTGGAGACAAGACTTGATGGCATTGAGGATGTATTGAATGGGAAATCAATCATTTTAGAACTAATGTTGAAATTTTACACGCATCAGGCCAACTACAAGGGCCTTGTCAAGGTGCTGACACCAGCAATAAGGGTGATACTCAGCGTCACATATAATCTTGCCATCTTTGCGAACGTGACTTTCAATCGACACAAAAGATCGAGAATTCTAATTGAAAGAATACTAGGAATACCCACTCCTGAGACCCCTGCAACAATTGTTGATGTCTCTTTGTACAACATGGCAGACAAACTTGTAGAGTCCATATTCTCCTCTAATGACAGCATTCCTTATGGGCTAAGATACCTAACAAAGGTCCTTCAAAAATCTCTGCAAGCAAAGTTTATAGAGGAAACTGAAGATGTCGTGTTAAGGACTGTTAGTCAGTTCCTATATCTGTACCTCCAGCCAGCCATAGAGAGAACAGATTTCTTGGTCTCATTGCACCAGACATGTATTCAGATTCAGTCCAGAAGTTGAACCTCATGTGTGTCTTTGAGATCATCCACCAGACCATGCAATTCTTCAATGACAAAAATATGTATGAACCTATACGGTATATCTACATCCGCAGGACCATTCCCCTAATGTTCTGAATGTTCGAGAGCCAGAGGAAAAATTCAAATTTAACAAGTTTTTTGAGGCTATACAGGTTCCTGTAGTGAAGATACCCGCAGAGGACATCGTCTATACACATTCTCTGCTTGCTAGATATGAGAATGTTGCATTTTGCGACCCCATAGACATCGCCTGCCAAGTGTTCAAGGATATTGGACCAGTCCCTCACCTGGACGATCTTTTTGCCACTGATGCAGCAGACTATGATTAAAGCGGAGTTCCGGGCACAGAAAAGTTTTTTCACTGAACATACCCCCGGGACAGTCAGGGCTAGCACATTCCACAATGGCTAGCCTCTGATCTGTCCCGGTTCGCACTTACCTTTTAGAAGAAATACTTACTTAGAAAATTTCTTCCACAGCGTTTCCATCTCTGTTGTGGGCAGCTGAAGCCGGCGGGGTCCTCTTCTCTGTCTTCTTCCGCGTCTTCGTGTCCCAGAATGCACTGCACCGGCCCCTCTCGTCACTTCCGGTGCGGCGCCACATTCCTAAACAGCTTCTGGGCATGCCCACAAGCTGTTTAGAAGGAGAATGCGGCGTCGCCCGGAAATGACGAGCGGGGCCGGTGCCGTCGCATTGATTCCTGGGAGCTATGACGTTTAGCTCCCAGGAATCATCGCGAGGCAGGAAGTGACGGGGAGAGCCTCGGCGCTGGAGGAGGAAGCAGTCATAGGTGAGTATTTACGATCGTCAATTACAAGGTGAGTTTTTTTTAAAAAAAAAAATCTAACTATCCAATTCCTTTTCAGGTTAGGCTGAACTAGCGGACGGGCACAAAAAAAAAAACGGAATTTTTGTAAAATCTTACCTGTAAAATTCCTTTCTCTGAGTCCTCCGACAGTCGCCGCCTCTTCATATTCGTCACATATGGGGTATTAGACTTTGCTCCGAAGGAGTAGCTAGGCAACAGAATATGTTAACAATAAAGCTTTAACATATCCCACCCTCAAGGGGTGGTCCCCTCAGTCAATACCCTCCTACTTCCTGCAACCATATCTCAGTTTTAGTGGAATAGCAGTAGAGTATACATTCAAACCCCAAAAGAGGGGCGGGGGCGGCGACTGTCGGAGGACTCAGAGAAAGGAATTTTACAGGTAAGATTTTACAAAAATTCCGTTTTCTCTTACGTCCTCCGACAGTCGCCGCCTCTTCATATTCGTCACATATGGGGACGTCCCAAAGCAGTGCAAACATGAGGGGTGGGAAACGCATCCGCGCCGAAAGGCAACGCAGTCTCCGCATCAAAGAAAGGAACCTTACCAAAGGAAGGAAACCAGCTGGGCAACAGCAAAAATAAGTGCTCAACAGGAGCAACAACCCAGGAAAAGACAAAAAACCAGGGGATACAAAACTTATCCCAACAGCCAGGAGTCCCCAACAAGGGACCCTAGGGAACAGCCGCACTAAGAACCTTGCGGCCAAAGGAAGCATCCGCCGATGCCTGAACATCTACTTTGTAGAATTTTGTGAAAGTGTGTACGGTCGACCAAGTCGCCGCCTTACACACCTGGGCTACAGAAGCCCCATGACGACAGGCCCAAGACGTACTCAGAGATCTAGTAGAGTGCGCCTTCACAGGCACAGGGGGAACCTTCCCCTGCAAGGCATAGGCCTGTTCAATGGTCTGCCTGATCCATTTGGCAATGGTAGAGGCGGAAGCCGCCATTCCCTTCCGAGGACCCTCTGGAAGAACAAACAAGGAGTCCGTCTTTCGAAAAGACTCAGTCGATTTAAGGTAAACCCTAATCGCCCGAACAACATCCAGAGAATGCAATCTCACCTCCTTTGGATGTTTAGGCTTCGTGCACAACGAAGGCAAAACAATATCCTCGTTAAGATGGAATTCCGAAACTCGTTTCGGCAGAAAAGAAGGATTAGGTCGCAAGACCACCTTATCCAAATGAACAACCAGGTACGGAGACTTGCAGGACAAAGCCGCCAGTTCCGACACTCTGCGAGCTGAAGTGATCGCCACCAAAAAGGCGACCTTTTTGGACAACATAGACAACGAGATCTCCCTGATCTGTTCAAAAGGAGCACGTTGTAACACAGATAGGACTAGATTCAAGTCCCAAGGGGGCAAAGGATCCCTCCTAGGAGGAACCAGATGCCGCACACCCTGAATAAAAGTGCCAACCAAGGAGTTGGAAGCCACGGGACGTTGAAACAGAACGGCCAGCGCAGACACCTGACCCTTTATCGTAGCCAGCGCCAAACGCTGATCGACACCCGTCTGAAGGAAAGACAGCACACGGGAAACCGAGTACATGCGGGGGGAAAACCCCCTGGACTCACACCAGGCAAAATAGGCCTTCCAAGTACGGTAATAAACCTTTCCCGAGGAAGACTTCCTCGCGTTGATCAAGGTATGAACAACCTCTGGAGAGAGACCCTTCTCCTTCAGGACCTCGGTCTCAACAGCCAGGCCGTCAAAGCCAGCGACTGTAAAGTAGGATGGTAAATCGGTCCTTGAGACAGTAGATCGTCCCGAAGAGGCAGACGCCAGGGGGCGTCAACCGCCAGATTCACGAGGTCTGCGTACCAGGACCGGCGAGGCCAGTCCGGTGCCACAAGAATCACCGTGCTGCGTTCCGAGTGTAACCTGCGAAGGAACCGGGACAGCAACTGAATCGGTGGAAACGCGTACATCAGCCTGTACTGATGCCACGGGGCCACTAACGCGTCCGACGCGTCTGCCCGAGGGTCGCGCGTCCTTGCCACGAACCTCTTCACCTTGTAGTTGAGGCGAGACGCGAACAGGTCCACATCTGGAAGACCCCACTTCGCGCACAACATCTGGAAGACAGCCGGATGGAGAGACCATTCCCCCTGAGCCAGGGTCTGGCGACTCAGATAGTCCGCCTGCCAGTTCTCCACTCCCGGAATGTGAACCGCCGTTATCGCCGGGACATGAGTCTCGGCCCAAGACAGAATGTCGGCCACTTCTCGAGCCGCTCGGGCACTCCTGGTGCCCCCTTGGTGGTTGATGTAGGCCACCGCCGTGGCATTGTCCGTCTGCACCCGAACCGGGCAGCCCTGCAGCCGGTCCGTCCAGCGATGAAGACAGAGCCTTATCGCACGCAATTCCAGAATGTTGATCGGGAGGGAAGACTCCCCCTCCGACCAGGTCCCCTGGGCGGACAGAACGCCCAGAACACCACCCCAGCCCGACAGGCTGGCATCCGTGGTGATTATCGTCCATGAGATCGGACGAAACGACTTGCCCCCGGACACCAACGGGGACTGGAGCCACCACAGAAGGTTTTCCCTGGTGCGATGACTCAACGAGATCTGAAGATCCAGAGATTGAGGTCGCCCGTCCCACTTGGACAAGATCTCCGCCTGGAGACCCCGCGTGTGAAACTGCGCGAAAGGAATCGCCTCGAAAGCCGAGACCATCAATCCCAGACATCTCATACACGTTCACAGAGACGAGTTCGGAACGTCCCTGAGGGACCTGACTTCCTCCTGAAGAGTCCTGAGTTTGTCTTCCGGCAGGAAGACCTTCGCCTGCACCGAGTCCAGTATCATTCCCAGATATGGAAGACGAACCGACGGACTCAGCGTCGACTTTGGAACATTTATCGTCCAACCGAACTCCTGCAGAGTTTGCATCGTGACAGACAGGTCCTTCTCCAGACCCTGACTGGTCGCAGACCGAATCAGAATGTCGTCCAGATACCCCAGGACAGAAATGCCCTGGGCTCTCAATAATGCCAGAACCGGTGCCAGCACCTTGGTGAAGACCCGCGGAGCCGAGGCGAGCCCAAAGGGCAACGCCACGAACTGGTAGTGATCCTCCGCAATGGCAAATCGAAGGTATCTCTGATGACCCTCGAATATGGGGATGTGAAGATACGCATCCTTCAAATCGATGGAGGCCATGAATTCCCCCGGAACCAGGGCAGCCACCACCGAGCGCAGGGATTCCATGCGGAACTTGCGAACCCGCACAGAGCGGTTCAGAGCTTTCAAGTCCAGAATTGGACGAACCTTGCCCTCCTTTCTGGGCACGGTGAACAGATTGGAATAAAACCCCCGAAATCTTTCCCGATGAGGCACCGGAACCACCACTCCCTGAGCCCTCAGGTCCCGCACCGCCAGGTGCAGATCCCGCAGGCGCTCTGGAGACAGTTGTAGATTTGAGGGAAAAAATCTGCTCTCTGGCCGAGAGAGAAACTCGATCTTGTAACCAGATCGAACGATTTCCAGAACCCATCTGTCCCGCACACGGGCCAACCAGGGCTGAAGAAAACCGAGCAAGCGTCCCCCCACCCCAAAACTGGGTGAGGGCGCCCCTTCAGGCCGAACTGTTATGGGCCGCAGGTCCGGATTGGCCGGACTTCTGTTTTCCAGACCAGGGTTTCTTCTGAGATCCCTGGCCCTTGAACGGTTTGCCCTTGTAGTGCGGCCGAAAGGCACGAAAGGACCCCTGAGGGGGCCGAAAATTCGCATGCTTCTTCCCAGAAGCCCCCTTAGCCTTGGGGAAATGGGGCAAGAGAGTGCTCTTACCCCCGGTGATCCCCTTAATCAACACATCCAGAGACTCCCCAAAAAGGCGAGACCCATCATAAGGCAGATTGGCTAAGGTTTTACGTGAAGATTGGTCCACCGACCAACATTTCAACCAAACCAGGCGGCGAGACAACACCGCCACGCTGTGCACACGTGCAGCCAACGGAATCAGGTCCAGGTCCGCATCACACAGATACATGACACCCTGGTGGATCTGATCCACCATGTCCAGGGTCGCCGCCGAGGCCGAATCGGCCACTAGGACGCGCCTAAGCATCTGCGTCCAACTTGCGATCGCCTGGGCCGCCATGAGAGAAGCAAATAGAGCTTTAAGCATAGAACCCGTAACAGAATAAGTATGACGGGCAAGAGACTCCAGTCTCCTATCCGTGGCATCACGGAAAACAGGGGATCCCTCTGCAGGAATCGCACTGGCTTTGTTCAAAACCGCAATTGCATGATCCACTGGTGGAGGCACACACCACCGTTCATCAGTGGCAGGGGAGAAGGGATAACGCAGCTTGAATTTACTTGGTACCGCAAAAGGTTTGCGCAGATCGCGCCATTGATCCTTTACCGCGCGCTGAAAATCAGCATTGCAGGGAAAAACCTGCGGCGTCCTGCGTTTTCTCTGCGTCCCATAAGCCGCCAAGGCAGCGGGGGGACACACTTCGTCCTGCAAACGTAGCGTCTGCTTAATGGAAGCAATCAACTCATCCATGATTGCAAGCTCTTCAGGCGAGCCAGGGGGAGAATTATCAACCCCCTCAACCTCAGCCTCTACCTCAGACCCCACCAGATCAAGAGAGGAGCGGGACCCCGATAGGGAGGTCCCTGCCAGAACAGCCCCATCACCTTCACCCTCAGAATCGGAGGACAGAGTAACTCTGGGCCGTTTAGTAGATTGAGCAGCCACCAGCATTTGCACCTGGGCAGCAAGGCCAGCCACAATAGTGGCTAAATCCCCCCCTGGGGGGGGAAACAGCGGTCCCCTGGCTTTCCACCAATACTGTGGGAAACTTGCCCTCCTGAGAATCCATTGCCCCTGTACGCCAGACAACCAAGGGTTAACTGCCCCCTTTCAGCAAGCGCGGTAAGCGCAGCCCACCGCACACACTCAGGCACAATGAGACCCCCACAGGGAATATACAGACTGAATACAGGCAATGGACAACAGGAATAGAAGGATAAAACCTGAGGAGACCCCGCTGCTGCTGCTGCCTCGACCGGTGTTCCAGGAAAAAGGAAGTGATGCTGCCAGGGCGCTCTATGTAAGCCTATGGAGGCTACAAGAAAATGGCCACCGTGCATGTAAACCATGCGGCCGGAGCGGGCGCCGGTAAAATGGCGTCGTTTGGCGCCGAAACCGCCGCTCCACAGTGCATAAAAACACACACAATTTCATCCCATTATATGGATACATGTTAGATCGCCGCAGCGATCGCTGTATATGCCCCAACATGCCCCACAGCACACAGCTTCCCACACTGCCCAGCCTGACACACACAGTGTCATACAGCTCCCCCCCCCCCCCTTGCAGCCCACAGCATGCAGCCGAGAGATAGGGAGACAAGCAGTGTGATTTAAAGGCAGGTTACACAGTCCCAGACTGAGACCCCCCCCAGACAGACAGGTCCCCACATAGACACACTTACCTCATATGGCGTGGGGAACCCGCACAGGCGAACAAGCCGCTGCACATGAGGCAGGGAGAGTCGCAATTCAAGACGCACACAATGGCGGTTAAGAAACCGCACAGCGTCCGGTGAGGTAGCCACCTCACCAAACATCCCTGCACCGAACAGGGATGGGTCGTTCACCGTGCCAGGAGCGTTACCTGGCTGAACGCTCGATGGCAGACTGGGAAGCCACTGACCCACGACCTGCGATCAGGGGGATCAGCCCGAGACCCAGTCCGCATGATCCTCTTCGTCCGAAGAACTAACTAATGCTGACAAAAACAACAGCTAAGTAAAGGTAGAGAAAAAACTCAAATAAAATATTAAAAAGAAGAAAGAGTCTGGGACAAAAAGTCCCAGCACAGAGAGAGCCAGCCACTCCTGACAAGCTAGACATTAAAACTGAGATATGGTTGCAGGAAGTAGGAGGGTATTGACTGAGGGGACCACCCCTTGAGGGTGGGATATGTTAAAGCTTTATTGTTAACATATTCTGTTGCCTAGCTACTCCTTCGGAGCAAAGTCTAATACCCCATATGTGACGAATATGAAGAGGCGGCGACTGTCGGAGGACGTAAGAGAAATATTGTTTTTGTGCCCGGAACTCCGCTTTAAGCAGAGGAAATAACTAAAATATGTCCGTATATAAGCAGCAAATTTCCTCTACTGCACAATTTTAATACTGAAATAGAAAACCTTAAGATTGCCAACAAAAAACTAGCCTTGGATGTGATTCGTCTGGTGCCTGGAGAAACTCTCCAAGACGTTATGATGACGCCCATTTCACTGGCACAAGAAGAGCATCATAGGACTGTAATGGGAGGCACACCTTCCACCAGGACTAATGTTCCACAGTACATCACATAGTCCTGTTTAATGGAAGATCATGATCTCCCCCTGCAGATTAAAAGTAACAAGATCAGTGCAAACCTGGACATTTAACAAAAAGTTCATGTATTCTCGGAGGTGAGGAACCACCAAAACGTCCTCAACCTAATCGCCCGAGAGATCAAAGAGAAGCACACTGCATCTGGAAAGAAAATCTTAAACAAGAACCATCCAGGAGGCATTAGCTGTACTCTTCAAGATGTCTTGACTATCTGCAGAACCTCAAAGGCTTGTACAAGAGATACTGGGAAAACTGTGTCGACAACATTCTCTGCCGCAAATCGTGTCCTAGCGGTAAGACCCGGAAGGTCCAAATTGAAGAGGAAAACGGGATTATATACACTGCAAAAAACTATTCAAGAAAGGAGTCATTGTGGACACACGGGGGAAATTCAGCAAACTGAAGAAAGAAGTCCTTTGTATAAATCTTGCAGGTAATGTCTTTCATGTCACTTTAGACAACAAAAGGTGTCCTTCCCATTGTCATTGTGCTGTGTCTTCATCATAGCAGCGATCCAACGTTGAAGCTTTTCCATAATAAATTTGATGTTGGAATGTTTTTATTTCTCCTACAACTGTAGCGCCTCTCACCCGTCCCTTCTGCCCTCTTTTGACAGCACCATGTGAACTCCCTGATCTCTGGTGTGATCCACTGCCAGTCTTTATTGACCTCTTCATCTCCAGTCACCTATATTTCACGCCATCTCCCGTTCTGGTTTGTGATCATGCAACCTATCACCTGGGGGGGGGGGGGCGTAGTGGTTGCAGCATTTCACCTTAGGGGGGATGCAGCTTATCACCTGGGGAGGGGGGGGGTGGTGGTTGCAGCCTTTCACCTGGGGGGATGCAGCTTATCACCTGGGGGTATGGTTTCAGCCTGTCATCTGGGAGGGATGCAGCTTGTCACCTGGGGGTCGTGGTGGCTGCAGCTTGTCACCTCGGGGTAAGGGGCTCTTTACAGCCAGCCTGTCCCCTGGGGGGGGGGGGGTGCTGCATTCTGGGTTTGGATCACATTGCTATGAGATCCTGTCCCCAGCCTGTCTCTCCTCCCTCCTCTTCTCCTTCTTCGTGACCACAGAGAGAAAAGGAAGTAGTAGTGCTATTTCTTCACTGGAGGATCATCTCTGCAGAGATTATTATCCAATATTGGATTGAAATGCTTGCACATTGTCTGTTGACTCATCATAGCAGCGATCCAACATTGAATCTTTTCCATTATGGCGTCGATGTTGGTATGTTTTTATTTCTGGTAGCGAAGCTTTTTGGAAAACAACACAAATCTGTAGCCGGGAGAGGATTGCATTCTTGGATACAATGTTAATATTAAAGAATGGACGTATCATTAGTGATCTGTATACTAAGCTGACAGATAAAAACCGACTTTTACACTATAATAGCTTTCATCCAACCGGCGTCTTTAGATCAATACCTAGGAGTCAACAAAAAAAAGTTAAAAGGATAGTGACTGACCCACAAATATGTAAGACAAGATTGAAGGAGATGGGTGAGAAACAGACAGAGGGGGTATCCCTTAGAGATAATTAATAAGGAACAAAAACAAATGATGACATTTAAAAATTCAAGAGTTTCCAGAAAAGGATCCCATTCGTGTCACAGTTTCACCCATTTTCGGCTAACATACAGAACATTGTTAAGAAACACTGGTCTATGTTGGGAGAAAATTATCCCAATATTTCGGAATTTCATGCACCCCCATTACCATCATACAGGAAAGGTAGAACCCTACGTGATAGATTAGCAAAGACTGATCAATTGGTTGAACCCAGCCCTATTGTGACATTTCTAGAACCAAAAACCACAGGTTCATATCCCTGTTTGAGTTGCATTCAATGCAACTCAATGATAAAAGGAAAAAACTTTTCACAACCACATAGGGGATAAGACATAAAAATTAAGGATCTCTATACATGTCAATCTTCATATGTTGTATATATTATCAAATGCCCATGTGGCTTGTAGTAAGTTTGGGAGACAACTCAAAAAGTTAAGGATCGCATTGCTTGCCACAAATAATCAGGGACAAATTAACATAGTTGCCACTAGCGAGACATTTTTTTAGAGAAAGGACATTCAGTGTCCCAATTGAGGTTTATGGTTATAGACAGTATACAAAGAAACAGAAGGGGAGGCAATTGCGAATTACAACTAAGAAAGCGTGAGGTCCAGTGGATTTATTTTTTTCAAACTTTACAATAGAAAGGGTTAAATTCTGAACTTGATTAATATCTATTTTTATAAGTACTCCTTTTGGTCTAAAATATGTGAGTGAATGTGCTTTACACTTAACAGTAGCAACTATATTGAATACTTGAACATATGATTAATGTCATTTCAATAATTAATGTGTGTGTTTTGTAGCTATCATAATGACAAATATCCCCTTTTTTTACTAATAGGAAGGAATAAACTGGACATTACTAATTGTATTGGGGGAAGGATCCAACACTTGTAACCTTATCTCAGTCTTCTTAATGACTAATTGGAGACACCAATTTGAATTAATTAATGATGACTTGGTGGATTCCTAATTGATAAAAAAAAATTGAAAAGTATATAGAAGTCTTTGTATGGGTTTGAGGATTTAGATGTATTCCTCACTATTTGTTCTGCCTGCTCTGGTTTCTTGGCTTTCTTCTTCCTCCCCCTATCTTCTCCATTTCTTGATCCCTGTATATGTTTTTTCCCCCTATTTTGTGACAAGACTTCAACATACCCGGTGGACCCGGAGAGGTCACGGGATGTTGATATGTCTATATGTAATACAATGGTGTAATCATCTATGTACAATAATTGTGTTATAGCCAGAAGGTGTTCTGCGCTGATCGATATAGTGGAGTACATATTATATTGATCGTGTTTGGCTCAACTACATGTCCCAGCATGTTTAAATGATAACAAAACCCACATGTATAAGTTGATAGATGTTGTTAGAGGTTGTACATGTGTGTTGACATGGAGGTCATTAATGCAGCTGAGTGACAAGGGATCCCGGCTGGAGTAGATGGATCGGGTGGGGGCGGGCTGCTGGACATATTCGTGTCCCAATCAGCGGGCATGCGGTGCAAAGGGGAGATATCACCTTTACCAGGGTATGTCTCCTTGCATAACTATGGATCTCCCTCCTCCAGAGACATGTTATGCCATCCTGTCATTTCTCAGCCGTTCGCGACTGCGAGCGTCTCTTGGTTGCTTAGCAACCCTGAGGTCAGGAGACATCCAATCACTGCAGCCGCGGGATGCGGCTACTTACACGCATGCGCAGTCTCTGCATCGGACACCAATACGTCATCGCGGTGCGACGTCGCGGCGGATGATGTTGGTGTTGACGGCCCATATATACCCCATATGAGACTCCGAATAGCCGCAGATGGTGGACGCTGGCAATACCGCAGTTCTCAGGTATGTGTGTCAACTACAGTCGACTTACTTTCCTTTATGGTTTGGAAGGCTGTCTGTCTGACTCCAATAATCTATACCTTGTCTGATTCTGGCTTCCTTAGCCAGCTACGATATACTGAATGACTTACTTTGGATATTCTCATTTCCTTTGTACTTTCCTTAAACGTTGCCTAATAATAATAATAATAACTGTTTTTTTACATACAGGGTTATTTCCCCTCTTTTGTTGACACTTCCCTCTCTTCCCTATATACATATATATATATATATATAGGAATTATCCAGCCTGTCTGGGATTTTTACAACATATGCCTGACTGTACTGGATCCCTATGTGCGAATCCTCAAATCCACCCCACCATCTGACCCTGAAGTTTTTAAAGTTATATTAATGGTAGGCATCTCTTTATTCAATAAGACCCCTATTTTTCAAAGTAACACGCTAATGAGTTTATTGAATGATATGGTATTGTATGCCTTTCTTCTTGGATATTGCGACTCTGTAGGAGAGTTGCATACCCAATATGGGAATGCATCGACCATATTATATAGTTACATATAACATTGGATTTATTATTACCCCTAGATTATTTGGAGTCTACACATTTGCCTTCTTTGGGGTGACTACGGGCCATCCATGTCCGCCGGGGGACCTGGTTTGTCTTAGGCACGCCTACCTGCTCCATCTGCTAAATAGCAGCCCTTCAGGTGGGGTTATTCATGATGATGTTTGGCCCCTATGTCTGCACAGATTATTGTGATTTCTATCCATATTGATCATGCTATTTATTTTGTAATGGACACAGTGGTTTCACTATATGGGGGGTTGGTTTATCCTTACCCCATATATGCCATGAAGTTGTCTTCTATACCAAATGTGATGTATTGTTTTTTTTACACTGATTCTGGAACTAATTTCCATTTTAACTGTTCTGCAGCCATCCTCATGATCAACTGTCTGTACCTCTGTACCCCTGAGGAAGCGCTCTGTACCGCGAAACATGTAGGGTAGTGGGTTGTGGTACACCTAGTGAACTACTCGATTGGCACCGGATTTATCTGGCCCAGCGGTATTTCTCGGTGACTCCACCTTTAAAGAGATGATATGCTTATGTGAATTTCCAATTCTGATTTTTGTATGTGTCCCCTTGTCGCTGCATATATTTTGTTATGATATTTTGTATATTAAAGAATTGCTTTTAATAGAATCTTTCTGTACCAGTGTGATATTATAAACATTTGTCTCATGAGGGTACCCTAAAAGTCCCCACAGATGCCCCATCCTTGTTCAAATTGCTCTTGATATATATTGGGATGTGGTACCTCTATCATTAATAAACAGTCTGTGAGCTTACTTTTGCTATATTGAATACTTGAACATATGATTAATGTTGTAATTTCAATAATTAATGTGTGTGTTTTGTAGCGATCATAATGACAAATATCCCCTTTTTTTACTAATAGGAAGGAATAAACTGAACATTACTAATTTTATTGGGGGAAGGATCCAACACTTGTAACCTTATCTCAGTCTTCTTAATGACTAATTGGAGACACCTATTAGAAATCCACCAAGTCATCAATCCTTAATTCATTCAAACTGATATTGAGTATATATAAGTCTTTGTATGGGTTTGAGGATTTAGATGCATTTCTGTTTGAGGAAGGGCGTCATCTTAGTAGCCCGAATCTGTTACTTGATGAAACTCTCTGCAATTGTACTGCTATGTACTTCTTGGATTTTTTTTCCAATAAAAGAAAATTATTTGTGCAGCAGTGAAAGTGAAAATTACTACTATGCTAAAGAACCAGACTTCTTTATGCCCGAGCTTAGACATCTTCTCCGATGAAAGGATCAGCAGTTGGCTGACCTCATTTTTCTAAAGGGAAGATGACAAAATGAATTCCCCAACAAACCAGAATTCAGACGTTTCCTCCAATGATGAATTTGCTTCTAAACTGAAAACCATCTACGAACAGGAGGAGATGAAATCCCTCGAAAATGACAGTCTCATTAGTAAGGGACAAAACCATTCAGCTGGATCTTCTGGCCAAATGCAAAAAACTGACGAGCAAAAACAAGAATAAAATCAAAGAGGTGATCACCATGGGAAGACAGGCGGTTTGTGAGGCCATAAAAAATAGAGAGATGGTGGATTCCTATGAACACCTCTTCTATTGTCTACAGACCAACCCGACTTACCTGGCAAGGCTTACTGGCCAGATATCTGACCCTCAGGATATGACAACGATTGTGGACTGATTGCTCCAGTCTCTATAACTATGCTTCAACACAATGTGAAGAATACTTTTTTGTGAAGTTGATAGATGCCACTCTCTGTGAGGAAGTGGAGACAAGACTTAGAAACATAGAATGTGTCGGCAGATAAGAACCATTTGGCCCATCTAGTCTGCCCAATATATCTGAATCCTATATATAGTCCCTGGCCCTATCTTATATGAAGGATAGCCTTATGCCTATCCCATGCATGCTTAAACTCCTTCACTGTATTTGCAGCTACCACTTCTGCAGGAAGGTTATTCCATGCATCCACTACTCTCTCAGTAAAGTAATACTTCCTCATATTACTTTTAAACCTTTGCCCCTCTAATTTAAAACTGTGTCCTCTTGTGGTAGTTTTTCTTCTTTTAAATATGCTCTCCTCCTTTACTGAGTTGATTCCCTTTATGTATTTAAAAGTTTCTATTATATCCCCTCTGTCTCTTCTTTCTTCCAAGCTATACATGTTAAGGTCCTTTAACCTTTCCTGGTAAGTTTTGTCCTGCAATCCATGTACTAGTTTAGTAGCTCTTCTCTGAACTCTCTCTAGAGTATCTATTTCCTTCTGGAGATATGGCCTCCAGTACTGCGCACAATACTCCAAGTGAGGTTTCACCAGTGTTCTGTACAGCGGCATAAGCACTTCTCTCTTTCTACTGCTTATACCTCTCCCTATACATCCAAGCATTCTGCTGGCATTTCGTGCTGCTCTATTACATTGTCTTCCCACCTTTAAGTCTTCTGAAATAATTACTCCTAAATCCCTTTCCTCAGATACTGAGGTCAGGACTGTGTCAAATATTCTATATTCTGCCCTTGGGTTTTTACGCCCCAGGTGCATTATCTTGCACTTATCCACATTAAATTTCAGTTGCCAGAGTTCTGACCATTCTTCTAGTTTTCCTAAATCCTTTTCCATTTGGCGTTTCCCTCCAGGAACATCAACCCTGTTACATATCTTTGTGTCATCAGCAAAAAGACAAATCTTACCATCGAGGCCTTTTGCAAAATCACTTATGAAGATATTAAACAAAATTGGTCCCAGTACAGATCCCTGAGGGGTACCCCACTGGTAACATGACCTTGTTCTGAATGTTCTCCATTGACTACAACGCTCTGTTGTCTGTCACTCAGCCACTGCCTAATCCACTCAACAATATGGGAGTCCATGCTCTATGTGGGACAGTGTCAAAAGCCTTACTAAAATCTAGATATGCAATGTCTACTGCACCTCCACCGTCTATTATTTTAGTCACCCAGTCAAAAAAATCTATAAGATTTGTTTGACATGATCTCCCTGAAGTAAACCCATGTTGTTTTTCATCTTGCAATCCACACTGCTGCAGCCACCAAGAGTATGTATAAACCCCCAACCCGGCTACCAGGTCCATATGACGTACAAATCTGGCAGTAAAAGGGGTAAGCTAAGCTCAATTTAAATATGCTGCATAGTGCTTTTAAGAGAAGTATTGTCATAAAAAAAAATCCATACTCACCTCTATGCTGCAGCATCGGTGTGATACGGCAGCTCTAAGCCTGTGATCTGAGCAATCACATGACTGCTAATCTCTCAGTCTGCTCAGAGTTGAGAGCAGTGTGTCAGTCACTGATCTCCCCTCTGCCCCTCCAGCGCTCACTGGAGCGCCAGGCTGAAGACAGGAGAGACACAAGTAGATTTCGTTCTCAGTCGCACACTGAGAATCAAAGCCAGCTGTTACTCAGGCAGTTGGGTGGATCCCGACAATTTGAGCAGGATACTTCCAGAGTCATGAGCAGTTCTGTGACGTCAGTTGATAGCGGTGTGTAACAATAAAGCACATTTGTAGTGTGTGAAACGCGTCTACCATGCTATCTGTTTGTGTCCTGCAGTGTCACTTTAGGAACCTTGAATAACGGAATTTTTGTAAAATCTTACCTGTAAAATTCCTTTCTCTGAGTCCTCCGACAGTCGCCGCCTCTTCATATTCGTCACATATGGGTATTAGACTTTGCTCCGAAGGAGTAGCTAGGCAACAGAATATGTTAACAATAAAGCTTTTAACATATCCCACCCTCAAGGGGTGGTCCCCTCAGTCAATACCCTCCTACTTCCTGCAACCATATCTCAGTTTTAGTGGAATAGCAGTAGAGTACACAACCAAACCCCAAAAGAGGGGCGGGGGCGGCGACTGTCGGAGGACTCAGAGAAAGGAATTTTACAGGTAAGATTTTACAAAAATTCAGTTTTCTCTTACGTCCTCCGACAGTCGCCGCCTCTTCATATTCGTCACATATGGGGACGTCCCAAAGCAGTGCAAACATGAGGGGTGGGAAACGCATCCGCGCCGAAAAAGGCAACGCAGTCTCCGCATCAAAGAAAGGAACCTTACCAAAGGAAGGAAACCAGCTGGGCAACAGTACAAAACAAGTGCTCAACAGGAGCAACAACCCAGGAAAAGACAAAAAACCAGGGGATACAAAAAACTATCCCAACAGCCAGGAGTCCCCAACAAGGGACCCTATGGAACAGCCGCACTAAGAACCTTGCGGCCAAAGGAAGCATCCGCCGATGCCTGAACATCTACTTTGTAGAATTTTGTGAAAGTGTGCACGGTCGACCAGGTCGCCGCCTTACACACCTGGGCTACAGAAGCCCCATGACGACAGGCCCAAGACGCACTCAAAGATCTAGTAGAGTGCGCCTTCACAGGGACAGGAGGAGCCTTACCCTGCAAAGCATAGGCCTGTTCAATGGTCTGCCTGATCCATTTGGCGATGGTAGAGGCCGAAGCCGCCATGCCCTTCCGAGGACCCTCTGGAAGAACAAACAAGGAGTCCCTCTTACGAAAAGACTCAGTCGATTTAAGGTAAACCCTTATCGCCGGAACAACATCCAGAGAATGCAATCTCACCTCCTTTGGATGTTTAGGCTTCGCGCACAGCGAAGGCAAGACAATATCCTCATTAAGATGGAATTCCGAAACTCGTTTCGGAAGAAAAGAAGGATTAGGTCGCAAGAGCACCTTATCCAAATGAATAACCAGGTACGGAGACTTGCAGGACAAAGCCGCCAGCTCCGACACTCTGCGAGCCGAAGTGATCGCCACCAAAAAGGCGACCTTTTTGGACAACATAGACAACGAGATCTCCCTGATCTGTTCAAAAGGAGCACGTTGTAACACAGATAGAACGAGATTCAAGTCCCAAGGGGGCAAAGGATCCCTCCTAGGAGGAACCAGATGCCGCACACCCTGAATAAAAGTGCCAACCAAGGAGTTGGAAGCCACGGGACGTTGAAACAGAACGGCCAGCGCAGACACCTGACCCTTTATCGTAGCCAGCGCCAAACGCTGATCAACACCCGTCTGAAGAAAAGACAGCACACGGGAAACCGAGTACGTGCGGGGTGAAAACCCCCTGGACTCACACCAGGCAAAATAGGCCTTCCAAGTACGGTAATAAACCTTCCCCGAGGAAGACTTCCTCGCGTTGATCAAAGTATGAACGACCTCTGGAGAGAGACCCTTCTCCTTCAGGACCTCTGTCTCAACAGCCAGGCCGTCAAAGCCAGAGACTGTAAAGCAGGATGGTAAATCGGTCCCTGAGACAGTAGATCGTCCCGAAGAGGTAGACGCCAAGGGGCGTCGACCGCCAGATTCACAAGGTCTGCGTACCAGGACCGGCGAGGCCAGTCCGGTGCCACAAGAATCACCGTGCTGCGTTCCGAGTGTAACCTGCGAAGGAACCTGGACAGCAACTGAATCGGTGGGAACGCGTACATCAGCCTGTACTGATGCCACGGGGCCACTAACGCGTCCGACGCGTCTGCCCGAGGGTCGCGCGTCCTTGCCACGAACCTTCTCACCTTGTTGTTGAGACGAGACGCGAACAGGTCCACATCTGGAAGACCCCACTTCGCGCACAACATCTGGAAGACAGCCGGGTGAAGAGACCATTCCCCCTGATCCAGGGTCTGGCGACTCAGATAGTCCGCCTGCCAGTTCTCCACCCCCGGAATGTGAACTGCCGTTATCGCCGGGACATGAGTCTCGGCCCAAGACAGAATGTCGGCCACTTCTCGAGCCGCCCGGGCACTCCTGGTGCCCCCTTGGTGGTTGATGTAGGCCACCGCCGTGGCATTGTCCGTCTGCACCCGAACCGGGCAGCCCTGCAGCCGGTCCGTCCAGCGATGAAGACAGAGATTTATCGCACGCAATTCCAGAATGTTGATCGGAAGGGAAGACTCTCCCTCAGACCAAGTTCCCTGGGCAGACAGAACGCCCAGAACACCACCCCAGCCCGACAGGCTGGCATCCGTGGTGATCACCGTCCACGAGATAGGACGAAAACGACTTGCCCCCGGACACCATCGGGGACTGGAGCCACCACAGAAGGTCTCTTCTGGTGCGATGACTCAACGAGATCTGAAGATCCAGAGATTGAGGTCGCCCGTCCCACTTGGACAGGATCTCCGCTTGGAGACCCCGCGTGTGAAACTGGGCGAAGGGAATCGCCTCGAAGGCCGAGACCATCAATCCCAGACATCTCATGCACGTCCTTAAAGACGAGTGCGGAACGTCCCTGAGGGACCTGACTTCCTCCTGAAGAGTTCTGAGTTTGTCTTCCGGCAGGAAGACCTTCGCTTGTACCGAATCCAGAATCATTCCCAGGTAGGGAAGACGAACCGACGGACTCAGTGTCGACTTTGGAAAATTTATCGTCCAACCAAACTCCTGTAGAGTTTGCATCGTGACAGACAGGTCCTCCTCCAGACCCTGGCTGGTCGCAGACCGAACCAGGATGTCGTCTAGATACCCCAGGACAGAAATGCCCTGGGCCCTCAACAATGCCAGAACCGGTGCAAGCACCTTGGTGAAGACCCGCGGAGCCGAGGCGAGACCAAAAGGCAACGCCACGAACTGGTAGTGATCCTCCGCAATGGCGAATCGAAGGTACCTCTGGTGACCTTCGAAAATGGGGATGTGAAGGTACGCATCCTTCAAATCGATGGAGGCCATGAATTCCCCCGGAACCAGGGCAGCCACCACCGACCGCAGGGATTCCATGCGGAACTTGCGAACCCGCACAGAGCGGTTCAGAGCCTTCAAGTCCAGAATTGGACGAACCTTGCCCTCCTTCCTGGGCACGGTGAACAGATTGGAATAAAACCCCCGAAATCTGTCCCGATGAGGCACCGGAACCACCACCCCCTGAGCCCTCAGGTCCCGCACCGCCAGGTGCAGGTCCCGCAAAACGCTCTGGAGACAGTTGAAGATTTGAGGGAAAAAATCTGCTCTCCGGCCGAGAGAGAAACTCGATCTTGTAACCAGATCGAACGATTTCCTGAACCCATCTGTCCCGCACACGGGCCAACCAGGGCTGAAGAAAACCGAGCAAGCGTCCCCCCACCCCAAAACTGGGTGAGGGCGCCCCTTCAGGCCGCACTGTTATGGGCTGCAGATCCGGATTGGCCGGACTTCTGTTTACCAGACCAGGGCTTCTTCTGAGAGCCTTGACCTTTGAACGGCTTGCCCTTGTAGTGCGGCCGAAAGGCACGAAAGGACCCCTGAGGGGGCCGAAATTTAGCATGCTTCTTCCCAGAAGCCCCCTTAGCTTTGGGGAAATGGGGCAAGAGAGTGCTCTTACCCCCGGTGATCCCCTTAATCAACACATCCAGGGACTCCCCAAAAAGGCGAGACCCATCATAAGGTAGATTGGCTAAGGTCTTACGCGAAGACTGGTCCACCGACCAACATTTTAACCGAATCAGGCGGCGAGACAACACCACCACACTGTGCACACGTGCAGCCAACGGAACCAGGTCCAGGTCCGCATCACACAGATACATGACACCCTGGTGGATTTGATCCACCATATCCAGGGTCGCCGGTGAGGCCGAATCGGCCACTAGGACGCGCCTAAGCATCTGCGTCCAACTTGCGATCGCCTGGGCCGCCATGAGAGAAGCAAACAGAGCCTTAAGCATAGAACCCGTAACAGAATAAGTATGACGGGTAAGAGACTCCAGTCTCCTATCCGTGGCGTCACGGAACACAGGGGAATCCTCTGCAGGAATCGCAGTGGCTTTGTTTAAAACCGCAATTGCGTGATCCACTGGGGGTGGCACACACCACCTTTCATCAGTGGAAGGTGAAAAAGGATAACGCAGCTTGAATCTACTTGGCACAGCAAAAGGTTTGCGTAGATTGCGCCATTGTTCCTTAACAGCGCGCTGGGGGACACACCTCATCCTGCAAACGCAGCGTTTGCTTTATGGAAGCAATCAACTCATCCATGATTGCAAGCTCTTCAGGCGAGCCAGGGGGAGAATTATCAACCCCCTCAACTTCAGCCTCCACCTCAGACCCTATTAGGTCAAGAGAGGAGCGGGACCCCGATAAGGAGGCCCCCGCCATAACAGCCCTATCACCTTCACCCTCAGAATCAGAGGAAAGAGCAACTCTGGGCCTTTTAGTAGATTGAGCAGCCACCAGCATCTGCACCTGAGCAGCAAGGCCAGCCACAATAGTGGCCAAATCCCCCCCTGGGGGGGAGACAGCGGTCCCCTGGCTTTCCACCAAGGCTGTAGGAAATTTTCCCTCCTGAGAATCCATTGCCCCTGTAATGCCAGACAACAAAGGGTTAACTGCCCCTTTTAAGCAAGCGCGGCAAGCGCAGCCCACCGCACCACACTCAAGCACAATAAGACCCCCACAGGGAATATGCAAACTGAACACAGGCAATGGATAGCAAAAACAGAAGGGTAAAACCTGAGGAGACCCTCGCCGCTGCTGCTGCCTCGATCGGTGTTCCTGGAAAGAGGAAGTGATGCTGCCAGGGCGCTCTATGTAAGCCTATGGAGGCTACAAGAAAATGGCCGCCATGCATGTAAAACATGCGGCCGGAGCGGGTGTAGGCAAAATGGCGCCGTTTGGCGCCGAAACCGCCGCTCCACAGTGCAGTAAAAAACACATTACATTCCAGTATCAGAATACATGTCAGATCGCCGCAGCGATCGCTGTATAGTGCCCAAACATGCCAAAAAACATGCCCCACAGCACACAGCTTCACACACTGATCAGCCTGACACAGACAGTGTCACACATCTCCCCCCCCTTGCAGCCCACAGCATGCAGCCGAGAGATATGGAGACAAGCAGTGTGATTAAAGGCAGGTTACACAGTCCCAGACTGACACCCCCCCAGACAGACAGGTCCCCACATAAAAACACTTACCTTACATGGCGTGGGGGACCCGCACAGGCGAACAAGCCGCTGCACATGAGGCAGGGAGAGTCGCATTCAAGACGCACAAAATGGGGGTTAAGAAACCGCACAGCGTCCAGTGAGGTAGCCACCTCACCAATCATCCCTGCACCGAACAGGGATGGGTCGTTCACTGTGCCAGGAGCGTTACCTGGCTGAACGCTCGATGGCAGACTGGGAAGCCACTGACCCACGACCTGCGATCAGGGGGATCAGCCCGAGACCCAGTCCGCATGATCCTCTTCATCCGAAGAACTAACTAATGCTGACAAAAATAACAGCTAAGTAAAGGTAGAGAGAAAACTCAAACAAAATTTTAAAAAGAAGAAAGAGTCTGGGGCAGAAAGCCCCAGCACAGAAAAAGCCAGCCACTCCTGACAAGCTAGACATTAAAACTGAGATATGGTTGCAGGAAGTAGGAGGGTATTGACTGAGGGGACCACCCCTTGAGGGTGGGATATGTTAAAAGCTTTATTGTTAACATATTCTGTTGCCTAGCTACTCCTTCGGAGCAAAGTCTAATACCCATATGTGACGAATATGAAGAGGCGGCGACTGTCGGAGGACGTAAGAGAAAAAGGCATTTGGATTGAACCGTGATGTGCAGCCACTTCTTGTTTTGATACTATACACGTCGGTGAACCTGGGGTGTGCACTCATGTCAGATTCCATTAGGCTTCCCCATCTCACCAGGAACAGCGAGTTTCCTTCACTTTTGATAGCGACCAATAACCCATTCTAAGGTGACTCTGCATCAGAGAAGCACAAAAGTAAGTGAACTTCTGTCAACCACAAGAAAAGTATGGGTAAAAAAGCTTTAGGCCCCTTTTACACAGGGCAGACTCCGTTTTGGTCAGCGGAATCTGTTCGCTGATCCCCTGGTGAGCAGAACGGCTCGGTGGCCGGGATGTGAAGCTGAGAAGACGTGCGGCGCATGAGCTCCGATCCTGAACTTATCCTGTAACTTCATCCGAGCTATCTCCTATCGCCTCGGCACCCCCTTACCAACCTGGGTCCCCCCAAGAAGTCGAGTGGCAAACAGCGGGTCCCCCCGCTGCCTCCCGGCAAGCTCCGATCCTCGACAGCTGCGGTGTCCACTCCCTGTCCCTCGGAGCGGGCGGCGGCCATCTTGGCCACGAGTTCTCTTACTCGCAGCATGTCTGTCAGCACACAAACTGGGGCAGGCCCGAGCTGCAGTCAAGATCCAACGCCATCTGAAATCCTGAAGGGAATCAAGGCTTGCAGGGACACCCTGACAGTCAAGATAGACTATCTTGCTACGGACGCCATGACCTAGACAAATTTCGGTCGCGGATGACCGAGGCGGAGGGTCGCATCTCTCAATTGGAGGACTCCACCAGGGAGGATTCTCGCGACTTACGGGCCCTACAGCTTCAAGTTAAGGCTCTTCAGGACAGGGCGATCGACACTGAGAACCGTTTGAGGCGAAATAACATCCGCATCCTGGGCCTGCCGGAGCGGGCGGAGGGCCCCAAGCCTGCCGAATTTGCGGAATCCTTTTTGCCTACCCTCCTGGATCTCCCTGCCATGCCGCCCACTTTCGTAGTGGAACGGGCCCACAGGGTCCCACCAACCCCCCCGATCCCGGAGGCCCCTCCCAGGCCTTTCCTCCTCCGACTCCTGAACTACAGGGACCGGGACCGTCTCCTTTCCGCTGCCAGGGCCAAGAAGGATCTCTGTTTTTAGGATGCCCGCATAATGCTCTTCCCGGATTACTCACCTGAAATCCAGCAGAAACGGCGCCAGTTCATGGAGATCCGACGTCGCCTCCGGGATCAAGGCCTCAAGTACAGCCTCCTCTACACCAGCCGGCTTCAAGTCATTGATGGCGATCGCATCTGTTTCTTCGATCCGCCTGAGCAGGCGGCCTCCTGGCTGGATGTCCGCTGATTCTGGGATCCTCCTGTGGACTGGTATGATCGTTGCCCCTTCCTCTACTGCCCCTTCCTTGGCCTGTTGATCCCTGGATCCCCTCTGCCCAACCCCTTCCCCCCTACTGCTTGACTCTTGCCACTAACTTTGCCTGGTTCATTTGCTCCCCTTCCCCCCCCCCCCGTGCCCGGTTGCCGAATTCCACTATTGTCGCACATCCTGATAGCTCGCCATGATGGAGCTGCTCCATGCGCTTTTTGAACTGTGCGGTTTTCTACAGAACTTTTTGTTGCTTTCTACACTATCCCCCGGACTGTTTGGCTGCTCTTCCCCTTCCCGGGGGAACGGCAGGCCCTCTCCCAACCCGGGATCCATGTTCTGGATCTGACGGGTGGACTCGTGTTTCCCCTGCTGGGGATGTTATGTTTTGGGGTACAGGCCGTCTCCAGCTCCCCCCGGGGGGTCCAAGTCCCCCCCCCCCCCCCGGTTTTCTTTTTGCGGGGGATGCTGGGGTTTGGCAGGAAAGGCACTCCGTGCCTGGGTGTTATTTTTGTTACTGCATGTTCCTTTGTGTGTTTTACGTTGTTCACTGTTACTGAGTTATGTGTGTGGTGATTGGGCTCGACTGGACTTGTTTTCCCCCTGATGCTAAGGCTGTCCCTAGCGGGACCCCCTCTGATTTTCACCCTCCGTTGTTATTATGGCCCCACGTGACCCACAGACGTTCTCCATTATCTCATGGAATGTCCGTGGCCTCAACTCTAAATTTAAGAGAGCACTAATGTTTCAATATCTGTCCTCCTACAATCCGTCCATAGTAATTCTCCAGGAGACGCATCTGGTGGGGAACAAGTTACGGTCCCTCAAAAAACCGTGGATTCATAAATCATTCCATGCCTCTTACTCTGTTTACGCCAGGGGGGGGGTCTCGATATTGATCCACAAATCTCTGCCTTGTGAGGTGGAGGCGGTCCATACAGACCCCCAGGGCCGTTATGTCATCTTGGTCCTCACCCTTTGGCAGCGTAGATATGTGTTGGTGGGCTTATATGTCCCCCCCCCCCGTTTAAGCCTGAAGTCCTTTATTCTATATTGGATAGGGTGACCCCCCCCTATTGCCCGGCAAAACTACTGTTTCTGGGGGATTTTAACGCCATCCTCTCCCCCACCTTGGACAGGCCTGCCCCCCCCCCCCCCAGTCCTTTTCAGCAGATTTGCTGCAATGGGCGGAGGCTGCCGGGGTGCGGGAGATCTGGTGATGGAAGCACCCGGACCTGCGGGGCTACTCATGCTTCTCCTCTTCGTATAAGACCTCCTCCAGGATTGACCTGGCGTTTGCCAATGCTCTGGCTTTGTCTGAGGTGGTGACGGCGCGGTACTTACTGGCTGGGTTGTCGGACCACTGCCCCTTGGAGATCACCCTGCGCTCTCACGTGGCTCGTTCGGGCTCCATGTGGCGTCTGGGCCCTCAATGGGTGGAACACCCCAAAGTCGCCTCTCAGACTCCTCCGGTCCTGGAGGAATTCTGGAAACAATGCTGGGTCGGCACCGCCTGGGATGGTGTGGGATGCCTTCAAGGCGTTCACCAGGGGCCATTACATGTCCACCATTGGGGCGGTGAAGAGGCGACAGGCCTCTGAGCTGACCCGGCTGGAGGGGGAGGTGGAGGGGGCCTCGGCTACTTATGGCTCGGACCCCTCGGTCTCCAACTTCAAGGCATTGCAGGCGGTGAAGAGAGACCTCCATTTACACATGTCGGAGGTCACAAGGTTATCCATGCAAAGCGCCCGCCAGACCGTGTTTGAACAAGGGGATAGGAATGGTCGGTTTTTGGCTCTTATATCCCAACATGACGCGCCCTTGACAGTGATCCCTGAGATCACTGCTCCCACGGGGGAGGCCTTGGCCACCCCGGAGGACATCTTGGAGGCCTTCCGCTCGTACTACAGTTCCCTATACTCTACTACCCTCCCCCCGGACTTTCGGCCGACAGACTTGTACCCCCTTCTGGATCCGGTGGCCCTGGGCTGGCTCTCTGACAGTGAGCGACAATGGCTGGTAAGACCCATCACCCCGGCGGAGGTTGCGGCTATCCTCTCGACCATCCCAGGCGGCAGGGCCCCGGGTCCAGACGGTCTTCCGGTGGATTTCTATCAGGCCCACTCCGGACTTTTGGCTCCTCTGCTGGCCGAGACATTCTCCAGATGCCTAGCGGAGGGATCCCTCCCTCCTTCGATGGCAGAGGCGCATATCATCCTCATTTATAAACCCCCTAAGGACCCCAAATTGTGCGCCTCCTACAGACCTATTGCGTTGCTTAATACTGACCTGAAAATCCTGACTAAGCTGTTGGCCACCAGACTCCAGCCCATGTTACCCTCGGTGGTCGATCAGGACCAGACCGGCTTTATGCCCAACAGGTCCACGGACGTGAATCTGCGCAGACTTTACACCAACATTCAGGCATGCCATATCAATGTGGGCACGAGGGTGGTGGCCTCCTTGGACATCGAAAAAGCCTTCGACTCAGTCGAGTGGCCCTTTCTGTGGGAGACTCTTCGGAGGATGGGGTTCCCTTTGCTCTTTATTGAATGGTTGAATATCATTTACAGTTCGCCAAGGGCGGCCATACGTTTGGGTGGACAGGTGTCATCCTGGTTTACCCTGTCTCGGGGCACGTGGCAGGGCTGCCCTCTCTCCCCGGCCTTGTTTGCCATCGCTATGGAACCGGTGGCGGAGGCACTCCGTATTTCCCCGCTGATTCGGGGTCTGCGGATTGCCGGGCTGGAGGAGAGGGTGGCCTTGTACGCCGACGACCTCCTGTTGTTCCTTAACGACGCAGACTCTTCGCTCCGGGGGGCGCTGCATGTTTTGGAGGAGTTCGCACGGGTGACGGGGTTGAGGGTCAACTGGACCAAATCGCAACTGTTGGCGATCGACCGGGGGGCCCGCTCCTCTGCACCGGCTGACATTCCGCTGGAGTGGGTGGAGGAGCTGGTCTATTTGGGGGTGCGCATCTCTAGTGATGTGGCGAATTTTATTGCTCTTAATCTGGACCCGGTGGTAGCGGCGGTCAGGGCTAAGCTGAAGGCATGGGAGAATCTGCCCCTTTCCCTCCTGGGGCGGGTCAACCTGATTATAATGAAGGTGCTACCTAAGTTCACTTATCTCTTCCGCCACTCTCCCAGGTGGATACCGAAGTCCTTCTTCCATTCCCTGAACAAATTGTTCTCTTTTTTATGGGGGCCTCGCCCCCTGAGATATAAACTGTCGACCCTGATGCGTCCCCTCTCCCAGGGGGGACTTGCATTCCCTGACTGCCACAAGTACTTCCTGGCGTCCCAGTGTAATGTTCTGGTACCTCTGGTACCCTTGTTTCCACATTTCTCTCTCAGTATTGCGTCCCATCTTGCTATCCAAATGGAACGCATACACCTTTAAGGGCAATGACTTAATCGCCGGGCACCGCTATGAGCGGCTATTTCAATCGCCGGCTTTCTCTCACTCATTGCTCGTTCAAACCGCATGTTGCCTTGTCTTGTCCAATGCTGCCGGAGCTTCAAGCTATTTCCCCTTGCCTGAAAAAAGACCGGAACCTCGCTACCGATCCAGTATCTCGCTACCGGATTACTCCATTACACCTTGCTACTACTAACCCATCTAGTGATAAGTACCCCGCAGGGGATTCCTTCCTCAACCTAACTTTCACTATCTACTACTGCATACTAAAGAGACTATTACTATCTAAGCTATTTCTACCATCTGCATAGATTGCTAGCTCTTGGGACTACCATCACCTATCATTGCACTAGGTTACTCTCTCTTGCATACTTCATCTGCTGTCCCCTAGCACCTGTTACTATACATGAGTGCTAAAACCTATCTGCATACTATCATCACCTACCACTATCCTGAATACTACTACTAAGTGCTCACCATACTATTGCCTGTCTCTCACCTCTATTCTATCATATACATTCTATCACTCCAGGATCATCATATTGAGTGTATGTATATTTGCATAACAGGCTGTACACAGTGATGAAGTCCTGAGAGTTGGATATGTTGTTCAACACATTCTCTACAAGACTACTGAGTGTAATAATTCTGCAGCTGCAAATCCATTCACTAACAAAAAACGCATGAGCGTTACAGATTGAACGAGCCCGAAAAAATATGGATTCAGCAGAATTACCCACTCAAGTAATGCAATTAAAACAACAAGTAGATGCATTGATACTTGCTCTTACAGAGGTAAAAAACGAAAATCAGGCTTTAAGACAGCAGGTTGGCCGTCTTACGCAGCTCTCTGCTGCTCAGCCCCGTGAGCCTAAGATAAACCCTCCTCTAGTGTTTACTGGTGATCGGAGTAAATTTCGTGAATTTAAAAACGCATGTCGATTGCTATTCTTGTTGAAACCTCATACCTACCCTACTGACCAAATCAAAGTCTGTACCACTATTTCCTATCTGACGGGTGATCCCCGGGCCTGGGCAGACTCTCTCTTTGAGAAAGATGACCCACTTCTTAACTCCTATCCTCTATTCTTAGCGCAACTCGCTAGTCTATATGAAGACCCCAATAGGCAGAGTACTGCTGATACCCAATTGAGGGCTTTAAAACAAGGAAGGAGACCTGTTGAGGACTTCGTGGCAGATTTCAAGAGATGGTCCCTTGATTCAGGGTGGAATGACACATCCTTGCGAACGCAGTTCAGACTCGGCCTATCAGAAGCCATTAAAGACGAGCTCGCCCGAGCGGATTTACCTGACACCTTGGATGGCCTGATACAGACCAGTATCAATATTGACAGACGACTGCGAGAAAGAAAGGCTGAGAAGATGGGATTGCCATTGTCCAGTCCTTCTCGGAGGTCGCCTGTTGACCCTACTCCTATGGAGGTAGGAATGATACGCCCACCTTTGACCTTTTCCGAACGTGCCAGGAGGAAAACCGAACATCTCTGCATGTACTGCGCATCCCCGGATCATTTGATAAACGGCTGTCCCCTTGTCCGCAAAAAAGAGGGTGAGTGTTCAAATGTCTTGCTAGGGGGACTAACAACTTCATTTTCTAATCCTTATCTTTTTATTCATTTGACATTACAGTGGGACCAAACTAGGATCACCACCAAGGCTATGGTCGACACAGGATCTTGTGGGAACTACATTGATACTTGTTTTGTTACCTTAAATAAAATACCTATTATTTCAAAAATTAAACCTGTCTCTGTTAGTTTCATTAATGGTATTCCGTTATCCTCTGGTCCCATCACTAATCAGACACAGGCACTCCTTGTCACTGCTGACGGGTCTCATGTGGAGACCACCACTTTTGATGTACTGACCTCACCACATTTTCCCATTATATTGGGACTCCCCTGGTTACACATACATCAACCAATCATCGATTGGAAAACAAGAACTCTAACCTTCTCTTCTCACTACTGTGAAACCACGTGTAATCTCTCATCACATGGAAGGATCCTGTCTGTGGTGTCGGATGAGATTATACCAATATGTTATCAGGATTTGTCGGAAGTCTTCCTTGAGAAAAACGCTCAAGTGTTGCCTCCCCATAGGGACTATGATTGTTGTATCGATCTACTCCCTAATAGCAAATTGCCTTTCGGTCACGTTTATCCTCTTTCACAGGATGAACTCTCTCATCTCAAGGAATACTTGGATGAAAATTTGGCGAAAGGATTCATCAGACCTTCTACTTCCTCCACTGCTGCAGGACTCTTCTTTGTCCACAATAAAGATTCAAGTCTCAGGCCTATTATTGATTTCAGACAATTAAATACCATTACAATAAAGGATCGTTATCCTTTACCTCTTATTCCTGAACTTATAGAACAGGTGCGCGGAGCTTCCTACTTTTCGAAATTGGACCTAAAAGGGGCACACAACTTAATTCGAATCCGTGACGGGGATGAATGGAGGACAGCATTCAGAACCAGATACGGACTGTTTGAGTACCTCGTGATGCCATTTGGGTTGTGTAATGCTCCCGCAGCCTTCAAACGATTCATAAATGACATATTCAGAGACTTGCTTGATGTTTGTGTTGTAGTATATCTGGACTATATACTTATTTATTCTCATTCCTTATCTGAACACATAAAACATGTAAGACTCGTGTAGTCAAGACTACTTGCACATAATTTATATGTTAAATCAAAAAAATGTTTATCTCATAAAGAGGAAGTACTATTCTTAGGATACATTATATCCAAAAATGGAATCAAAATGGACATGAGCAAAATATCCTGTATTCTAGATTGGCCTGTGCCAACAACCCGCAAAGCATTACAAAGATTCCTCGGATTCTCTAACTACTATAGAAAGTTCATCAAGAACTTCTCTGCTATTGTGAGACCTCTCACACAACTCACAAGTACAAAAAAACAATTCAAATGGTCAGAAGAAGCAAATGGAGCTTTCTGCTTGTTGAAATCAAGCTTTACTTCTGCTCCCATACTACGCCATCCAGACCCACCCCTTCAATATATTTTGGAGGTAGATGCGTCAAATATGGCAGTAGGAGCAGTTCTCTCACAACGACCAACAAACACTTCACCACTTCACCCAGTTGCTTTCTTCTCAAAGTCACTAAGCAGCCCCGAGGTGAATTACCCAGTGGGTGAAAAAGAGTTACTAGCCATAAAACTGGCATTAGAGAATTGGCGACACCTACTTGAGGGTACTCGATTGCCAATCCTTATATACACAGATCACAAAAACCTTCAATACCTTCAGACTAATAGAACTCTTTCCCACCGGCAGGTACGATGGCCATTATTCTTTTTGAGATTTAATTTTCTAGTGACCTATACACCTGCAGACAAAAATAAAAAAGCGGATGCGCTTTCACGATTAACCGAAGATAGCTACGCCGAGGTTCCCTCAGTTCCTATAATACCCTATGATTGTATTGTCGGTGTTGTCCGTTCCCTGAAGGAAGAGATTTTGCACAGCATAGGACTGGATTCACCTCCACCACAACTAAATGCTGATGCAGAAGGCTTCCTCTATTACAACGATAAACTATACATACCCCCTACTATGCGAACCAAGATCTTGGAATTGTCGCATGATGTACCTATGGCAGGACATATGGGTATGACTAAAACATTCAATTTACTTACTAGGCAATTTTGGTGGCCTGACATGAAGACGACCGTACAAAAGTTCATTTCATCTTGTGACATCTGTGCAAGGTCCAAAATTAACACTAATAAACCATCGGGTCTACTTTGTAGTTTACCATTACCCCCGGTTCCATGGGAAGTGGTGTCCTTAGACTTTATAGTAGAACTACCACCTTCCAAAGGATTCAACACCATTTTAGTGTCAGTGGACCATCTGACCAAGATGGCACATTTTATTCCTATCCGAAGACTACCTTCATCCAAGCAAACAGCGGAATTACTTGTGAAACATGTCTTTAAGTTACATGGTATTCCAAAAACACTTCTGTCTGACCGTGGTTCACAGTTTATCTCAAAGTTTTGGCAAGCTCTATGTCAGATTCTACGAATAGAAAGAAAACTTACTTCTCCTTACCACCCTCAGACCAACAGACAGACAGAAAGAGTCAACCAGCGCATTGAGCAATATCTACGTTGCTATACTTCATATCTACAGGACGATTGGGTGGACCTCCTCCCGCTGGCGGAATTCGCCTATAACAACGCGACCCACAGCACTACAAAACAAAGTCCATTCTACTTAAACTATGGGTTTCATCCCACACTTCTTCCACCACGTATTTTGCCATCAAGTAATCCAGTGGCCTCTGATTATCTTACCCAAATAAAGGATTCCCTGGGGTTACTCAACACCACCATCTCACATGCCCATAGCCAACAAAAGAGGTACTACGACCTTCGTAGAAAACCCTCTCCCCAATATGCCATTGGGGATCTTGTTTGGCTTTCTACAAAAAATTTGAGACTAAAGATCCCTAGTAAAAAACTTGGACCTTTATTCCTGGGACCTTTCCCAATAAAGAAGCTTATTTGGAAAAGCTGCAGTACAACTCACATTACCAACAGACCTCAAGATACATCCCATCTTCCATGTGTCTCTACTAAAGCCCCATGTTCCTAACCAAGGAATAAGGCCTACCATCTCACCTCCACCTCCTGTACAAGTTGAAGGCGGAGAAGAATTTGAGATAAAGGAGATTCTGGATTCTCGTATCCATAGAAGAAGACTCCAATATCTAGTACGATGGAAGAACTATGGGCCCCAAGACGACACCTGGCTGGATACCTCCGATATACATGCCCCTAGACTGATTCGCAATTTCCACTCAAAATACCTGGAAAAAACAGTTCTAGAGGCCTTCCGGAGCCGGCCTTAAGGGGGGGGGGGTACTGTAATGTTCTGGTACCTCTGGTACCCTTGTTTCCACATTTCTCTCTCAGTATTGCGTCCCATCTTGCTATCCAAATGGAACGCATACACCTTTAAGGGCAATGACGTCATCGCCGGGCGCCGCTATGAGCGGCTATTTCAATCGCCGGCTTTCTTTCACTCATTGCTCGTTCAAACCGCATGTTGCCTTGTCTTGTCCAATGCTGCCGGAGCTTCAAGCTATTTCCCCTTGCCTGAACAAAGACCGGAACCTCGCTACCGATCCAGTATCTCGCTACCGGATTACTCCATTACACTTGGACCTTGCTACTACTAACCCATCTAGTGATAAGTACCCCGCAGGGGATTCCTTCCTCAACCTAACTTTCACTATCTACTACTGCATACTAAAGAGACTATTACTATCTAAGCTATTTCTACCATCTGCATAGATTGCTAGCTCTTGGGACTACCATCACCTATCATTGCACTAGGTTACTCTCTCTTGCATACTTCATCTGCTGTCCCCTACCACCTGTTACTATACATGAGTGCTAAAACCTATCTGCATACTATCATCACCTACCACTATCCTGAATACTACTACTAAGTGCTCACCATACTATTGCCTGTCTCTCACCTCTATTCTATCATATACATTCTATCACTCCAGGAACATCATATTGAGTGTATGTATATTTGCATAACAGGCTGTACACAGTGATGAAGTCCTGAGAGTTGGATATGTTGTTCAACACATTCTCTACAAGACTACTGAGTGTAATAATTCTGCAGCTGCAAATCCATTCACTAACAAAAAACGCATGAGCGTTACACCCAGCTGGTCTCGGCTGCTTAGTGGCTTAATCCGGACCTCCATAACTCGGCGACTGCGGTGGAGGCGGCGGTGCTCGGATCAGTGGAAGCTCTCTCACATTTGCTTTTTAGGGGACCAAAAGCCCCCCACGAGCCCACATCTTCCATGACTGCGGTTATGCGGGCCTGGAACACTGGCTTGCAGCTCGAGGGCTATCCGGACACTGCCGTCTCCCCAAATGCGCCGTTGTGCCACAACCCCACCCTGTCTCATCTTTACTCCCTCCCAGACCCGGTGGTCTGGACGAAGCACAATGTTAAAAGGATTTCGGATATCTCCTCGGATCTCTCCTTTCCCCCCTTTAGTTTTTTTACTGATAGGTTCCAGGTCCCTTCGTCGCTGGTTTTCAGATATCTACAACTCTCCCATGCCTTCAGGTCCCAGTTTCCGTCCGGCAGTTCTCAGATGGTCCAATCGGACCTAGAGAGGGTTTTGAGGTATGATTGCTCGGAGAAGGCGGTGTAGAACCTTTATGCACATCTCCTTCGGGTCCATTCTCCGGAGCTCGCTGGTCTCCTTGCTCGTTGGACCAGGGATGTTCCGGACTTGGACCAGGAGGACTGGATTAACATGTGGGAACAACCATTTCAAGTGCTAGTTTCTCTCCGTGATAGGCTTATCCAATTCAAGATTGCCCACAGGGCCTATCTCGTCCCGCACCGGATGCATAAGATCCACGCTTCCCACTCTCCGGAGTGCTGGTGGTGTGGCCAGGTCCCGGGGGATTTCCTCCATATTTTCTGGACCTGCCCTCACCTTTCTGCCTTCTGGTCCGGGGTGCTCCATATGATCAATCGCATCTCCTCTGTTTTGCTAGATCCCTCCCCGAGGATCTGTCTTTTGGGGCTGCTCGATGACTTGGTGACCCGGGTGGCGGACCGGATGTTGATCGGTCTCTTACTTTTTTATGCCAGAAAATCTATTGCACTTCATTGGCGTCAGCGCTCCCCACCCACGGTGCACCACTGGCGGGTTCAGGTGAACTCCGTTCTTCCCCTCTACAAAGACACATATGCCCACAGGGGGTGTCCCAAAAAGTTTGACAGAGTATGGTCCAGGTGGTTGGCTGACTCCGCCACAGCGTGCAGCGATTGAGGGGAGCCTTGCCCTACGGCTCCACACGGTTTGCGGTTCCTGGTCCGTGGGTATCGATGCTCCCTGGAGCGGGGGGTTACTCTCAGGTCTCCTGCACGGCCACCTGGGTGGGTCTCGTGGGGCCCTTTGTACTAGCTTTATGATATGTAGTTTGCTTGTATATGCCTTCTTTTCAGGGCCTGTGTGTTGATATATCTACTATGCTTTATGTTGGACCCCTGCGCGGGTACTATGCCTTACATGCCTATATGCCTGGTAGTCTCGGCTCCTGTCTGAGCCTTTGCACCAAAGTTTGTTTAACTGTTTTTCTATGTTTATACTTCAATAAAAAGATTTAAAAAAAAAAAAAAAGATATATTTAGCTAAAATTACAACAAAATCACTATTAGCAGACACAAATATAACATAACTCGCATAATTCCTGCTAAATCTAGAAAAAAAAACTATGTTAAATAAAAAAAGATGAGATGAGAAAAATATACAGGCTGGGCAGTTGGAGCTCAGTGATCAGAGAGACTGAGAGAAAAACAAAGTTACAATTTACAAATAAACTCCTGAGCAGAGATAAGTGCTGGGAGGGGGGCCCACACAAGGGAGGGGGATTAGTGAGGGACAACTGTCTATTTCTCAACAGATAAAAGCTGATAGCAGGGAGAGGGACAGATCAGATTCAGGTGCTGGAGGAAGATTTCTGTATTTGTTGTCCATCACTAATCCCCCTCCGTGTGTGGGCCCCCCTGTGTGCTTGGGCTCCCTACAAGAGGGCTGGTGGCCCCCCCCTATCAGCGGCCCGCAGAGCGGACACGGACAGAGCTCTCCATTTACACCTGATTTTTCCTCCGATCCGATCTGCCTGACTGAGGGGGACTGATCCCCTTCCATTTTGTTTTTGGCTGACCAGATCAGAGGTAGGCTGGTGTAAATGGACACAAGTCCGTTTACACCCTCTGGTCCAAAGGAGTGAATGGAACTTCTGATTAGATCCACCTAAAAAACAATGATAAGCAGACCTGATCAGACCCTTCATGTGAAAGGGGCCCTAACAACAGTTTTTTTAAGTGCAATTACTTACGATTTTTTGAAGTTGGAGATTCTCTGTCCTTCACTATTCGCATGGATGTTATAATATAGCATGCACTCCCAAGTATAGCGAAAGAAACACGAATTAAAAAGCTGTGTTGGTATTTCGGGTCAGCAGGTGATTTGCATAGCTGTTGTTGGAACTGAAGAGAGAAAAACATCATGACATTATGGTCGTTTAGACACAGTACAGCAAAATATAAAATCACCTAATATCTGCTAATTCATAAAATGTAAAAAGATGTTGGCACTTATGTTTAAATCCAGGCAATGAATAATGTGAATGGCAGGGCCTTTAATGGGAGTGCCACCTGTGGCTACAGATCTTTGTGGCCACATAGTTCCATATTACTCATATACACTTAAACTCATCTATAAGTAATAATTCATAATTTCTTATCTTTATTCCAAAACCTGCTATCACTTTCATAAGTTAAACAAAAACTGAAAATATAATGAAATAGGAAGCCCTCTTCCCCTAATATTACTCTGCCCAAGATTCTGGCCTAAAGCCTTTTCAACCGCCCAGGCCTGATAACTGGTCCAAAACCTAAAAACCTATTCTAGGACCCACTCAGGTCCCACCAGCCATTCTGACTAGCAGAAAATTAGCTGAAAGCCATTATGTGACCACACAGGTTTTACTTACCACTTGGATGATATAGCTGGCAGGTAATGTTCCGAAAAAGTGGGGCATCAGCTGTGCTATTGCCCCGGCACAGCACAATTGTTCTGGTGGAACCACACTCTGAAAAGAGAATTCAATTATTAATTGCAGCAATTCCCTAAAGATATACTGTACAAGTACACTGCTCAAAAAAATTAAAGGAACACTTTTTAATCAGAGTATAGCATCAAGTCAATTAAACTCCTGGGATATTGATCTAGACAGTTAAGTAGCAAAGGGGGTTGTTAATCAGTTTCAGCTGCTTTGGTGTTAATTAAATTACCAACAGGTGTACTAGATTGGCAACATTGAGACGACCTCCAAAACAGGAATCGTTTTACAGGTGGAGACCACTGACATTTTTTTTCCCCTACTCATCTTTTCTGAATGTTTTTCACTAGTTTTGTATTTGGCTAGGGTCAGTGTCACTACTGGTAGCATGAGGTGATACCTGGATCCTACAGAAGTTGTACAGGCAGTCCAACTCCTCCAAGATGGCACATCAATACAAGATGGCACATCAATACGTGCCATTGCAAGAGCATGGAGGAGATTCCAGGAGACAGGAAGTTACTCTAGGAGAGCTGGACAGGGCCATAGAAGGTCCTTAACCCATCAGCAGGCCCAGAATCTGCTCCTTTGTGCAAGGAGGAACAGGATAAGCACTGCCAGAGCCCTATAAAATTGCCTCCAGCAGGCCACTGGTGTGAATGTCTCTGACCAAACAATCAGAAACAGACTTCATGAGGGTGGCCTGAGGGCATGACATCCTCTAGTTGGCCCTGTTCTCACTGCCTGGCACTGTGGAGCTTAATTGGCATTTGCCATTGAACACCAGAATTGGCAGGTCGGCTACTGGCACCCTGTGCTTTTTACAGATTAGAGCAGGTTCACCCTGAGCACATGTGACAGACGTGAAAGGGTCTGGTGAAACCGTACAGAACGTTATGCTGCCTGTAACATCATTCAGCATGACCAGTTTGGTGGTGGGTCAGTGATGGCTGGGGAGGCAAATCCATGGAGGGACGCACAGACCTCTACAGGCTAGACAACGGCACCCTGACTGCCATTAGGTATCAGGATGAAATCCTTGGACCCATTGTCGGACCCTACGCTGGTACAGTGGGTCTTCCGTTCCTTCTGGCGCACGACAATGCCCGGCCTGATGAGGCGAGAGTGTATCCAATAGAACACCTCTGAGACACTATGTTTCGGTCCATTCGACCCCGCCAGGGTGTACCTCTGTCTGTTCAGGAGCTCAGTGATGCCCTGGTCCAGATCTGGGAGGAAATACCCTAGGACACCATGCGTCGTCTCATTAGGAGCATGCCCCGACGTGGTCAGGCATGTATACAAGCACATGAGGACCAAACAAACTACTGAGTTACATTTTAAGTTGCTGCAATGAAATTTCAGCAAAATAGACTAGCCTGCTGCATCATTTTTTTTAATTCAGCCATCTGTAGGTTAATAATTTTAAATTCCATCAAACAATGTGATATCCTTTCATTCCTAACACATTACCCAGTCCATATCAGTATAGATATCCAGCATGATATTTTCCCCTTTGAAATCTGATTTGTTTTCAAAGTGTTCCTTTCATTTTTTTGAGCAGTGTATTTCTAAGGCTCGGTTCACACTGATGCGATGCGGGAAGGCTGCGAACTCGCAGCCTGTTCCCGCATCGCACACGCACCCCCGGCAGTTCACACTGCCATATGCGATCCGCTGGGGGTGTCAATGTAATCTTAACGACACCCCCAGTTTGATCGCATATCGCAGTGCGATCGTGCAGTTCGCACAGGATCGGATCGCACAAGTGTGAACCGCTGTGCGATCCGATCCTGATGCGGCAGCAAAATGCCTCCTGTGCGTGTTTGCTGCGGGTGCGATGCGAATTTAGCCATACAAACTGTATGGCTAAACTCGCACCGCACAGCTGATCGCATGTAATGTCGGAGCAGTGCGCTCCGACATTACATGCGAACCCCGCACACGCAGTAGTGTGAACCGGGGCTCAATGTTTAATTTACACAGCTTACACCAAGGATTCTTATTGTTTTCTAGTCGCATTATTATTATTTTCGGGTCGCATTCACACCAGAGCGTCACATTTTCGAGCATTTCTTTTTGAGGCGTTGTTGAGCTCTCATTTTTTTTTTTTTTTTTTTATTAGCCAATAAAGTAAAATAAACTGTTTCATCAATTGTTCCTATGTTTTCAGCCTTCTCATCCACTTTTATTTATTATTTTTTTATTTTAAATTTTTTTAAGGGATAAAGGGCTAGGGGTTAAAGGTTATTGTTGGGGGTTAATTTATTTATTTATTCCATTTATTATATACCGTGCCTTGCAAAAGTATTTGGCCCCCCTTGAACTTTGCGACCTTTTGCCACATTTCAGGCTTCAAACAAAGATATAAAACTGTAATTTTTTGTGAAGAATCAACAACAAGTGGGACACAATCATGAAGTGGAATGAAATTTATTGGATATTCCAAACTTTTTTAACAAATAAAAAACGGAAAAATTGGGCGTGCAAAATTATTCAGCCCCCTTAAGTTAATACTTTGTAGCGCCACCTTTTACTGCGATTACAGCTGTAAGTCGCTTGGGGTATGTCTCTATCAGTTTTGCACATCGAGAGACTTAAATTTTTGCCCATTCCTCCTTGCAAAACAGCTCGACCTCAGTGAGGTTGGATGGAGAACGTTTGTGAACAGCAGTTTTCAGTTCTTTCCACAGATTCTCGATTGGATTCAGGTCTGGACTTTGACTTGGCCATTCTAACACCTGGATATGTTTATTTGTGAACCATTCCCTTGTAGATTTTGCTTTATGTTTTGGATCATTGTCTTGTTGGAAGACAAATCTCCGTCCCAGTCTCAGGTCTTTTGCAGACTCCATCAGGTTTTCTTCCAGAATGGTCCTGTATTTGGCTCCATCCATCTTCCCATCAATTTTAACCATCTTCCCTGTCCCTGCTGAAGAAAAGCAGGCCCAAACCATGATGCTGCCACCACCATGTTTGACAGTGGGGATGGTGTGTTCAGGGTGATGAGCTGTGTTGCTTTTATGCCAAACATAACGTTTTGCATTATAGCCAAAAAGTTGGATTTTGGTTTCATCTGACCAGAGCACCTTCTTCCACATGTTTGGTGTCTCCCAGGTGGCTTGTGGCAAACTTTAAACAACACTTTTTATGGATATCTTTAAGAAATGGCTTTCTTCTTGCCACTCTTCCATAAAGGCCAGATTTGTGCAGTATACAACTGATTGTTGTCCTATGGACAGAGTCTCCCACCTCAGCTGTAGATCTCTGCAGTTCATCCAGAGTGATCAGGGGCCTCTTGGCTGCATCTCTGATCAGTCTTCTCCTTGTATGAGCTGAAAGTTTAGAGGGACGGCCAGGTCTTCGTAGATTTGCAGTGGTCTGATACTCCTTCCATTTCAATATCGCTTGCACAGTGCTCCTTGGGATGTTTAAAGCTTGGGAAATCTTTTTGTATCCAAATCCGGCTTTAAACTTCTCCACAACAGTATCTCAGACCTGCCTGGTGCGTTCCTTGTTCTTCATGATGCTCTCTGGGCTTTAAACAGACCTCTGAGACTATCAAAGTGCAGGTGAATTTATATGGAGACTTGATAAAACGCTGGTGGAACGCACGTCGGGACCACACTTCCGGGTTCGGCGGAGCCACCGATATACACGCTAAAACCAAGCCGAGAGGCTGGAAATACACCGGGAAAAAGGGCAGGAGCATATTATCTGATTGCAAAGACTGTTTTTTGGTTTTTATATCCCATTTGCTCACGATTTGAAGTGGAGTTTTTTACACTAAAGTGCATGTCCATTCCGGAATGTTTAATGGAATTTTGCAGTGGTTTTATTAATTTTTATGTGTGTGGACAAAATAAAGGAGTTTTTTAACACTCTACACGAGGAGAAGTCCTTTTGTTTTTATATTCTCACACTTTGAACCACCAAGCACTAGTGGAAGAGGAGTCCCGTGTCTGCCACCACCCAGGAATATAGCCTGACCCAGAGGACCCCAGCCTGCACTAGGAGCCTGGAGGCACTAAGATCAAGCGTTTTTGATTCCTTGTTGGCGTATGCCACCAGGAATCCACTACATCTGGTAAGTGAGTCTTCTTACCATTTGAGCACCCGTGGTGATCGGTGAAGGGACACAACACAGTTATCACAACATTAGAGACTTTTCCAGCACTATTGCACTTTCTCTCCTTCAGATGGATTAATGAATGAGAGTTCCATTTATTAGAAGTCTTTCACATTGCTTATACCACTACTGATATTGTTTTATGACTACCTTGGCACTTTGATGTTTCTCAGCTGATGCTTCACTATTAACCACTTAAGCCCCGGAGGATTTGGCTGCTAAAGGACCAGGGGTTTTTTTGCGATTTTTTACTGCGTGACTTTAAGGGACAATTGCGCGGTCGTGCGACGCTGTACCTAAACGAATTTGACGTCCTTTTTTTCCCACAAACAGAGCTTTCTTTTGGTGGTATTTGATCACCTGTGCGATTTTTTGATCACGCGCTATAAACAAAAAAAGAGCGTAAATTTTGCAAAAATAACAATATTTTTCACATTTTTTTATATGAAATTCCCAAAAAAAAAAGTAAAAATCAAAATTTTTTAACATTTTTCGGCCAATTTGTTTTATGCTACCTATGTTTGGTAAAAAAAATCACAAAAAGCGTATTTTGATTGGTTTGCGCAAAAGTTATCGCGTTTACTAACAAAGAGAAAGATTTTTGTCATTTTTGGTGTTTTTTTTTTTAACGCGTAATGGCGGCGATCTGCGATTTTTTTTTCGGTACTGCGACATTGCGGCGGACAGATCGGACCCTTGACTGACATTTTTGGGGTTACCAGTGACATTACTGCAGTAATCAGTGCTATACATATGCACTGTTACTGCAAAAATGACACTGGCAGGGAAGGGGTTAACTTTATTGGACAGGGAGGGGTTAAGTGTGTCCTAGGGGCGTGCTTTCTACTGTGTAGGGACATTCCTATTGGTGTAAAAGCAAAGATCAACCGTTCTACATAGTAGAACGGTCAGATCTTTACTTTTACACAGGGAGAACTGACAGGCAGCTTGTTTACACAAGCTGCTCTGTCTTTCTCCCTTCACAGGAGCGATCGCAGTGTGACTGGCGGACATCGAGTCCGCCGGTCACACGCACTGACTTGCCTGTGAACGAGCCGCGGCGGGCGCGCGCCTCGGCGGGCGCGCGCCCGCGATAGGCTCGCAAGTCAGTGACAGGCGAGTGACGTACCGATACGTCACTCTGCCTGGCCGGGGCTGACCGCCGCAGTATATAGTCGTGCGGCGGTCGGCAACCGGTTAATACTGTTTTATAATTACTTTGGCACTTTGATGTTTTTATTGTGTATTAATAGTATTGAATAGCCGGATTTTATGCATATATAGTTCCAGGAGGCCCTCTAGTTCCTCCTGTTTTGAACTGTATTGTCTTCCTTCACATTGTAAAGCGCTGCCCAAACTGTTGGCGCTATATAAATCCTGTATAATAATAATAATAATAATATATAACATTCTTTGAATATATATGCTTATGTGGGGGGTTTAGCGCAGTTACTTTATTTTATTCATTTGCAATAACAGTCCATAGTTATATAACGTGCAGCTTACCGCCAATAACAAACATACCAGTGGCATGAAGTGATTTTCTAAAACAGTTGCTAAAGACAAACACCTGAAGCTCAAGAAAGTTCTGGAGCTTTTTCTGTAGCTTGAATCGGGCAGATTTGGGCATTTTTCGGCGCGTTTTTATTCCCATAGAAGCACATAGAAACGTGCGATTCACATGTTTTTATGTGCTTATGCGTGTTTTGTCGCATGTTTATCTGCACAAATGAAAAGTTGCCTCCCAAAAGGATATAACAACATTTTAGCAGGAATTCCCAAAGCAGCCATATTTTTCACCTGGACAATGGAGGCTACATTAACCCGGTTCAATCTGTCGGGGTTATTGGGGGTTGATTAAAATAATAATAGGTAAAAAGAAAAATGATTTTAAAAGCCATGTATATTTCATATTATGCATATATGAGATTCTGAACAGGATGGCGTCCATCTTGTTTTTAAGGTGAAACAAAGTTCATATGTACTTGTTAAACAAAATGTCTCTTATAGGCTTACAATAGGGTCCTATACTTTCAGCAGACATTTCTATTTTCTTTTGTCATAAATAAGATTTCTTTTGACATCTCGATCAGATAAAACTTAGTCAGTCTGACGCTATGTTAAGGGGGGATATCTCAGTCTGTCTATAAGTATATAACAATGGACAATACCCCAGTATATTCTAGCAGACATTTAAAGATGAACCATATAAGTTTTTATAGATACATTATCATATGTGAGAAGATATTAGCCATAATTATGTCATTATATTATGTAAGGCATATACATATATATTTAGGAATGTTATATCACATTTTGGGTTTATATTCTCAGTAATAATCTTGCTTAGAATTCTTTTTCTAATAAGTGTAAGGACATATGTATCTCGTCACTAGTTACCTCATTTCAGAGAAGTCTAGTCTAAGTGCTCAAGGTGTTGTAAATCCTACAGGCCAGACATCTTAATTGACAGTGTAAGACATGGTCAAATAATTAATTGCTTCTCACTAGCCGACAGGTCAGTAGGTCATCAGATAACATAATGGTAATTGTTTCTAAGTATGTTAAATACAAAATCTAATGAACGGTACGACACTGCCCTCTGGAGACAAAATACCAGGTGCAGTCTTGAGATAATTTCAGATTTCCATATAAAAATATGATATTGTGTTAAATAATATAATTATTGGAATGGCATTACTTGCCCAGGTGAATTATGGAGATACAGGTGGACATTTATGTATGTACTGGGAGTCTAGACAAAGTTTTATGTTGTGTTATATGATTAATCTCACATATAGAGAAATCATCCTTAACTTTATTATCCAGTATGGGGTTAATTATCAAAAGGGTGTGTCTCTGACCTCACTAGTTTAGGTATAGAATATCCCGACCAATTGGGATAATGTTTCATCCCTCTGGGTTTTACTTATGGTAATTTTTATAGCTCTTTGTTCTTACCATATAAAAGACCAACCCAGATGAGAGAGATCACTTTACACTACTGACAACACACCTCACACTTACACCACACACGCTATTACATTTTTCATTAGACTCATCCAGACATACTCCCTGGTCCATCATTCATCTGAAACTTGGAGGAAACTCCTCCCTCACTGGCATCCATCTTAGGACTCTGGTAACACCATCTTAAGTGTGGTAATTATGCCTTGCTATGTTATTTGATTTTATTCAACAATTGTTTATTCTTACCTTATATGTTTTATATTGCATATTTTAGGGTAATGAGATTACAATCCCAGCCGTATAAACCATGGTAGATTTTTCTCTAAAAAGCTGATTTTTGTTTTTATACATTTTTATTAATATCAGATTAAGTGCATTATTTGCAATTTTAAGTCTTCCGTTTTGCATGGCTTATTCTCATTCCTTCTGCAGTGGAATGACTTTGGGCCCTGTGATTCGCAGACCATTGTAGTCTGTTTATATAGAACATTAATTTATGGCTTATACTATACCTGGGAAGAAATGGTAATCTTGCTTTCGTTTTGCTTTCACTTTAACTTTGTTTTAGTTTCACTTTCATTATTGAGCTAAACATCACATTGCATTGATTATTTGAAGTTAGTATTTTCTGTAAGAGTTATCTTTTTGTGTCACTTCTTGTTTGATCATATATTGTGTTTACATGTCTGGCGAATAAATATTTTTATATATATTCCACACTGTAGACTGTACTCACTAAGATTGGTATATGCTTTTAAAAAGAAATTAATCAATTAAAAAGAATTCACGACATTGATTTATGGCAATAGGTGAAGACTCTCCTTTTTCACAGATCTTTGCTTATTAACCATAAATAAATACACTGCTATATTCAGAGCAGTATAAATATTCTGACATAAGTACGAGCGCGAGATATTTATTATTAAATATTCTTACATATAATGGAGGCACTGCTGAGATAATTATTGATTTCTTACATATGCCAATCATAATATTGATCAGGTGACATAATCAATAACTTTAAAAAAAAAAATTTTTTTTTTTGGAATTTTTTTTATTAATTGTGAATGTGATAGAAATGCATTAAAAATGTCTACAGCAGGTAATGTTCATGCTGCCAACTCTGGCAAGGTGTGAATCCCTAGTGGTAATGCCACAACCCCAGTAAATTTGGCACAGATCATAAATGTGTGGAAACACCTCTCTGAGTCTGAAATGGTGGAATATGTAAATGCTGGTTAGAGTCATATATCAAAATCCTCAAAAGTCGGGCCAATAAAGGGCATCTGACATGGGTAGAGGACAACCTGTATGTATGAACTCACCAATAAGCTTATTTAACACCAAAAGACATCAGGAAGTGTAATCACATTTTTGGTCATGGCCAATCTTACTATGTCTGTGTGAGGAACTGCACCACAAGGCTCAGCAAAAAGGAGTTTAGTAAAGTTTCAATCTCAACTCCAAATAAATGAGAGAATGAGATTAGGAACCTCCTTGAGCAGGTGAAAGTAACCTCTATTGGGACACATCAGTTAAGAGAATGTAGCGTGAAACTGCAAAATAAAGTAGAACTGTGGCAGAAGTCTTATCAAGTAAGCTGTAATGAAAGTAACCATGTGAAAGAGAAATGCAAATGATTAATGCAATATTTAGGAAGTTTTGAGCAAGGAAAAATGTTTTCTAGCAAAAAGTTGCCGAGTAATCAGCAGTGGAAAATTTTGAAAAAAAAAATAATAAAAATGTAACAGTTCATTGTAATGACAGGAACTCATCAGTAAATACATAAGAGAGTTCCATAAGGTCATGGTGTCAATGCATAAGGGTAAATGTTTTATTAATCCTGCATTAAATATAATAATTATTCATAGACCCAGATATGACTCCCAGTCTGTTGGTTATGACCCAGACAAGGGGGGGAAATCAGGCAAAGAGTCCATGTCCTACCCCAGCCATATTCCTAATATAGGAGGGCAGAAATTGGGCAGCCATGCATAAATAGGTATGAGTCATATCAGGTCATTGCAAAAAGACTAGCACCCCTAAAAAGACACCATAAACCTCCATAAGAATTTAAAAAGTTTTTAAAAAGAGTACTGTCCTGATTTTTGTCATGAAAAGGTCCTTAGACATTGTCTTAAACATTATTGATTACCCTGAGGCCTATGAAAACAACTTTCTGTGTTGTGCCTGCAGGATGTCATTTAAAAGTCAGCCCATACAAAAACCTAAATGCTGCTAGAGCTGTTATCTACAATTTAAAATGTACACAGCACCAAAGCTCCATTGAATTTTTTTTTTCTGCTGTACTCAAAAGTGCCTAACACCCTTCAATGGAAGGAGCCTGAGTACAACCATCTGGAATTTAAATCCCTGTGCTTTGAGGCATTGCCCATGCACATAATAATAATATGTTTGGCAAAGGAGCAAGTTATGCCACCTAGGCCCCAAGGGGAACACCGGATACCTTAAGGAGGACACCGGACATCCCATTAACAAGGGGGGGGGACACCCACAAATAAATAGGGATTTGCCCCATCTTAGGGTTTCCCCAAAATCCTCGGGAAATTAAGTGACATTAAGGCCCAGACCTCACGCCAGAACCGAGTAACTGGTTCTGATGGGGATCTGTCCCATCTGTCTGAACCCGAGAGATATAGGCACCGCAGGAGGCGGAGCCAATAATTCAATTCTGTAAAAAGGTTTTCAGCTGAATAGAGGCCAAATTGATCAGCTGATCACTTGGTTCACTCAGGGCACTGCAGCCCAGAACTAAAATAATTCATCTTTAGGAACAAATCCAATGGCCAGCCAAAGGCCATAAAATCCTTAAATGCCCAAGTGGCAGGAATCAAAGGGATACACTGAATAGAAGTATAGGATACAGAGGTTCTAACACCATTTTATCCCAGGTCACAGCATTGAGGATCCTGAAATTCCTATCAGGGAATCTTGGTTGTTAGATACTAACTACCCTCCTATTTTTCAGTGGTCACTTCATCCCTCTGACTCAAACAGGTTGCTTAAAGCGGGCACATTTTGAAAAATCGCCAATGACGGTGATACCAAGGAGGATCAAACCCTAATGACGTAATGCAGTCAAGAGGTTAAAGGTTGTATACGGTAACCAAGAAGGAATCCTCAATGCCAGGTAGTTTGTTGCCTACAATAAATTGCATTGATGCCCCAAAGGGGGAGATATTATATTTTTTTTCTCCCAAGTAGTAGGTAAAATTTTAACAAAATATTGTATCATTTTTATTATTGTCCAATGCATAGTATCCATGGTGATAAATACATCCCTATGTTAATAAGCCCCAGAAGTCAGTCGCCCAAGGAAAGGTCGCATATATAGTCTCACCTTCCCTGGTGTCATAAAAGGACTGATCACACGGTGGATTAAAGAACTCTGAGAAAGCTTAGGGTACCAACATCGCATTGAAATATCAATTGAGGGGAATATATATATTCATACTGTATGTTTCATTCAATAGGAAGAGATTAACCTTCCATGCCAGGTCGTTGATTGGTACAGACGATGATGTTTGCCAAAAGACACAGCGATCGGATGGGTCATCTCTCCCTAGAGCACAGCTCAGGACGGAACCCCTCATTGAATCGGATCCCTCTTCAGGAATCAAGCTGCGAGACGCCCCAGATTCTTGTTGACGGAGAGGAATATTTGTTTCTACAGATCTTTGTACATTTGATCCGAGGAAATCCATTGAGAGGAATCGCACTACCTCCTGTTTTCAATTGAAGGAGATATTGAATGGTGCTTTGCACATGTGAGCAAACCTCAGTCTAGGTGTATGACACTCTAGACCATGCTGAAACCATTCATTATCCAACCAACATCCAAGGTTGAATGTCCAAACAGATTTCTCGGATTCCTGATTGCCAACATTGTTTTACTGCGCTTTGAATGGTAGTTGCCAATGCCATTGCAGCAGTTAATTTCTGTCTCCATCAAGACTTTACAAGCTGATGTTGCAGATTTTCAGGAACATTTGTGTTTCTTTACCAGGAGATCAGAATTCAAAGAGACTAACAAGGAACAGTTTGTGACATAGCTAACACCAGCAAAGTCGCTACGAACTGACATTTTGAACTGATTTTTTTTTTCTCAATTTTTTTTTTTATCGCTTTACTTAAAAGTTATGAACAATTCCCAATATGAACTATTCTCTTACAAAAAGAGAACAAGACATTTTTTTTTTTCCACTACTCCTTAAAAAGCTTTCTTTCCAGATAGGCCTAAGTTGCTCACTTGTCTACTGGGAAGAAAGGGGGGGATATGTCGGGGTTATTGGGGGTTGATTAAAATAATAATAGGTAAAAAGAAAAATGATTTTAAAAGCCATGTATATTTCATATTATGCATATATGAGATTCTGAACAGGATGGCGTCCATCTTGTTTTTAAGGTGAAACAAAGTTCATATGTACTTGTTAAACAAAATGTCTCTTACAGGCTTACAATAGGGTCCTATACTTTCAGCAGACATTTCTATTTTCTTTTGTCATAAATAAGATTTCTTTTGACATCTCGATCAGATAAAACTTAGTCAGTCTGACGCTATGTTAAGGGGGGATATCTCAGTCTGTCTATAAGTATATAACAATGGACAATACCCCAGTATATTCTAGCAGACATTTAAAGATGAACCATATAAGTTTTTATAGATACATTATCATATGTGAGAAGATATTAGCCATAATTATGTCATTATATTATGTAAGGCATATACATATATATTTAGGAATGTTATATCACATTTTGGGTTTATATTCTCAGTAATAATCTTGCTTAGAATTCTTTTTCTAATAAGTGTAAGGACATATGTATCTCGTCACTAGTTACCTCATTTCAGAGAAGTCTAGTCTAAGTGCTCAAGGTGTTGTAAATCCTACAGGCCAGACATCTTAATTGACAGTGTAAGACATGGTCAAATAATTAATTGCTTCTCACTAGCCGACAGGTCAGTAGGTCATCAGATAACATAATGGTAATTGTTTCTAAGTATGTTAAATACAAAATCTAATGAACGGTACGACACTGCCCTCTGGAGACAAAATACCAGGTGCAGTCTTGAGATAATTTCAGATTTCCATATAAAAATATGATATTGTGTTAAATAATATAATTATTGGAATGGCATTACTTGCCCAGGTGAATTATGGAGATACAGGTGGACATTTATGTATGTACTGGGAGTCTAGACAAAGTTTTATGTTGTGTTATATGATTAATCTCACATATAGAGAAATCATCCTTAACTTTATTATCCAGTATGGGGTTAATTATCAAAAGGGTGTGTCTCTGACCTCACTAGTTTAGGTATAGAATATCCCGACCAATTGGGATAATGTTTCATCCCTCTGGGTTTTACTTATGGTAATTTTTATAGCTCTTTGTTCTTACCATATAAAAGACCAACCCAGATGAGAGAGATCACTTTACACTACTGACAACACACCTCACACTTACACCACACACGCTATTACATTTTTCATTAGACTCATCCAGACATACTCCCTGGTCCATCATTCATCTGAAACTTGGAGGAAACTCCTCCCTCACTGGCATCCATCTTAGGACTCTGGTAACACCATCTTAAGTGTGGTAATTATGCCTTGCTATGTTATTTGATTTTATTCAACAATTGTTTATTCTTACCTTATATGTTTTATATTGCATATTTTAGGGTAATGAGATTACAATCCCAGCCGTATAAACCATGGTAGATTTTTCTCTAAAAAGCTGATTTTTGTTTTTATACATTTTTATTAATATCAGATTAAGTGCATTATTTGCAATTTTAAGTCTTCCGTTTTGCATGGCTTATTCTCATTCCTTCTGCAGTGGAATGACTTTGGGCCCTGTGATTCGCAGACCATTGTAGTCTGTTTATATAGAACATTAATTTATGGCTTATACTATACCTGGGAAGAAATGGTAATCTTGCTTTCGTTTTGCTTTCACTTTAACTTTGTTTTAGTTTCACTTTCATTATTGAGCTAAACATCACATTGCATTGATTATTTGAAGTTAGTATTTTCTGTAAGAGTTATCTTTTTGTGTCACTTCTTGTTTGATCATATATTGTGTTTACATGTCTGGCGAATAAATATTTTTATATATATTCCACACTGTAGACTGTACTCACTAAGATTGGTATATGCTTTTAAAAAGAAATTAATCAATTAAAAAGAATTCACGACATTGATTTATGGCAATAGGTGAAGACTCTCCTTTTTCACAGATCTTTGCTTATTAACCATAAATAAATACACTGCTATATTCAGAGCAGTATAAATATTCTGACATAAGTACGAGCGCGAGATATTTATTATTAAATATTCTTACAAATCCTGAGTCATTCATTTGCATGGTCAAGGCGCACGCCTGCGTATACGACAAAAAAAGGACTCAAATTACAAAAGCAGGGCAAAGAAGGAGGGCCTGTGAGAATATTGGCCAGCAGGTTTTCCCAGACTGGAATGAATTTGATGCAAATGTAAAAAGATGACAAAAGTAAGTTTAGCAATCATTCTGCAAATGTTTAGAAATGTCACTGCATGGTATTCATCTGATTGCATGTTTGAACTGATTTTTAACCACCTGCCGACCAGCAGTTATAAGCGGCATGTCGGCAGGTTCTCGCGAATCGCCATACCTGCACGGCGGTTCAGGGCAGCGATCCTGTGGGTGCACGTGCGCTGCCTAAGGGGAAGCTGAGGCGTGGGGCTGGCAGCCACAATTGCCGCCAGGCACCTGTAATCGCTCCCCGTGAAGAGAGAATGGCAGTCTGCTGTTGTAAACACAGCAGATCGTTGTTCTCTCTGCTATCAACACAGAGCCCATGTCTTCCTCCTATTTAGGATCACAGGTCTCTGTGTTGATTCCACAAGCCCATCCCCCCCACAGTTTAAAAACACCCATTGACCCTTACACCAGGAAATGTACACCTTCCACATCCGATGATAAAGCTTTAGAGATGTCGATTTTCTCGCCTTCAAAATGGTCGGAGAACACCGAGCCAGTTCAGCACCTGGCTCTCAACAGCCAGACTGTCAAGGTCAGTGACTGTAAAACAGGATGGAAGATTGGCCCCTGACACAACAGATCATCCTTGAGAAGAAGCCTCAAGGGGACGGAATGGCCGGAATCCCACCGGCCCTGATCCTGCGTAGAAATGGTGGAAGAAGCTGGAGCCTGGAGGGAGGGCGTAAAACAGTTGGCACCTGCTCCATGGAGTCCGCAAAGCATTTGTGGCGTCTGCCAGAGGATCTCGCGACCCAATGGATCCACCTCGGGGGTGCTCCACCACCAACATATCTAAAAAAACATGCCTGGATGAGGGGACCAGACCCCTGGTCCAATGTCTGACGACTGAAGTAATCCGCCCGCTAACATTCCATGCCGGAAATTATGCACAATGGAGATGGCTGGAATGAACTGTTCTGCCCCCGGAGAATGTCGGACACCTCCAGGACCACCTACTCTTTGTGCTACAATGGTGATTCACATAAGCCACGGCCATGGCATTGCCCGACTGAATCCGCACTGGGAGCCCCTGGAGCTGCTCTGATCCAGGCAAGCCTGATCGTTTGAAGTTCTACGACATTGATGAGCAATCAGTACTCTTTCAACATCCAACAGCCCTGGGCCAAGTACAGCCCTAGTACCCCTCCCCACCTGGACATACTGGCATCTGTCATGACCAATGTCCTCTACAAGGGGAGAAAGGACTTGCCCTGTATCAAGGTCAGAGAGCACAGCCAACAGACCAGAGAACCCTTGTCGTCTGACACAGACCAATCACATAGTCCAGCGACTTGGGATAGTCGTGTCATTGACCAGCATCTCCTTTTGGAGGAGACTCATGTAGAACTGTGCAAACGGAACTGTCACGAAGGTGCATACCATCAGGCCCAAAACTCATATACACGCCTGAAGGGACGACCACTTGTGGGCTAGCCCCAGATAATCCATTTTCCTGGTCGAAACCAGGACAGACTTCTGAGAATTCAGAAATCACCCGATCTCCCACAAAGTCTGGAGAGTAATTTCCACACTGGCCGTCCGAGCTGACGGAGACTCCGCTCGCAAGAGGAGGTCATCCAGGTACCGTAGCACAGCAATCCCCCTCTGACGCCGCAAAACTAAGACTGGGGCCAACACATTTAAGAAGAACCAAGGAGCGGAGGCTAGACCAAAGGGTAACGCCACAAACTGATAGTGATCTCTACTCACAGCAAGCGGAGGAACGCTGATGTCGGGGGCAACTAGGAATGTGAAGATAGGCATCCTGACATCTAAGAAGCCAGGGAAATGCCTTGATGCAGGGACGCCATTGAGGTCCAGAATAGGGCAAACTTGCTCTCCTTCCTGGGAACCATGAAAGGGCATAAATATAACCACCCAAAAACGTTCTAACACCGGAACAGGGACGAATACACCCTGCGACAACAAGTTCTCCCCTGCCCACAACAGAACTTGCAGCGGATCCAGGGGCAGGTGCATACTGGAAGGAAGGAACCTTTTCAAAGGACAAGAACCAGATAAAACCACCACATGGATCCCCTGGTCGCTGACCCGGCAAGGCCACGGCCCCATAACCAGCGAAGACGTCTCCCCACGTAAGACATGGATTGGGGCAAACCTTCATGCCGAAAGGGCCTTGTCAGCAGGCCTGAAGAAGCCTGCTCCTTAATTGCCAGTTTAAGGCCACTAGAAACCTCCTAAAGAGGCTTTTACCTTTTTCCCCAAGTCCCTGGGGGACGAAAAAACTTCTTGTGGGCTGAAAAGGAAGTCCCACACCGCCGGCGAGCCACCTTCCCCTTCCCAATGGAAGGAAGGTACTCTTACCCCCAAGTCAGACTCCTAATAATGTCATCCAGGGTAGCCTTGAACAGGTGCTTGCCCTGAAAAGGCAATTCAGCCAGGGCCATATCAGAGGTGTGATCTGCAGACCTACACTTAAATACTCCTAAGCACCACTCCTCAAAGGGATACCAGACAGCAAAACATCTTGGAACCATCAAGGGTCGTATTGGACGCACCCAGCATGTATATGCACAGTCGTCAAAATAAGCTGGATAAGAGAAACCCATAACCACACATGATGGCCTGTGGGGGACAAACAGAACAGATATGTCTGCAGCAGCCTTGGCTGCATCCTCCAGCATCAAAGAGAACCCCGGAGGGACCAACCACCCCAGGAAGTACCCGCGCCCCACACCATATCCAGGGAAGGAGAGGAGGGGGCCCTTATTTAACGATCCAGCGACAGAAACATCCTCACCACTGAAGTGGGGGAGCTGTTGGCCAGAAATACCGCTGCGACTCAGACCAAGACCCGGTCGTATGCGACGTTTACCCCGCGGCCCAGCCCCTCGTCCAGAGGGGCTATTTCGCAGCTGACCGAGAGCGGAGCTACGGTCTTCACGAGCTCACTGGCCGGGCTGAGGGGACCACTGGAACTGCAATAGTCCAGCCTGTCGCTCAAACTAGCAGTTGCTAGAAGATCTGCACAGGAAAAAACAGGATCCAAAAAGAAACAGCAAAAAGATAGACAAAAATGTTAGGACCTAGGGCCCGGCTGGGAGACTAGGTCCTACTCCTGAACTAGGCAAACAAAAAACTGAGTATCTCTAAGCAGAGAGGAGGATTTTGCTAGCTGAGGACAGCCCACGGGGCGTATCTTTCAGGGTGCCAGGAAACCAGACCACATGTGGATGCAGGTAAAATAAAGCAGTTTAATGGAGCAAGCAACAATAAAGGCACAGCAAGAGTGAGGAAGTGAGAGCAGGAACAAGCCGAGGTCAAGTCCAGAAGCAGGTAGTCATCCAAGCCAGGGTCGAGTCCAGAAACGGGTAGTTTGCCGACGCCAGGTCGTCTGCCGGTAGAGAGCCAGGAGAGTTGTCAGCCATGCCAGGTCATACATGGAAAACAGACAACTGCTAGCAGAAATGCACCTTGGAGCACAAACAAAAGGGCAAGGACTGCTACCCATCAGGTGATAGATATAGTCAGGTGTGCATCATCATCACTGTGCAGCACCCAGGCAGCAGGCAAGTGATGATACAATCAGAGTTTATAAGAGGCAGCAGTCTGCACATGTCCAAGATGGCTGCAAACAGGAGGGCAAGGTAAGACCTTGACAGTAGCCTGCCTAGTCCTACTTTTCTCTGATCATGAAATTTTTACACTTCAAAAACAACGAAGAATTTGATGAAACTACTCATCCTGCACCAAAACTAAAGAAAATTTGGAAGTATCTCAAATGATTCTAAAGAATTTCCAATGGAGCTATGTGCCAGAAAGAGATATCAGCATAGATGAATGTCTAATGGCCTACAAGGGAAGGCTCAGCTGGGTACAATACATTGCATCAAAGAGGGCGTGATTTGGCGTAAAACCCTACATGCTATACAAATCGTCAACTGGGTACATTTGGAATTCAGTCATATACACTGGAAAAGGAACAAAACTCAATCCAAAATACAGCAACTATGAAATGGCAACAGCTCCTGTTCTTTGGAAGGGGGTTTGAGGTAAATGGCGCTGCCTAATACAATAATCTGGATAAATTCGATATAACAAAGCAATATACAGAATAAAAAGTTAACATACAGTTGATCTTGTATCAAAAAATGAGATACATCAAAAGTGTAAATGTGCAGTAAAGTGCAAGTGAGGAGGAATTAAAACACTAGAAACCTTATACAGTAGGAGGTGGTAGTTGATACGATGTGTACAGCCGATAAATAATTAATGGGTAGATCTCAATAAAAATTATGTGAATATAATCCACGTGATTATAGGTGAAATGTAAATTTGATTATGAAAACATATAGTATAAATATGTGGAAGGTATATTAAAGTGCAAAGTGATTACCAATAATAAGCAATGGGTGTAATATCATAAGCTGATATACTAAAAATGACTGGTTCAACAAAATCACGCTTTCTACCCCTGTAGGGGTACAGAGTTCCGGTGAGTGTGGACCATATTGCTAGGGGAGCACTTAGTTTCCTCACTTGCACATCCAAATTGGATCACATCAAGAGGCACTCCAATTTCTTGGGATTTCGCAGCAGCATCACTTTTTGGATTTTTAAATAATATTTAATCACTACAGTCACCTTTTATCCAGCAATATTGTGGTCTACGAATCATTACACTGTTGCTTTTTGTTGCACCAGTCACTTTCAGTATATCAGCTTATGATATTACACCCATTGTTTACTATTGGTAATCACTTTGCACTTTAATATACCTTCCACATATTTATATATGTTTTCATAATCAAATTTGCATTTCACCTATAATCCCCTGGACATCTTATCCACTACCACCCCCTACTGTATAAAGTTTCTAGTGTTTTAATTCCTCCTCACTTGCACTTTATGGCACGTTTACACTTTTGATGTATATCATTTTTTATACAAGATCAACTGTATGTTAACTTTTTATTCTGTATATTGCTTTGTTATATCAGATTTATCCAGATTATTGTATTAGGCAGCGCCATTTACCTCAAACCCCCTTCCTATTTCTTGTATATCTCAATTGAGCTATACTTTGGAGGTAGGCAGCAGCCAGTCACATACAGTTTTATTCAAAATTATTCAACCCCCAATGCTGTAAAGGGTTTTAGGGAATTTAGTGTACATTTGTAATTGTATTCAGAATGACGGACTTCTTAAAGAACCATATGCAACTAAAATGACATCAATTGGTTTTGTAATATAGTAGTAAATGTTTCTTTTGTGAATTCTTCATTGACACAATTATTCAACCCCTTAAAGACTACCACTCTGAAGAACAGAGGTTCTTTGAAGTGTTTTCAATCAGGTATTGAAAACACCTGTGGATGTCAGGGAGCAGCAATAAAGCCTAATAAGCACCATTAGGTAGCTTTAAAATGACTGTGATACTCAGCTCCTTCTAGACATTTACTGGTGTGGTTACAAACCTGGAAAAGTCCAGAGAATGGTCCAGGAAGACAAGAGAAGAGGTGATTACTCTTCACAGGAAGGGCAATGACTATAAGATTGCAAAGATGTTAAACATACCAAGAGACACCATTGGAAGCATCATTCGCAAATTCAAGGCAAAGGGCACGGTTGAAATGCTACCTGGTCGTGGCAGAAAGAAGATGCTGACTTCGACTGCTGTGCGCTACCTGAAGCGTAGAGTGGAGAAAAGTCCCTGTGTTACTGCTGAGGAACTGAGAAAAGATTTGTCAGATTTGGGTACTGAAGTTTCTGCTCAGAAAATACGGCGCACACTGCGTAATGAAGGCCTCCATGCCAGAACTCACAGGCGCGCCCCCTTGCTGTCTCCAAAGAATAAGAAGAGTCGACTGCAGTATGCCAAAAGTCATGTGGACTAACCACAGAAGTTTTGGGATAGTGTTCTGTGGACAGATGAAACAAAATTAGAACTGTTTGGGCCCATGGATCAACGCTATGTTTGGAGGAGGAAGAACAAGGCCTATGAAGAAAAGAACACCTTGCCTACTGTGAAGCATGGAGGGGGGTCAATCATGCTTTGGGGCTGTTTTGCTTCTGCAGGTACAGGGAAGCTTCAGCGTGTGCAAAGTACCATGAATTCTCTTCAGTACCAGGAGATATTGGATGACAATGTGATGTAGTCCGTCACAAACCTGAGGCTTGGGAGACGTTGGACCTTTCAACAGGACAATGATCCCAAGCATACCTACAAGTCCACTAGAGCATGGTTGCAGATTAAAGGCTGGAACATTTTGGAGTGGCCATCACAGTCACCAGACTTAAATCTGATTGAGAACCTTTGGTGGGACTTAAAGAAAGCAGTTGCAGTGCACAAGCCTAAGAATGTGACTGAACTGGAGGCTTTTGCCCATGACGAATGGGCGAAGATACCCGTAGATCGCTGCAAGACACTTGTGTCAAGCTATGCTTCACGTTTAAAAGCTGTAATAACTGTAAAAGGATGTTGTACTAAGTACTAAGATTGAATGTCACTTGGGGGTTGAATAAAACTGATAATGATGTGAGCACAGAATAGACATTTGTGGTTATTTCATTATAAATGTTATGTTATATTTGTCTGACCTACACGAGCCTCTTTGATTTAATTGTAAGCAGGATGACTGAATGATCAAAATCAATGTCAAACTGGCCAAAACAATCAATTTCAGTGGGGGTTAAATAATTTTGAATAGAACTGTATATACATATCTTCATCCTTAGTGCGGATTTACCCCCCCTCCCCCTTTTTTTCATATCTTCTGTTCAAAAATCAGAACTATTGTGTAACAACCGACAACTTTTTTACACCTCCTGAACTTTATGAGTTTCTTCTGCAAAACAAAACAGATGCCTATGAAACCGTTAGGGCTAACCGGCGTGACATGCCGCCAACATTTGGCAATAAGAAGCTGGAGACTGGAGAAATGGTTTTCTGGCAGAAAGGCAAAATGATGACACTGCGATGGCGTGACAAGAAAGATGTGTGCCTAATGAGTACAGTTCATAATACATCCACTGTTATGGAATGCATGAAAGGTGGGAAAGAAATTGTGAAGCCACAAGTAGTGATAGACTATAATAACACCATGGCAGGTGTCGACAGAGCCGACCAAGCAATCGCATTCTACCCAGCAATGTGGAAACAGCAAAAGAAGTACTACAAGAAGCTCTTCAGACATCTTCTTGAGCAATGCTTGTGGAATGCCAACATTCTGCTTAAAAAAAAAGTGGCAAGCCTGTGATTCATTTTGACTTAATTTGGAAAGTTGCCGAACATATCTTTGTGAATCACCAAACATCATCAATGGCTGTGAATAGAGCTGGACGTCGTGCTGTTGGCATTGTCAAACCGGAACGCCTGACTGGTCGTCACTTCATGGACTACATCCCACCAACCGAGAAAAGTCAGCACCTATAAGGATGTGCGTGGTTTGTTGCTCGAAGTGAGATGGCAGTTGAAGGAAAATCAGAAAAGAAACCAGGTTCTATTGTCCCAATTGTGACGTCAGACTTTGTGTAGTCCCATGTTTCACAATTTTTCATACCCGGGATGTTTACTAACAAATATGCAGTGTATGCAGTGTATGTATTACAGTGATAAGTAATATTGCACCCTTGCTTGGACAAATTTCAGTGTTTTTTGGTTTGAATACATTATTGAATAAAATGCATTAATATATTATAATATATGATTTTATGTTTCAAACTTTATTATACCCAGGATGTCTACTAGACTCTTATTTGAACAGATTAAGGTGAGTTATTCCTAAAAATTACAGGCCTACAATATAAAACAAAAGATTTCCATGCAAAACAATGTACGGCTTTGACATTCAAAAATACTGACATAATCGGACTGCCAGGGAGGTTAAATCAGGGGAGATCTCTCTCTGAAATTGGCTCCATAACATACCACAATGGACCAAAAAAACACTCTTAGAATATTTTTGGGAGCACTGAGTAGCACAATGCATAGTAGTGCATTATCGTGTTGTTGTGGTGTGCTTTAATGCAGGTCCGCTGGTAAGGTGTGTCAGGTGCCAGACAGAATGAATGGCACCACATCGCGTGTACATTGTGTGCACCATGTATTACCGTGCATTGTGGAAGCGCTCATTGTAATAAGGCCCACTGGTGTGAGGCCTTTGATAACAAGATTCAGTGTTTTTATAACAAGATTCACCTTAAAGTGGACCTTTAAAAGGGGAAGTTCCACTCTTTTTTCCTCCTCTGCCACATTTGGATATTTTTTTTTTAGAGTGTGGGAGAGTGGGTACCTAGTTTTACTAGGGTAAAGTCAGGTAGTTTACCAGACTGAAGCTCCTTTTTAAAGTTGTTATACACTATATTATCAAAAGTATTGGGACACCTGCCTTTACACGCACATGAACTTTATTGGCATCCTAGTTTTAGTCCGTGGGGTTCAATATTAAGTTGGCCCACCCTTTGCAGCTATAACAGCTTCAACTCTTCTGGGAAGGTTGTCCACAAGGTTTAGGAGTGTGTCTAAAGGAATGTTTGACCATTCTTTCACAAGCGCATTTGTGAGGTCAGGCACTGATGTCGGACGAGAAGGCCTGGCTCGTAGTCTCTGCTCTAATTCATCCCAAAGGTGTTCTATCGGGTTGAGGTGCAGGCCAGTCAAGTTCCTCCTCCCCAAACTAGCTCATCCATGTATTTACGGAAATTGCTGTGCTATGGGGAAGGGGCCATCCCCAAATTGTTCCTACGAAGTTGGGAACATAAAATTGCCCAAAATGTCACCTTCACTGGAACTAAGGGGCCAGGTCCAACCCCTGAAAAACAACCCCAAACGATAATCCCCCCTCCACCAAATGATTTGGACCAGTGCAAAACACAAGGTATATAAAAGACATGGATGAGCGAGTTTGGGGTGGAGGAACTTGACCGGCCTGCAGAGAATCCTGACCTCAACCCGATAGAACACCTTTGGGATAAATTAAAGCAGAGACTACGAGCCAGGCCTTTTTGTCTACATTAAAGCCTGACCTCACAAATGCGCTTCTGGAAGAATGGTCAAACATTCCCATAGACACCAATAACAAACAAAATTGCCCCTGCCCCCACCTATAACTGGCCTTCACAGCAAGGAGCACTTTGAAGGGCAACGCAGGCAAGACAAAACCAGATTCCCATAGACACACTCCTAAACCTTGTGGACAGCATTCCCAGAGGGGTTGAAGCTGTTATAGCTGCAAAGGGTGGGCCAACTCAATATTAAACCCTACGGACTAAGACTGGGATGCCATTAAAGTTTGTGTGCATGTAAAGGAAGGTGTCCCAATACATTTGGTAACATAGTGTAACCTAGTTATATATTTATGGATCTTAGACAGATGTGATTAACTATCCTTATTAACTTTTTGATTGTCAAGCCTTTTGAGTCAAAATTTTCCAATCAAATCGATAACACAACATACTATACAGCATTAACTGGACCTTAAATAAAGGATAAAGGATCTCCTCGCCATCCCCGTTTACTTACATAGCTGGCCACAAGGCTTTTCTCTGCAAAGATGTTGCAAAAGAAGAGGCATGGACTGGCACTTAGGAGGCCTACTGCACATATTATTAGGTCTGCGCATGGATATTTCCTTCGGTACCTTAGGCTAGTTTCGACACCAACAGGCACACCGAGTATTGCTGCCGCAATTGAAAGGAACATGTAGAGATATCTGCAGAGAGGAAAGTGATGAAGAGGTTAGTGTGAGGTTGATATGTTACATATGTGCAGGACCGCTGCTAAGGCAGTACAGCCAGCCCTCCTGTACTGGGCCAAGGCTTCATCAGTTCAAAAGGGGGGGCCGGGCACCTGTCGAGCAGGAGGGCCAGCAGTACTGCCTTATTACTGACACTTGTACCATTGTGCAGTGCTGCCAACATATACATTTCTTTTCTTCCTCTGGCTGCACTGTAGGAGGATTGGTTCTAGTATCTGTGCCCCCTTCCCCCTGCTGTCTTGGACCCCTGTGTGCCCTTTTCCCTTGCAATGCTGCTGTTTTCCCTCCTCTTCCACTGACAGCTGCTGAGGGCACACAGGTGGGTTATTTCAGGATGGTGAGGGGGGGGTTCACCAATCACTCATTGTGGGGTGCAGATGTTTCCTTCATGCTGTTATTCACTTGAATGGGTCTTGTTCAGTGGGGGTATAATATCTGCAATGGCTGCAAAGCATAGCATCACAGCATTGCATTTTGGTAAAAATATAATCTGATACCTGGGGGACCCTGTCAGTTAGGCTGTACAGGATCTCATGATTTCTATCAGCAACCCTGCATATGCATATGTTAGATATGTAATAAAGTGTACTTTACTTGTCAATCTGGCACAACGGAGGCTGACACTTAAGATTTGGATAAAATTCCCGAGCTTTTTCATAATATTTGGCAATCCAAATGTTCATTGTCTCTTGAATGAATTGCTGTGCTGTTAATCCGCAGATGGCCGTAATTAGACTGGGACTGAAAAACAGAGGTAGAGAAGACATGGATGTTATTTTTTACATTGTTCTAGGGATCCTTTAACCACTTGCCGCCCGCCCACCGTCAAATGACGGCGGGACGGTGCGGCCATTGTTCTGGGCGGACGTCATATGACATGGCTGTTTCCCACGTGATCGGCTGTGTTCCAATGACACAGCCGATCACAATAGAGGAGCCCGGGAGATGACCGCGCATGCGCGATCGGGAGCGCGCAGCGCGGTCATGTCTGTGGCACTGTGTTCCGTAGGAACACAGCTGTCACCGGCAGTAGTAAACAGTCACTGACTGTTTACTATGTGATCGGCTGTGAATCCATTCACAGCCGATCACAAAATGTAAACAAAGAGCAGTAACTCACTGTTACTAGCTCTTCTCCCCTCATACAGTTTCCAGTGTGAGGGGAGAAGAGCTAGAAACAGTGAGTTACTGCTCTGTGTACCTGTAAAATGTAAAAGCACACTAAAATCACACAAATAAAGGTCCCCACACAGTCCTCAGCCCCCCCCCCCAATGTCACCTGTCACCCAACAGTCACCTCATCAGTGCCCAGAAATTGACACCCATAAGGCTACGTTCACATGTGAGCGCAGCGATCGCGGGCAGAATCACTGCGATTCTGCCCGCAATCCAGAAATCATTGCAAATTGTGGGACGCCTGTGCGTTGCCCATTTTTTGCAATAGCACCCCAAACGCTGTGTGATGTTGCCGCCATTTCCGCCTGCCGAATCGCGGTAACATCACGCAAACAACGCATGACGCCCAAAAAAGGTACAAAAGCTTCTTTGGGGCGCCATGCGTTGTCTGCGTGATGTTACCTCGATTCGGCAGGCAGAAATCGCAGCAACATCGCACAGCGTTTGGGGTGCTATTGCAAATCACGGGCAACGCACAGGCGTCCCGCAATTTGCAATGATTTCTGGATCGCGGGCAGAATCGCAGTGATTCTGCCCATGATCGCTACGCTCACATGTGGACATAGCCTTAAGTTCACCGGTCACCAGAGACTGCCATCAGTACCGCCGTGCACCATCGCCCGTCACCTGTCACCCATCAGTGACCATCGCCCATCACCTGTCACCCCATCAATCACCGTCACCTGTCACCCCATCAGTCATCGTCATCTGTCAACCTATCAATCATCGTCACTTGTCACCCCATCAGTGATCGTCACTTGTCACCCCATCAATCATCGTCACATGTCACCCCGTCAGTGATTGTCATCTGTCACCCCATCAATCATCGTCACTTGTCACCTCATCAATCATCGTCACCTGTCACCTCATCAATCATCATCACCTGTCACCTCATCAATCATCGTCACCTGTCACCCCATCAGTCATCGTCACCTGTCACCCCATCAGTCATTGTCACCTGTCACCCCATCAGTCATCGTCACCTGTCACCCCATCAGTCATCGTCACCTGTTTGCCATATACATGCAATCACTTACTGACCGCCTAACGACTATATGCGTCGGCCATTAAAAGCTAAATACTGGGGTTATGGCAGCAGATAGCCCCCATAACCCCGGTATTTATTGAAACGGCGGGCGGTCGGCTTTCAGATAAGGGATGTTCCAGTGGCGGATTCACCGCGGAATTACCCTTACGGTGCAGGGGAACAGATGCCCCCCCTCCCGCCGCATTCCAGACGTTTTCCCAGCTTACCGGACCCGCCGGCAGCGGGGAAAACTGTCCGGTCCCGGATCCTCAGAGACAGGAAGTCGAGTGAGGGCAAGATGGCCCTCACTCGACTCTATGGTCTTGGAGGACCGGAGCTACGTCAAAAGACGTTGCCTAGCAACCGGTTTAAAGGGCCATTTTTTTTTCCTCTTTCAACAATTTTTTTTTTCTTTTCTTTTTTAGTGTAGTTGTGAGGTGTGAGGTCTTTTTGACCCCAGATCTCACAATAAAGAGGACCTGTCATGCCTATTTCTATTACAAGGGATGTTTACATTCCTTGCAATAGGAATAAAAATGATCAAAACATTTTTTTTTTTAAACTGTGTGAAAATAAAAAAATAATAAATAAAATAAATAGGAAAAAAAAAATTAAAGCGCCCTGTCCCCGTTAGCTCGCGCGCAGAAGCAAACGTATACGCAAGTCCCGCCCACATATGTAAACGGTGTTCAAACCAAACATGTGAGGTATCGCCGCGATCGCTAGAGCGAGAGCAATAATTTGAGCCCTAGACCTCCTCTGTAACTCTAAGCTAGTAACCTGCAGAAACTTTTAAAATGTTGCCTATGGGGATTTTTAAGTACCAATGTTTGGCGCCATTCTGTGAGCATGCGCAATTTTGAAGCATGACATGTTGGGTATCTAATTACTCGGCGTAACATTATCTTTCACATTATGGAAAAAAATTGGGCTAAATTTACTGTTTTCTTATTTTTAGTTAAAAAAAAGTGAATTTTTTTCAAAAAAATCGCATTTGGAAGACTGCTGCGCAAATATGGTGTGATAAAAAATATTGCAACGATCTCCATTTTATTCTCTAGGGTCTCTGCTAAAAAAAAATATATAATGTTTGGGGGTTCCAAGTAGTCTTCTAGCAAAAAAAATGATTTTAGCTTGTAAACACCAAGTGTCAAAAATAGGCCCAGTCTTAAAGTGGATAAATGGACAACTTTATGTAAAGCGCTACTTGGATGTTAGGCCTATGTATATGGCCAGGCTGTGAAAAAGTGTTACACATGTGGTATCGCCATACTCAGGAGGAATAGCAGAATGTATTTTGGGGTGCAATTTTTGCTATGTACATGCTATGTGTTAGAAATATTGCATACATGGACAGCTTTGTGTAAAAAAAATGTGTTTTCATTTTCTTTCCACATTTTCCAAAAACTTGTGGAAAAAAATGACATATTCAAAAGACTCATTATGCCTCAAAAATTATACGTTGGGCTGTTTGCTTTCCAAAACGGGGTCATTTTATGGGGTTTCCATTGTCCTGGTGCTCCAGGGCCTTCAAAAGTACGATAGGTTGTCAGGAAATTATATGTGTAATTTGTGCTCCTAGAATGCCGGACGGTGCTACTTGGATGTTAGGCCTCTGTATGTGGCCAGGCTGTGAAAAAGTCTCACACATGTGGTATCGCCATACTCAGGAGGAGTAGTAGAATGTGTTTTGGGGTGTAGTTGCAAGTATACATGTGCTGTGTGAGAGAAATAACCTGTTAATACGGCAATTTGTAAAAAAAAAAAAAAAAAAAAAAATCTTCATTTTGCAAAGCATTGTGGGAAAAAATTACAACTTCAAAAAACTCACCATGCCCCTTATTAAATACCTTGGAATGTCTACTTTCCAAAAAGGGGTCATTTGGGGGGTATTTGTACTTTCCTGACTTTTTAGTGTCTCAAGAAATGAGATAGGCCTTCAGTACATCAGGTGTGGTCAAGTGTGATCAATTTTCAATGATTCGCACCATAGCTTGTGGACTCTATAACTTTCAGAAAGACCAAATAATATACACTTACTTGGGTTATTTTTACCAAAGATAAGTAGCAGTATAAATTTTGGCCAAAATTTGTGAAGAAAAATTACTAATTTGCAAAATTTTATGACAGAAACAAAGAAAATGCGTTTTTTCACGATATTTTCAGTCTTTTTTTATTTATAGCACAAAAAATAAAAAACCCAGCATTGATCAAATGCCATCAAAAGAAAGCTTTATTTGTGTGAAAAAAAAGGACACAAATTTTGTACGGGTACAGTGTTGCATGACTGAGTAATTCTCAGTCAAATTGTGAGAGCGCTGAAAGCTGAAAATCGGTCTGGGCAGGAAGGGGGTGAAAGTGCACTGTAGGCAAGTGGTTAAGGGGGCTGAATAATTTTGCAAGCCCAATTTTTCAGTTTATTTGTTAAAAAAGTTTGGAATATCCAATAAATTTCGTTCCACTTCATGATTGTGTCCCACTTGTTGTTGATTCTTCACAAAAAATTACAGTTTTGGGCCGAATACTTTCGCAAGGCACTGTATATAATAAATGGAATAAATAAATAAATTAACCCCCAACAATAACCTTTAACCCCTAGCCCTTTATCCCTTAAAAAAATTAAAAATAAATAAATAATAAATAAAAGTGGATGAGAAGGCTGAAAACATAGCAACAATTGATGAAACAGTTTATTTTACTTTATTGGCTAATAAAAAAAAAAAAAAAATGAGAGCTCAACAACGCCTCAAAAGGAAATGCTCACAAATGTGACGCTCTGGTGTGAATGCGACCCGAGGGTTCTATTTATAAACATTTTCACATAAAATTCACGCATTTTCAAATCTTCTTCTATTAGAAAACAATAAGAATCCTTGGTGTAAGCTGTGTAAATTAAACATTTAGAAATACACTGCTCAAAAAAATGAAAGTAACACTGAAAACAAATCAGATTTCAAAGGGGAAAATATCATGCTGGATATCTATACTGAGATGGACTGGGTAATGTGTTAGGAATGAAAGGATATCACATTGTTTGATGGAATTTAAAATTATTAACCTACAGAGGGCTGAATTAAAAAAATGATGCAGCAGGCTAGTCTATTTTGCTGAAATTTCATTGCAGCAACTTAAAATGTAACTCAGTAGTTTGTTTGGTCCTCATGTGCTTGTATACATGCCTGACCACGTCGGGGCATGCTCCTAATGAGACGACGCATGGTGTCCTAGGGTATTTCCTCCCAGATCTGGACCAGGGCATCACTAAGCTCCTGAACAGACAGAGGTACACCCTGGCGGGGTCGAATGGACCGAAACATAGTGTCTCAGAGGTATTCTATTGGATACACTCTCGCCACGAGGCCAGGCATTGTCGTGCACCAGAAGGAACAGAAGACCCACTGTACCAGCGTAGGGTCCGACAATGGGTCCAAGGATTTCATCCTGATACCTAATGGCAGTCAGGGTGCCGTTGTCTAGCCTGTAGAGGTCTGTGCGTCCCTCCATAGATATGCCTCCCCAGCCATCACTGACCCACCACCAAACTGGTCATGCTGAATAATGTTACAGGAAGCATAACGTTCTGTACGGTTTCACCAGACCCTTTCACGTCTGTCACATGTGCTCAGGGTGAACTTGCTCTAATCTGTAAAAAGCACAGGGTGCCAGTAGCCGACCTGCCAATTCTGGTGTTCAATGGCAAATGCCAATTAAGCTCCACAGTGCCAGGCATAGAGAACAGGGCCAACTAGAGGATGTCATGCCCTCAGGCCCCCCTCATGAAGTCTGTTTGGTCAGAGACATTCACACCAGTGGCCTGCTGGAGGCAATTTTATAGGGCTCTGGCAGTGCTTATCCTGTTCCTCCTTGCACAAAGGAGCAGATTCTGGGCCCGCTGATGGGTTAAGGACCTTCTATTGCCCTGACCAGCTCTCCTAGAGCAACTTCCTGTCTCCTGGAATCTCCTCCAAGCTCTTGAGACTGTGCTGGGAGACACAGCAAACTTTCTGGCAATGGCACGTATTGATGTGCCATCTTGTATTGATGTGCCATCTTGGAGGAGTTGGACTGCCTGTACAACCTCTGTAGGATCCAGGTATCACCTCATGCTACCAGTAGTGACACTGACCCTAGCCAAATACAAAACTAGTGAAAAACATTCAGAAAAGATGAGTAGGGGAAAAAAATGTCAGTGGTCTCCACCTATAAAACGATTCCTGTTTTGGAGGTCGTCTCATTGTTGCCAATCTAGTACACCTGTTGGTAATTTAATTAACACCAAAGCAGCTGAAACTGATTAACAACCCCCTTTGCTACTTAACTGTCTAGATCAATATCCCAGGAGTTTAATTGACTTGATGCTTTACTCTGATTAAAAAGTGTTCCTTTAATTTTTTTGAGCAGTGTACTTGTACAGTATATCTTTAGGGAATTGCTGCAATTAATAATTGAATTCTCTTTTCAGAGTGTGGTTCCACCAGAACAATTGTGCTGTGCCGGGGCAATAGCACAGCTGATGCCCCACTTTTTCGGCACAGTACCTGCCAGCTTTATCATCCAAGTGGTAAGTAAAACCTGTGTGGTCACATAATGGCTTTCAGCTAATTTTCTGCTAGTCAGAATGGCTGGTGGGACCTGAGTGGGTCCTAGAATAGGTTTTTAGGTTTCTTTTGGACCAGTTATCAGGCCTGGGCGGTTGAAAAGGCTTTAGGCCAGAATCTTTGGCAGAGTAATATTAGGGGAAGAGGGCTTCCTATTTCATTATATTTTCAGTTTTTGTTTAACTTATGAAAGTGATAGCAGGCTATGGAATAAAGATAAGAAATTATGAATTATTACTTATAGATGAGTTTATATGAGTAATATGGAACTATGTGGCCACAAAGATCTACGTAGCCACAGGTGGCACTCCCAATAAAGGCCCTGCCATTCACATAATTCATTGCCTGGATTTACACATAAGTGCCAACATCTTTTTACATTTTATGAATTAGCAGATATTAGGTGATTTCATATTTTGCTGTACTGTGTCTGAACGACCATAATGTCATGATGTTTTTCTCTCTTCAACTCAAAGAACAGTTTTGCGAAGAATACCAATGTGAAAAACGCATTTATTTGATTTGTGTTTGTTCTGCAATAGTTGGGAGTGGATTCTACATGATTACAACAATGCGCAAGGTAAATGACATTAAAGAGTCTCCAACTTCAAAAAATCGTAAGTAATTGCACTTAAAAAAAACTGTTGTTAGGGCCCCTTTCACATGAAGGGTCTGATCAGGTCTGCTTATCATTGTTTTTTAGGTGGATCTAATCAGAAGTTCCATTCACCCCTTTGGACCAGAGGGTGTAAACGGACTTGTGTCCGTTTACACCAGCCTACCTCTGATATGGTCAGCCAAAAACAAAATGGAAGGGGATCAGTCCCCCTCAGTCAGGCAGATCGGATTGGAGGAAAATCAGGTGTAAATGGAGAGCTCTGTCTGTGTCCGCTCTGTGGGCCGCTGATAAGGGGGGGGGACCACCAGCCCTCTTGTAGGGGGCCCGAGCACACAGGGGGGCCCACACAGAGAGGGGGATTAGTGATGGACAACAAATACAGAAATCTTCCTCCAGCACCTGAATCTGATCTGTCCCTCTCCCTGCTATCAGCTTTTATCTGTTGAGAAAGACAGTTGTCCCTCACTAATCCCCCTCCCTTGTGTGGGCCCCCCTCCCAGCACTTTTCTCTGCTCAGGAGTTTATTTGTAAATTGTAACTTTGTTTCTCTCTCTCTGTCTCTCTGATCACTGAGCTCCAACTGCCCAGCCTGTATATTTTTCTCATCACATCTTCTTTTTTATTTAACATAGTTTTTTTTTCTAGATTTAGCAGGAATTATGCGAGTTATGTTATATTTGTGTCTGCTAATAGTGATTTTGTTGTAATTTTAGCTTAATATAGCTTTAATATTTTCTTGGGGGGGGGGGGGGGGGGCCTGCCAGGTAGTCTGTACGGGTCCCAGCGATTTCTAACAGCAGCCCTGCCGCGCTGCATAAACTGAGTGGCCCCGTTCTGGAGTACGCCTGTTCTGCTCTGATCACCAGGGGATCAGCAAACAGATTCCGCTGACCAAAACGGAGTCTGCCCTGTGTAAAAGGGGCCTAAAGCTTTTTTGCCCATACTTTTCTTGTGGGTGACAGAAGTTCACTTACTTTTGTGCTCCTCTGACGCAGAGTCACCTTAGAATGGGTTATTGGTTGCTATCAAAAGTGAAGGAAACTCGCTGTTCCTGGTGAGATGGGGAAGCCTAATGGAATCTGACGTGAGTGCACACCCCAGGTTCACCGACGTGTATAGTATCAAAACAAGAAGTGGCTGCACATCACGGTTCAATCCAAATGCCTTTATTCAAGGTTCCTAAAGTGACACTGCAGGACACAAACAGATCGCATGGTAGACGCGTTTCACATACTACAAATGTGCTTTATTGTTACACGCCGCTATCAACTGACGTCACAGAACTGCTCATGACTCTGGAAGTATCCTGCTCAAATTGTCGGGATCCACCCAACTGCCTGAGTAACAGCTGGCTTTGATTCTCAGTGTGCGACTGAGAACGAAATCTACCTGTGTCTCTCCTGTCTTGAGCCTGGCGCTCCAGTGTCCATTAAACAGCATTGGCCCATTAAAAAACAGCAAGCCATTGAAGAACAGCGGGCCATTAAACAGCAGGCCATTGAACAGTGGGCCCTTGAACAGCGAGCCATTGAACAGCGAGCTATTATACAGCATGCCATTGAACAACAGTGAGCCATTGAACAACAGGAAGTAACTGAACAACAGCGAGCTGTTGCACAACAGCAAGCAATTAAACAGCGGCTCATTGAAGAGCGAGCCATTACACAGGGCCATTAAACAGCATTGGCCCATTAAAAAACAGCGAGCCATTGAACAGTGGGCCCTTGAACAGTAGGCCCTTGAACAGCGGGCCCTTGAACAGCGGGCCCTTGAACAGCGAGCCATTGAACAGCGGGCCCTTGAACAGCGGGCCCTTGAACAGCGGGCCATTATACAGCATGCCATTGAACAACAGCGAGCTGTTGCACAACAGCAAGCCATTAAACAGCGGCTCATTGAAGAGTGGACCATTGAACAGCGGGCCATTTGAACCCTCTCCCCGCTCCATCCAAATCTAAAGAAAACCATTTTGAGCGGAGTTTCAATTTAAAATTTGTACTTAATCTTACCATATTTTTTCTTATTTTAGATTAAAATGGAAAGAAGATCAGTAAATGATCAAAGTGAAATGGAGCAAAAGAAGGAGAGAGAACAGGTCAGAAAGATAGACTATGACAAGCTAAGAGACGCTATCCTGGCAGCTAGAGAACTAGAATATGCCAGGCATGATTACAAAACACCAGCAGAGCTACAAAGAGAGAAGGAGCAGAGGGCCATTGAAGAACAGCAGGCCATTAGAAAGCAAGCCATTGAAGAGCGGCGCATTTATGTGCAAGCCATTGAACAGTGGCGCAATAAATGTAAAGCCGTTGAAAAGCGAGTTATGGAACAGCGAGCCATTGCTATGCGGGCCTTTAAACAGCAGGCCATTGAAGAGCGAGCCATTACACAGCGGGCCATTAAACAGCATTGGCCCATTAAAAAACAGCGAGCCATTAAAGAACAACAGCAGGCCATTGAACATTGGGCCCTTGAACAGTGGGCCCTTGAACAGTGGGCCCTTAAACAGTGGGCCCTTAAACAGTGGGCCCTTAAACAGTGGGCCCTTAAACAGTGGGCCCTTAAACAGTGGGCCCTTGAAAAGTGGGCCCTTGAAAAGTGGGCCCTTGAAAAGTGGGCCCTTGAACAGTGGATGCACAAAGCAAGGTCCATAAAGACATGGATGAGCGAGTATGGGGTGGAGGAACTTGACTGGCCTGACGTCAACCTTTGGGATGAATTATAGCAGAGACTGCGGGTTGGGCCTTCTCATCCAACATCAGTGCCTGACCTCACAAATGCGCTTCTGGAAGAATAGTCAATCATTTCCATAAATAAAATAGATGTGGTACCACTGCTGAAAGGAATTAATATGTAAAGAATGCAGTGTATAAAAACATACATATATTGCCATAAAATTGTGCAAAATAAGTAACTTAATAAGGTGCAGTGCCTGACCTCACAGATGCACTACTGGAAGAAGGGTCAGACATTCCCATAGACACACTCCTAAACCTTGTGGACGGCCTTCCCAGAAGAGTTGAAGCTGTTATAGCTGTAAAGGGAGGGCTAACTCAATATTGAACCCTACGGACTAAGACTGGGATGCCATTAAGGTTCATGTGCGTGTAAAGGCAGGCGTCCCAATACTTTTGATAATATAGTGTACCTCAAAGGGGGCCATCCAAAACTAAAATCCCAGTTTAAGATTAGTTGCTGCTTCTTTGAAAAAAAACTTTCTATTTGTCTTTTTAAACATTTTGGGGTTGATTTACTAAAACACAATCTAGTGCAGCTCTGCATAAAAACTATTTAGCTTCCATTTTTTTAACCACTTAAGCCCCGGAAGATTTTACCCCCTTCCTGACCAGGGCCTATTTTGCAATTCGGCACTATTTTGCAATTCGGCACTGCGTCACTTTAACGGACAATTGCGCGGTCGTGCGACGCTGTACCCAAATGAAATTGACGTTCTTTTTTTCCCACAAACAGAGCTTTCTTTTGGTGGTATTTGATCACCTGTGCGATTTTTTGATCATGCGCTATAAACAAAAAAAGAGCGACAATTTTGCAAAAATAACAATATTTTTCACATTTTTTTTATATGAAATTCCCCCCCAAAAAATTTAAAAATCAAAATTTTTTAACATTTTAGGCCAATTTGTTTTCTGCTACATATGTTTGGTAAAAAAAAATCACAAAAAGCGTATTTTGATTGGTTTGCGCAAAAGTTATTGCGTTTACTAACAAAGGGAAAGATTTTTGTCATTTTTATTGTTTTTTTTTTTTTATTGAGTAATGGTGGCGATTTGCCTTTTTTTTTTTTTTTTTTGCGGAACTGCAACATTGCGGCGGACAGATCGGACCCTTGACTGACATTTTTGACACTTTTGGGGGTACCAGTGACATTACTACAGTAATCAGTGCTATACATATGCACTGTTACTGTAAAAATGACACTGGGAGGGAAGGGGTTAACTTTATTGGAGAGGGAGGGGTTAAGTGTGTCCCTAGGGGCGTGCTTCTAACTGTGATTGGATGTGGCTGTGTGTGTGACAGCAGAGATCAACGGTCCTACATAGCAGGACCGTATGATCTGTGCTTTTACACAGCCACCAGTCATTCTCCCCTGTGTTGACATTAGCCGCCTGCCTTTCTCCCTCTCCACCCAACATCGGGTCCGCCGGTCACACGGGTGGGCTGCTTAGGGAACGAGCGGGGGTGGGAGCGCGCCTCTGGCGGGGAGGGCTCACCCCTTATTGGCTCACAGGCTAGTGACGAACCGGTACGTCACTTTGCCTGTGAGGGGCTGACCGCCGCCGTATATAGTCGAGCGGCGGTCGGCAAGTGGTTAAAGCTTAATTCAATAAACTGAAGTTAGAAGCTGATTGGCTACCATGCACAGCTGTCCCAGATTTTGCACTCCCCAGTTTTAGTAAATCAACCCTATTGTCTCTCTTCTTCTTTCTAGTGTACGTCATCTTCTTTGGACTATCGTTGCCACTGTTCGGGATTATATCCGACTGGTGTGATAATAAGAAAAGAGTCATTTGTTTCGGTGTGTTCATCCAGATTATGGTGAATATGGGAAGCACAGTCATTCCCTATGAAGTAAGCTCTTCTACTACAAATATTCAAAAATCAACTGCGCTTGTCATGAATATCGCTACATGTGATAAACATATATACATACCATATAAAGTGCTTTACAGTATATCAAATAAATAAACGTGAATGGAAATTCTGTTTTAAAAATAAAAAGATGTAAAACAATATAAAGTCACATTCACTTATGCCCACTGTGCACGTGCAGGTGCTCTGTAAAAGGATTAAACTTTGGTGCTTGATCCGACTAGTGCATGCAGTGCCCCACATTGATTTGTATGTCCAACTATCTCTAGTATGGTCAAATGTGCTTGTGGGGCATATCCCCTTTGAATCCAGTAACTCCTCCTGTGTTAGGTTTACCCGATGCTGAAGACCCAATCATACCACTCAGAGGGAAATGACAAACTGGAAGCCTATAGTGTAAAACGATTTTTTGTTTTATTCAAAGGTAAGGAATATACTCACTTGTATTAGTGCTGGTTAGAACCTGGCACCTGAAGTGTACAGCATTGTTTTTTTGTAAGTGGGGCCCACCGTGTCGCTTTTGTGCTGGGAGATGGTGTCGGCGGAAGTTACGTCATGATGACACGGGTATAGCATCAACATGTTTTCACCTTATTGGTCGTTCTCAGGAAGTGAATGCACAGAAACTCTATCATCATTCCACAGCTGAGCCCTTCCCTCCTCGTGACACACTTAGCCTGACTGACTCTGCTGGCAGTGTCTAGGCGTCCACAGGCTCTTCCAGTTTTCCAAGCCTCGTTTTCGCCATAATAGTCCCATTGTGACTATGGGAAGCACAGTCATTCCCAGAATCCCACTGAAGTAAGCTCTTCTACTCACTTCATAAGCATGCTCAGTCTTATGTAGTAAAGTTATCCCAGAGTAACCAATCATATTTCACCTTTTAACAGTTTAGAACAGTAATGAGAATGACTTGGGGTGGGGTGTTGGCTGTCTCTCCCCCCAGCTCTGCTCATGTTCCCATTTCTCCATAGGCGTTACAAATCCTCTATGTGTAAATTCCCTTTTCCTGACAGACTCCATGGCAGCATACGTATGGGTTAACCCCGCCTCCACTCCTCCCCTATAGGACCCCACTCCCATAAATCTTTGCTCTAAACCAGAGGCCACGTTCCTTTTTTGTCCTCCTCCCAAGGACCAGAATGGTTAAATTCTTAACTTGGATGAAGTTTCCACGATCAAGGCCTGGTTGTTCGGCAAGCTGTGCTCCGGAAGACGTGTGGAGTCTCCAGCAGTCCCCAGCTATTAGTGGGGTGGAGAAGGGCGATGGATTCGGTGCCATGTGGAGTCCCCAGCAGTCCCCAGCTATTAGCAGTGTGGAGAAGAGCGATGGATTTGGTGTCATGTTGAGTCTCCAGCAATCCCCAGCTATTGGCGGGGTGGAGAAGGGCGATGGATGAAGTGCCATGAAGAGCTTAAGCTTGGCCATTGGCAGGCAAAGCGGCATTACGGCCAAACAGCCTTGCTATTGGCAGGTGGCCATAAACACCCTGGGCCCATGCAGCAGCGTCTTCTGGATCCAGGCATGGTCGTGGGGATGCCGTGTGCGGTGATGTATACTTTTATTTTTTGCATATTCAATGGCAGCAGTTGTGTTTGTTTGTTTTTTCTTCCCTGGCTCTAGTGTCTTCCAGCCTATAGTGGCTGGAGCGCAATTGCATTCCAAGCCGCCGCTCTCTCTCTTCCGCCTGGCGTCCCTGGGTTACTCCTGCCCAGGGACTCAGCGCATGTGTGCTGTGGGCGGCGGTGGTGTCATTACAGTGGAGAAATTCAATCAGTGGTCAGTACTGTTGATATTGGGATTTCTCTGTGGGCAGCTTGCAGCAGTTTCCCTAAATGCTGTGTGCATCATCACAGGTATATGCTCTGCAATAACACCCTTGTGTACTGCCTTTGTGTGTGTGATCCTGATGGTTCTATCACCTGTGCAGGTCGGCTGTCTGTGCAGTTTCCACACGACGAATGTGTCACACTGCCCCCCCTGGTGGCCAGCCCTTGTGTAGCGGGGAGGAGAGGGTGTGTTTAACCCTTTCCTTTTCTCGCTTGCCTGGGCATTCCTTTTGGGTTTTTTAACCCTTTTCCTTTCTACCCTATTTTGTTTTCTTTTAGGTTTTGAAGCCCTTCTAGTTCAAATTGACAATACACGGCACGAGATTATCAAGACCTCATTAGGTCACTACATCAACATTCTTCTTCCAGATTTAGTCATCATTAGTCACCATCAGGGTCCAGCCTTCATAGCAGAAGCTCTGAATCCTCCTTGATGCACCACATCCACCGCCATGTCAGCCGCTCCAAGGAAGGAGCCTGCTGGGGATGCAGTACTTAGGTCCCAGAGGACAAGTCTCGGTGTGAGCCATACTAAGCCCAGGCAGTTGGAAAAGGGGATGGTTATTTCCAGCAAATGGAATTTCTGGTGAGGCGCGTAGTGCAGAAAACCCTTAATGAGTGGGGTACAAGTCACACGCAAAGTCCAACAGCCGTTACAGCGTGTTCTCCCACAAGGAACGGCCAGGAAGAATGGGAAATCGTCCTAATCAAGCCATCCATCTATGAAGACCTCAGAAAGTGAGGCAGGGCGAGAGGGGTCCCTTTGCCCTTGTGACACCCTTGGTCAAGGCAATGAAGGGGGAATTTACACGAGTAGAACCTGTAGAGTCTCCTGCAAAGCAAGAGGAAGTTCTTTAAGCACCTCTAGAGAGAGCGTTCTCATTTCCCATTCCTAATGCAAATAAGGGACATCATATTGGATGAGTGGAGCAAGGTGGCGAGATATAACTCTCTTCTGAGCAAGATGGTCAAGCTCTATCCATTCAGAGATAAGGATGTGAAGCATCTAGTAAAGGCTGCCTCTCTAGTCGTTGAGGCCTTAATGAGGCAAGCAAGCATGTTGCTCTTCCTTGGAAGATGCAGGGAATGGCCTGAAGTCGGCCTGGGCTCTTGTGCCCGTGTTTAAAGCGATGGAAATGTGGAAGGAGAATGCGGACGCAGTATTCAAGAGCTCGGTAGTGCTGGAGCTGGTGTAGGTTTCCATGGTGAGGCTCCAATTGACATCATCCGCATAGTGGTGTCTTACGCCTGCTAGGTCGGGAGATGACACAGTCTAGAGGACAAAGTTCAGAGCGTGCGAGGGTCGCACGTTTTTACAGACCAGGTCTGGATTTTAGGAAGAGCTGCTGAAGAGGACAGATATCTCCACAGAAGTTTGCTAAAAGCTTGACCTTGGGTATCCAAAACGCTACTGAGTTTGAGCCTCAGACTATTGGAACGTCAAAGCGGTCTTTTCAGGACACGCATGGTCCATCAGAAGTCCTCATCTTGGATTCATTTCCACAGATTTTGCCTCACTCTGAGGTAAAATGAAGCATATACTCTTGTATTATGTAAAGTCACTGGTGACGCAAAGTGCTGCTGTGCCAGTCTCAGGATGCGAGAGATTTTAGGGCATGTACTCGCCTCTTTATGGTCGTTAAGAGGAGCGGCTTGCAGGGGCCGATTTTAAACCTGGCACACCTAAACCAATTTTCATCAAAAGATAAGGGGTCCAGCCAGGTGACTGGCTCATTTCCAATAGACCGAAAGATGCTTACTTTCATGTGCCCATCGTAGAAGTCTTTCGCAAGTTCCTTTGGTTCGCTGTAGGTCAAGACCATCTCCAGCTTGCTTGTCTTCCATTTGGGCTTTCAACATCACCCTGTGTGTTTAAGGGATCTTATTGGTTGTTAAGGTCTTTATCAAAGCAAGGAGCATACGCCTGCATGGTTACTTGGATGTTCTTCTCCTACTGTCCCAAAACAGAGGGCAGCTGCTCCTCAAAATTCAGCTGGCAGCTGATTCTGGAAAAGACACCTGGAGCCCATTCTGTCTCTTGTGTGCCTCGGGGCTCAGTTCGATATAACCAAGAGAACCATTGCTTTGTCTCTGGATCCCGATGTTCTGGAACAGAATACTCCTGGCCCTTTCTTCCCACCTGCGTGCCTTACAGCATCTAAAATGATTGACACTATTGTGTCTACAGATCCAATGGTCAAGTGGACGCTCTGGAGAATGCGGCTGTTCCGGAGGAGGTTTCAACAGCAGTGGGAGCCAGGAAGCAGAATTCAGGTCATCTACATAACCTCAGTCATGAGTGAGTCCCCTAGTGGCTGCAGTGGAGAAACTGTCTCATTTTGCCATTCCATTGCCCCATTTCCTGGTTCACAATCACATTCAATACCACCAATCTGGGTTGAGGGCCTTGCTGCCTGTCAGGGATAGCTCAAGACAGATGGGGCTATCAATTTCACAAGATTGTGATGAACGTTCTGAAACTACGGGCAGCCTTTTGCACCCTACAGGCTTTTCACCATATAGCGAAGGGTGTGTCAGTGCTCTTAGGCTAGCCAATACTACGGAAGTCTCCTACGTTAAAAGACAACGAGGGACTCACAGCCTCTATTACCGGAAGCGAAGCCAATTATGTCTTGGGTTAAGAAGAATCAAGCCTACATCTTTGAGGCTTATTTCCCCACGAGCGAGCGGAACGAGCGGGGGTGGGAGCGCGCCTCCGGCTCACCCCCTATTGGCTCACAGGCTAGTGACGTACCGGTACGTCACTTTGCCTGTGAGGGGCTGACCGCCGCCGTATATAGTCGAGCGGCGGTCGGCAAGTGGTTAAAGCTTAATTCAATAAACTGAAGTTAGAAGCTGATTGGCTACCATGCACAGCTGTCCCAGATTTTGCACTCCCCAGTTTTAGTAAATCAACCCTATTGTCTCTCTTCTTCTTTCTAGTGTACGTCATCTTCTTTGGACTATCGTTGCCACTGTTCGGGATTATATCCGACTGGTGTGATAATAAGAAAAGAGTCATTTGTTTCGGTGTGTTCATCCAGATTATGGTGAATATGGGAAGCACAGTCATTCCCTATGAAGTAAGCTCTTCTACTACAAATATTCAAAAATCAACTGCGCTTGTCATGAATATCGCTCCATGTGATAAACATATATACATACCATATAAAGTGCTTTACAGTATATCAAATAAATAAACGTGAATGGAAATTCTGTTTTAAAAATAAAAAGATGTAAAACAATATAAAGTCACATTCACTTATGCCCACTGTGCACGTGCAGGTGCTCTGTAAAAGGATTAAACTTTGGTGCTTGATCCGACTAGTGCATGCAGTGCCCCACATTGATTTGTATGTCCAACTATCTCTAGTATGGTCAAATGTGCTTGTGGGGCATATCCCCTTTGAATCCAGTAACTCCTCCTGTGTTAGGTTTACCCGATGCTGAAGACCCAATCATACCACTCAGAGGGAAATGACAAACTGGAAGCCTATAGTGTAAAACGATTTTTTGTTTTATTCAAAGGTAAGGAATATACTCACTTGTATTAGTGCTGGTTAGAACCTGGCACCTGAAGTGTACAGCATTGTTTTTTTGTAAGTGGGGCCCACCGTGTCGCTTTTGTGCTGGGAGATGGTGTCGGCGGAAGTTACGTCATGATGACACGGGTATAGCATCAACATGTTTTCACCTTATTGGTCGTTCTCAGGAAGTGAATGCACAGAAACTCTATCATCATTCCACAGCTGAGCCCTTCCCTCCTCGTGACACACTTAGCCTGACTGACTCTGCTGGCAGTGTCTAGGCGTCCACAGGCTCTTCGAGTTTTCCAAGCCTCGTTTTCGCCATATTAGTCCCATTGTGACTATGGGAAGCACAGTCATTCCCAGAATCCCACTGAAGTAAGCTCTTCTACTCACTTCATAAGCATGCTCAGTCTTATGTAGTAAAGTTATCCCAGAGCAACCAATCATATTTCACCTTTTAACAGTTTAGAACAGTAATGAGAATGACTTGGGGTGGGGTGTTGGCTGTCTCTCCCCCCAGCTCTGCTCATGTTCCCATTTCTCCATAGGCGTTACAAATCCTCTATGTGTAAATTCCCTTTTCCTGACAGACTCCATGGCAGCATACGTATGGGTTAACCCCGCCTCCACTCCTCCCCTATAGGACCCCACTCCCATAAATCTTTGCTCTAAACCAGAGGCCACGTTCCTTTTTTGTCCTCCTCCCAAGGACCAGAATGGTTAAATTCTTAACTTGGATGAAGTTTCCACGATCAAGGCCTGGTTGTTCGGCAAGCTGTGCTCCGGAAGACGTGTGGAGTCTCCAGCAGTCCCCAGCTATTAGTGGGGTGGAGAAGGGCGATGGATTCGGTGCCATGTGGAGTCCCCAGCAGTCCCCAGCTATTAGCAGTGTGGAGAAGAGCGATGGATTTGGTGTCATGTTGAGTCTCCAGCAATCCCCAGCTATTGGCGGGGTGGAGAAGGGCGATGGATGAAGTGCCATGAAGAGCTTAAGCTTGGCCATTGGCAGGCAAAGCGGCATTACGGCCAAACAGCCTTGCTATTGGCAGGTGGCCATAAACACCCTGGGCCCATGCAGCAGCGTCTTCTGGATCCAGGCATGGTCGTGGGGATGCCGTGTGCGGTGATGTATACTTTTATTTTTTGCATATTCAATGGCAGCAGTTGTGTTTGTTTGTTTTTTCTTCCCTGGCTCTAGTGTCTTCCAGCCTATAGTGGCTGGAGCGCAATTGCATTCCAAGCCGCCGCTCTCTCTCTTCCGCCTGGCGTCCCTGGGTTACTCCTGCCCAGGGACTCAGCGCATGTGTGCTGTGGGCGGCGGTGGTGTCATTACAGTGGAGAAATTCAATCAGTGGTCAGTACTGTTGATATTGGGATTTCTCTGTGGGCAGCTTGCAGCAGTTTCCCTAAATGCTGTGTGCATCATCACAGGTATATGCTCTGCAATAACACCCTTGTGTACTGCCTTTGTGTGTGTGATCCTGATGGTTCTATCACCTGTGCAGGTCGGCTGTCTGTGCAGTTTCCACACGACGAATGTGTCACACTGCCCCCCCTGGTGGCCAGCCCTTGTGTAGCGGGGAGGAGAGGGTGTGTTTAACCCTTTCCTTTTCTCGCTTGCCTGGGCATTCCTTTTGGGTTTTTTAACCCTTTTCCTTTCTACCCTATTTTGTTTTCTTTTAGGTTTTGAAGCCCTTCTAGTTCAAATTGACAATACACGGCACGAGATTATCAAGACCTCATTAGGTCACTACATCAACATTCTTCTTCCAGATTTAGTCATCATTAGTCACCATCAGGGTCCAGCCTTCATAGCAGAAGCTCTGAATCCTCCTTGATGCACCACATCCACCGCCATGTCAGCCGCTCCAAGGAAGGAGCCTGCTGGGGATGCAGTACTTAGGTCCCAGAGGACAAGTCTCGGTGTGAGCCATACTAAGCCCAGGCAGTTGGAAAAGGGGATGGTTATTTCCAGCAAATGGAATTTCTGGTGAGGCGCGTAGTGCAGAAAACCCTTAATGAGTGGGGTACAAGTCACACGCAAAGTCCAACAGCCGTTACAGCGTGTTCTCCCACAAGGAACGGCCAGGAAGAATGGGAAATCGTCCTAATCAAGCCATCCATCTATGAAGACCTCAGAAAGTGAGGCAGGGCGAGAGGGGTCCCTTTGCCCTTGTGACACCCTTGGTCAAGGCAATGAAGGGGGAATTTACACGAGTAGAACCTGTAGAGTCTCCTGCAAAGCAAGAGGAAGTTCTTTAAGCACCTCTAGAGAGAGCGTTCTCATTTCCCATTCCTAATGCAAATAAGGGACATCATATTGGATGAGTGGAGCAAGGTGGCGAGATATAACTCTCTTCTGAGCAAGATGGTCAAGCTCTATCCATTCAGAGATAAGGATGTGAAGCATCTAGTAAAGGCTGCCTCTCTAGTCGTTGAGGCCTTAATGAGGCAAGCAAGCATGTTGCTCTTCCTTGGAAGATGCAGGGAATGGCCTGAAGTCGGCCTGGGCTCTTGTGCCCGTGTTTAAAGCGATGGAAATGTGGAAGGAGAATGCGGACGCAGTATTCAAGAGCTCGGTAGTGCTGGAGCTGGTGTAGGTTTCCATGGTGAGGCTCCAATTGACATCATCCGCATAGTGGTGTCTTACGCCTGCTAGGTCGGGAGATGACACAGTCTAGAGGACAAAGTTCAGAGCGTGCGAGGGTCGCACGTTTTTACAGACCAGGTCTGGATTTTAGGAAGAGCTGCTGAAGAGGACAGATATCTCCACAGAAGTTTGCTAAAAGCTTGACCTTGGGTATCCAAAACGCTACTGAGTTTGAGCCTCAGACTATTGGAACGTCAAAGCGGTCTTTTCAGGACACGCATGGTCCATCAGAAGTCCTCATCTTGGATTCATTTCCACAGATTTTGCCTCACTCTGAGGTAAAATGAAGCATATACTCTTGTATTATGTAAAGTCACTGGTGACGCAAAGTGCTGCTGTGCCAGTCTCAGGATGCGAGAGATTTTAGGGCATGTACTCGCCTCTTTATGGTCGTTAAGAGGAGCGGCTTGCAGGGGCCGATTTTAAACCTGGCACACCTAAACCAATTTTCATCAAAAGATAAGGGGTCCAGCCAGGTGACTGGCTCATTTCCAATAGACCGAAAGATGCTTACTTTCATGTGCCCATCGTAGAAGTCTTTCGCAAGTTCCTTTGGTTCGCTGTAGGTCAAGACCATCTCCAGCTTGCTTGTCTTCCATTTGGGCTTTCAACATCACCCTGTGTGTTTAAGGGATCTTATTGGTTGTTAAGGTCTTTATCAAAGCAAGGAGCATACGCCTGCATGGTTACTTGGATGTTCTTCTCCTACTGTCCCAAAACAGAGGGCAGCTGCTCCTCAAAATTCAGCTGGCAGCTGATTCTGGAAAAGACACCTGGAGCCCATTCTGTCTCTTGTGTGCCTCGGGGCTCAGTTCGATATAACCAAGAGAACCATTGCTTTGTCTCTGGATCCCGATGTTCTGGAACAGAATACTCCTGGCCCTTTCTTCCCACCTGCGTGCCTTACAGCATCTAAAATGATTGACACTATTGTGTCTACAGATCCAATGGTCAAGTGGACGCTCTGGAGAATGCGGCTGTTCCGGAGGAGGTTTCAACAGCAGTGGGAGCCAGGAAGCAGAATTCAGGTCATCTACATAACCTCAGTCATGAGTGAGTCCCCTAGTGGCTGCAGTGGAGAAACTGTCTCATTTTGCCATTCCATTGCCCCATTTCCTGGTTCACAATCACATTCAATACCACCAATCTGGGTTGAGGGCCTTGCTGCCTGTCAGGGATAGCTCAAGACAGATGGGGCTATCAATTTCACAAGATTGTGATGAACGTTCTGAAACTACGGGCAGCCTTTTGCACCCTACAGGCTTTTCACCATATAGCGAAGGGTGTGTCAGTGCTCTTAGGCTAGCCAATACTACGGAAGTCTCCTACGTTAAAAGACAACGAGGGACTCACAGCCTCTATTACCGGAAGCGAAGCCAATTATGTCTTGGGTTAAGAAGAATCAAGCCTACATCTTTGAGGCTTATTTCCCCACGAGCGAGCGGAACGAGCGGGGGTGGGAGCGCGCCTCCGGCTCACCCCCTATTGGCTCACAGGCTAGTGACGTACCGGTACGTCACTTTGCCTGTGAGGGGCTGACCGCCGCCGTATATAGTCGAGCGGCGGTCGGCAAGTGGTTAAAGCTTAATTCAATAAACTGAAGTTAGAAGCTGATTGGCTACCATGCACAGCTGTCCCAGATTTTGCACTCCCCAGTTTTAGTAAATCAACCCTATTGTCTCTCTTCTTCTTTCTAGTGTACGTCATCTTCTTTGGACTATCGTTGCCACTGTTCGGGATTATATCCGACTGGTGTGATAATAAGAAAAGAGTCATTTGTTTCGGTGTGTTCATCCAGATTATGGTGAATATGGGAAGCACAGTCATTCCCTATGAAGTAAGCTCTTCTACTACAAATATTCAAAAATCAACTGCGCTTGTCATGAATATCGCTCCATGTGATAAACATATATACATACCATATAAAGTGCTTTACAGTATATCAAATAAATAAACGTGAATGGAAATTCTGTTTTAAAAATAAAAAGATGTAAAACAATATAAAGTCACATTCACTTATGCCCACTGTGCACGTGCAGGTGCTCTGTAAAAGGATTAAACTTTGGTGCTTGATCCGACTAGTGCATGCAGTGCCCCACATTGATTTGTATGTCCAACTATCTCTAGTATGGTCAAATGTGCTTGTGGGGCATATCCCCTTTGAATCCAGTAACTCCTCCTGTGTTAGGTTTACCCGATGCTGAAGACCCAATCATACCACTCAGAGGGAAATGACAAACTGGAAGCCTATAGTGTAAAACGATTTTTTGTTTTATTCAAAGGTAAGGAATATACTCACTTGTATTAGTGCTGGTTAGAACCTGGCACCTGAAGTGTACAGCATTGTTTTTTTGTAAGTGGGGCCCACCGTGTCGCTTTTGTGCTGGGAGATGGTGTCGGCGGAAGTTACGTCATGATGACACGGGTATAGCATCAACATGTTTTCACCTTATTGGTCGTTCTCAGGAAGTGAATGCACAGAAACTCTATCATCATTCCACAGCTGAGCCCTTCCCTCCTCGTGACACACTTAGCCTGACTGACTCTGCTGGCAGTGTCTAGGCGTCCACAGGCTCTTCGAGTTTTCCAAGCCTCGTTTTCGCCATATTAGTCCCATTGTGACTATGGGAAGCACAGTCATTCCCAGAATCCCACTGAAGTAAGCTCTTCTACTCACTTCATAAGCATGCTCAGTCTTATGTAGTAAAGTTATCCCAGAGCAACCAATCATATTTCACCTTTTAACAGTTTAGAACAGTAATGAGAATGACTTGGGGTGGGGTGTTGGCTGTCTCTCCCCCCAGCTCTGCTCATGTTCCCATTTCTCCATAGGCGTTACAAATCCTCTATGTGTAAATTCCCTTTTCCTGACAGACTCCATGGCAGCATACGTATGGGTTAACCCCGCCTCCACTCCTCCCCTATAGGACCCCACTCCCATAAATCTTTGCTCTAAACCAGAGGCCACGTTCCTTTTTTGTCCTCCTCCCAAGGACCAGAATGGTTAAATTCTTAACTTGGATGAAGTTTCCACGATCAAGGCCTGGTTGTTCGGCAAGCTGTGCTCCGGAAGACGTGTGGAGTCTCCAGCAGTCCCCAGCTATTAGTGGGGTGGAGAAGGGCGATGGATTCGGTGCCATGTGGAGTCCCCAGCAGTCCCCAGCTATTAGCAGTGTGGAGAAGAGCGATGGATTTGGTGTCATGTTGAGTCTCCAGCAATCCCCAGCTATTGGCGGGGTGGAGAAGGGCGATGGATGAAGTGCCATGAAGAGCTTAAGCTTGGCCATTGGCAGGCAAAGCGGCATTACGGCCAAACAGCCTTGCTATTGGCAGGTGGCCATAAACACCCTGGGCCCATGCAGCAGCGTCTTCTGGATCCAGGCATGGTCGTGGGGATGCCGTGTGCGGTGATGTATACTTTTATTTTTTGCATATTCAATGGCAGCAGTTGTGTTTGTTTGTTTTTTCTTCCCTGGCTCTAGTGTCTTCCAGCCTATAGTGGCTGGAGCGCAATTGCATTCCAAGCCGCCGCTCTCTCTCTTCCGCCTGGCGTCCCTGGGTTACTCCTGCCCAGGGACTCAGCGCATGTGTGCTGTGGGCGGCGGTGGTGTCATTACAGTGGAGAAATTCAATCAGTGGTCAGTACTGTTGATATTGGGATTTCTCTGTGGGCAGCTTGCAGCAGTTTCCCTAAATGCTGTGTGCATCATCACAGGTATATGCTCTGCAATAACACCCTTGTGTACTGCCTTTGTGTGTGTGATCCTGATGGTTCTATCACCTGTGCAGGTCGGCTGTCTGTGCAGTTTCCACACGACGAATGTGTCACACTGCCCCCCCTGGTGGCCAGCCCTTGTGTAGCGGGGAGGAGAGGGTGTGTTTAACCCTTTCCTTTTCTCGCTTGCCTGGGCATTCCTTTTGGGTTTTTTAACCCTTTTCCTTTCTACCCTATTTTGTTTTCTTTTAGGTTTTGAAGCCCTTCTAGTTCAAATTGACAATACACGGCACGAGATTATCAAGACCTCATTAGGTCACTACATCAACATTCTTCTTCCAGATTTAGTCATCATTAGTCACCATCAGGGTCCAGCCTTCATAGCAGAAGCTCTGAATCCTCCTTGATGCACCACATCCACCGCCATGTCAGCCGCTCCAAGGAAGGAGCCTGCTGGGGATGCAGTACTTAGGTCCCAGAGGACAAGTCTCGGTGTGAGCCATACTAAGCCCAGGCAGTTGGAAAAGGGGATGGTTATTTCCAGCAAATGGAATTTCTGGTGAGGCGCGTAGTGCAGAAAACCCTTAATGAGTGGGGTACAAGTCACACGCAAAGTCCAACAGCCGTTACAGCGTGTTCTCCCACAAGGAACGGCCAGGAAGAATGGGAAATCGTCCTAATCAAGCCATCCATCTATGAAGACCTCAGAAAGTGAGGCAGGGCGAGAGGGGTCCCTTTGCCCTTGTGACACCCTTGGTCAAGGCAATGAAGGGGGAATTTACACGAGTAGAACCTGTAGAGTCTCCTGCAAAGCAAGAGGAAGTTCTTTAAGCACCTCTAGAGAGAGCGTTCTCATTTCCCATTCCTAATGCAAATAAGGGACATCATATTGGATGAGTGGAGCAAGGTGGCGAGATATAACTCTCTTCTGAGCAAGATGGTCAAGCTCTATCCATTCAGAGATAAGGATGTGAAGCATCTAGTAAAGGCTGCCTCTCTAGTCGTTGAGGCCTTAATGAGGCAAGCAAGCATGTTGCTCTTCCTTGGAAGATGCAGGGAATGGCCTGAAGTCGGCCTGGGCTCTTGTGCCCGTGTTTAAAGCGATGGAAATGTGGAAGGAGAATGCGGACGCAGTATTCAAGAGCTCGGTAGTGCTGGAGCTGGTGTAGGTTTCCATGGTGAGGCTCCAATTGACATCATCCGCATAGTGGTGTCTTACGCCTGCTAGGTCGGGAGATGACACAGTCTAGAGGACAAAGTTCAGAGCGTGCGAGGGTCGCACGTTTTTACAGACCAGGTCTGGATTTTAGGAAGAGCTGCTGAAGAGGACAGATATCTCCACAGAAGTTTGCTAAAAGCTTGACCTTGGGTATCCAAAACGCTACTGAGTTTGAGCCTCAGACTATTGGAACGTCAAAGCGGTCTTTTCAGGACACGCATGGTCCATCAGAAGTCCTCATCTTGGATTCATTTCCACAGATTTTGCCTCACTCTGAGGTAAAATGAAGCATATACTCTTGTATTATGTAAAGTCACTGGTGACGCAAAGTGCTGCTGTGCCAGTCTCAGGATGCGAGAGATTTTAGGGCATGTACTCGCCTCTTTATGGTCGTTAAGAGGAGCGGCTTGCAGGGGCCGATTTTAAACCTGGCACACCTAAACCAATTTTCATCAAAAGATAAGGGGTCCAGCCAGGTGACTGGCTCATTTCCAATAGACCGAAAGATGCTTACTTTCATGTGCCCATCGTAGAAGTCTTTCGCAAGTTCCTTTGGTTCGCTGTAGGTCAAGACCATCTCCAGCTTGCTTGTCTTCCATTTGGGCTTTCAACATCACCCTGTGTGTTTAAGGGATCTTATTGGTTGTTAAGGTCTTTATCAAAGCAAGGAGCATACGCCTGCATGGTTACTTGGATGTTCTTCTCCTACTGTCCCAAAACAGAGGGCAGCTGCTCCTCAAAATTCAGCTGGCAGCTGATTCTGGAAAAGACACCTGGAGCCCATTCTGTCTCTTGTGTGCCTCGGGGCTCAGTTCGATATAACCAAGAGAACCATTGCTTTGTCTCTGGATCCCGATGTTCTGGAACAGAATACTCCTGGCCCTTTCTTCCCACCTGCGTGCCTTACAGCATCTAAAATGATTGACACTATTGTGTCTACAGATCCAATGGTCAAGTGGACGCTCTGGAGAATGCGGCTGTTCCGGAGGAGGTTTCAACAGCAGTGGGAGCCAGGAAGCAGAATTCAGGTCATCTACATAACCTCAGTCATGAGTGAGTCCCCTAGTGGCTGCAGTGGAGAAACTGTCTCATTTTGCCATTCCATTGCCCCATTTCCTGGTTCACAATCACATTCAATACCACCAATCTGGGTTGAGGGCCTTGCTGCCTGTCAGGGATAGCTCAAGACAGATGGGGCTATCAATTTCACAAGATTGTGATGAACGTTCTGAAACTACGGGCAGCCTTTTGCACCCTACAGGCTTTTCACCATATAGCGAAGGGTGTGTCAGTGCTCTTAGGCTAGCCAATACTACGGAAGTCTCCTACGTTAAAAGACAACGAGGGACTCACAGCCTCTATTACCGGAAGCGAAGCCAATTATGTCTTGGGTTAAGAAGAATCAAGCCTACATCTTTGAGGCTTATTTCCCCACGAGCGAGCGGAACGAGCGGGGGTGGGAGCGCGCCTCCGGCTCACCCCCTATTGGCTCACAGGCTAGTGACGTACCGGTACGTCACTTTGCCTGTGAGGGGCTGACCGCCGCCGTATATAGTCGAGCGGCGGTCGGCAAGTGGTTAAAGCTTAATTCAATAAACTGAAGTTAGAAGCTGATTGGCTACCATGCACAGCTGTCCCAGATTTTGCACTCCCCAGTTTTAGTAAATCAACCCTATTGTCTCTCTTCTTCTTTCTAGTGTACGTCATCTTCTTTGGACTATCGTTGCCACTGTTCGGGATTATATCCGACTGGTGTGATAATAAGAAAAGAGTCATTTGTTTCGGTGTGTTCATCCAGATTATGGTGAATATGGGAAGCACAGTCATTCCCTATGAAGTAAGCTCTTCTACTACAAATATTCAAAAATCAACTGCGCTTGTCATGAATATCGCTCCATGTGATAAACATATATACATACCATATAAAGTGCTTTACAGTATATCAAATAAATAAACGTGAATGGAAATTCTGTTTTAAAAATAAAAAGATGTAAAACAATATAAAGTCACATTCACTTATGCCCACTGTGCACGTGCAGGTGCTCTGTAAAAGGATTAAACTTTGGTGCTTGATCCGACTAGTGCATGCAGTGCCCCACATTGATTTGTATGTCCAACTATCTCTAGTATGGTCAAATGTGCTTGTGGGGCATATCCCCTTTGAATCCAGTAACTCCTCCTGTGTTAGGTTTACCCGATGCTGAAGACCCAATCATACCACTCAGAGGGAAATGACAAACTGGAAGCCTATAGTGTAAAACGATTTTTTGTTTTATTCAAAGGTAAGGAATATACTCACTTGTATTAGTGCTGGTTAGAACCTGGCACCTGAAGTGTACAGCATTGTTTTTTTGTAAGTGGGGCCCACCGTGTCGCTTTTGTGCTGGGAGATGGTGTCGGCGGAAGTTACGTCATGATGACACGGGTATAGCATCAACATGTTTTCACCTTATTGGTCGTTCTCAGGAAGTGAATGCACAGAAACTCTATCATCATTCCACAGCTGAGCCCTTCCCTCCTCGTGACACACTTAGCCTGACTGACTCTGCTGGCAGTGTCTAGGCGTCCACAGGCTCTTCGAGTTTTCCAAGCCTCGTTTTCGCCATATTAGTCCCATTGTGACTATGGGAAGCACAGTCATTCCCAGAATCCCACTGAAGTAAGCTCTTCTACTCACTTCATAAGCATGCTCAGTCTTATGTAGTAAAGTTATCCCAGAGCAACCAATCATATTTCACCTTTTAACAGTTTAGAACAGTAATGAGAATGACTTGGGGTGGGGTGTTGGCTGTCTCTCCCCCCAGCTCTGCTCATGTTCCCATTTCTCCATAGGCGTTACAAATCCTCTATGTGTAAATTCCCTTTTCCTGACAGACTCCATGGCAGCATACGTATGGGTTAACCCCGCCTCCACTCCTCCCCTATAGGACCCCACTCCCATAAATCTTTGCTCTAAACCAGAGGCCACGTTCCTTTTTTGTCCTCCTCCCAAGGACCAGAATGGTTAAATTCTTAACTTGGATGAAGTTTCCACGATCAAGGCCTGGTTGTTCGGCAAGCTGTGCTCCGGAAGACGTGTGGAGTCTCCAGCAGTCCCCAGCTATTAGTGGGGTGGAGAAGGGCGATGGATTCGGTGCCATGTGGAGTCCCCAGCAGTCCCCAGCTATTAGCAGTGTGGAGAAGAGCGATGGATTTGGTGTCATGTTGAGTCTCCAGCAATCCCCAGCTATTGGCGGGGTGGAGAAGGGCGATGGATGAAGTGCCATGAAGAGCTTAAGCTTGGCCATTGGCAGGCAAAGCGGCATTACGGCCAAACAGCCTTGCTATTGGCAGGTGGCCATAAACACCCTGGGCCCATGCAGCAGCGTCTTCTGGATCCAGGCATGGTCGTGGGGATGCCGTGTGCGGTGATGTATACTTTTATTTTTTGCATATTCAATGGCAGCAGTTGTGTTTGTTTGTTTTTTCTTCCCTGGCTCTAGTGTCTTCCAGCCTATAGTGGCTGGAGCGCAATTGCATTCCAAGCCGCCGCTCTCTCTCTTCCGCCTGGCGTCCCTGGGTTACTCCTGCCCAGGGACTCAGCGCATGTGTGCTGTGGGCGGCGGTGGTGTCATTACAGTGGAGAAATTCAATCAGTGGTCAGTACTGTTGATATTGGGATTTCTCTGTGGGCAGCTTGCAGCAGTTTCCCTAAATGCTGTGTGCATCATCACAGGTATATGCTCTGCAATAACACCCTTGTGTACTGCCTTTGTGTGTGTGATCCTGATGGTTCTATCACCTGTGCAGGTCGGCTGTCTGTGCAGTTTCCACACGACGAATGTGTCACACTGCCCCCCCTGGTGGCCAGCCCTTGTGTAGCGGGGAGGAGAGGGTGTGTTTAACCCTTTCCTTTTCTCGCTTGCCTGGGCATTCCTTTTGGGTTTTTTAACCCTTTTCCTTTCTACCCTATTTTGTTTTCTTTTAGGTTTTGAAGCCCTTCTAGTTCAAATTGACAATACACGGCACGAGATTATCAAGACCTCATTAGGTCACTACATCAACATTCTTCTTCCAGATTTAGTCATCATTAGTCACCATCAGGGTCCAGCCTTCATAGCAGAAGCTCTGAATCCTCCTTGATGCACCACATCCACCGCCATGTCAGCCGCTCCAAGGAAGGAGCCTGCTGGGGATGCAGTACTTAGGTCCCAGAGGACAAGTCTCGGTGTGAGCCATACTAAGCCCAGGCAGTTGGAAAAGGGGATGGTTATTTCCAGCAAATGGAATTTCTGGTGAGGCGCGTAGTGCAGAAAACCCTTAATGAGTGGGGTACAAGTCACACGCAAAGTCCAACAGCCGTTACAGCGTGTTCTCCCACAAGGAACGGCCAGGAAGAATGGGAAATCGTCCTAATCAAGCCATCCATCTATGAAGACCTCAGAAAGTGAGGCAGGGCGAGAGGGGTCCCTTTGCCCTTGTGACACCCTTGGTCAAGGCAATGAAGGGGGAATTTACACGAGTAGAACCTGTAGAGTCTCCTGCAAAGCAAGAGGAAGTTCTTTAAGCACCTCTAGAGAGAGCGTTCTCATTTCCCATTCCTAATGCAAATAAGGGACATCATATTGGATGAGTGGAGCAAGGTGGCGAGATATAACTCTCTTCTGAGCAAGATGGTCAAGCTCTATCCATTCAGAGATAAGGATGTGAAGCATCTAGTAAAGGCTGCCTCTCTAGTCGTTGAGGCCTTAATGAGGCAAGCAAGCATGTTGCTCTTCCTTGGAAGATGCAGGGAATGGCCTGAAGTCGGCCTGGGCTCTTGTGCCCGTGTTTAAAGCGATGGAAATGTGGAAGGAGAATGCGGACGCAGTATTCAAGAGCTCGGTAGTGCTGGAGCTGGTGTAGGTTTCCATGGTGAGGCTCCAATTGACATCATCCGCATAGTGGTGTCTTACGCCTGCTAGGTCGGGAGATGACACAGTCTAGAGGACAAAGTTCAGAGCGTGCGAGGGTCGCACGTTTTTACAGACCAGGTCTGGATTTTAGGAAGAGCTGCTGAAGAGGACAGATATCTCCACAGAAGTTTGCTAAAAGCTTGACCTTGGGTATCCAAAACGCTACTGAGTTTGAGCCTCAGACTATTGGAACGTCAAAGCGGTCTTTTCAGGACACGCATGGTCCATCAGAAGTCCTCATCTTGGATTCATTTCCACAGATTTTGCCTCACTCTGAGGTAAAATGAAGCATATACTCTTGTATTATGTAAAGTCACTGGTGACGCAAAGTGCTGCTGTGCCAGTCTCAGGATGCGAGAGATTTTAGGGCATGTACTCGCCTCTTTATGGTCGTTAAGAGGAGCGGCTTGCAGGGGCCGATTTTAAACCTGGCACACCTAAACCAATTTTCATCAAAAGATAAGGGGTCCAGCCAGGTGACTGGCTCATTTCCAATAGACCGAAAGATGCTTACTTTCATGTGCCCATCGTAGAAGTCTTTCGCAAGTTCCTTTGGTTCGCTGTAGGTCAAGACCATCTCCAGCTTGCTTGTCTTCCATTTGGGCTTTCAACATCACCCTGTGTGTTTAAGGGATCTTATTGGTTGTTAAGGTCTTTATCAAAGCAAGGAGCATACGCCTGCATGGTTACTTGGATGTTCTTCTCCTACTGTCCCAAAACAGAGGGCAGCTGCTCCTCAAAATTCAGCTGGCAGCTGATTCTGGAAAAGACACCTGGAGCCCATTCTGTCTCTTGTGTGCCTCGGGGCTCAGTTCGATATAACCAAGAGAACCATTGCTTTGTCTCTGGATCCCGATGTTCTGGAACAGAATACTCCTGGCCCTTTCTTCCCACCTGCGTGCCTTACAGCATCTAAAATGATTGACACTATTGTGTCTACAGATCCAATGGTCAAGTGGACGCTCTGGAGAATGCGGCTGTTCCGGAGGAGGTTTCAACAGCAGTGGGAGCCAGGAAGCAGAATTCAGGTCATCTACATAACCTCAGTCATGAGTGAGTCCCCTAGTGGCTGCAGTGGAGAAACTGTCTCATTTTGCCATTCCATTGCCCCATTTCCTGGTTCACAATCACATTCAATACCACCAATCTGGGTTGAGGGCCTTGCTGCCTGTCAGGGATAGCTCAAGACAGATGGGGCTATCAATTTCACAAGATTGTGATGAACGTTCTGAAACTACGGGCAGCCTTTTGCACCCTACAGGCTTTTCACCATATAGCGAAGGGTGTGTCAGTGCTCTTAGGCTAGCCAATACTACGGAAGTCTCCTACGTTAAAAGACAACGAGGGACTCACAGCCTCTATTACCGGAAGCGAAGCCAATTATGTCTTGGGTTAAGAAGAATCAAGCCTACATCTTTGAGGCTTATTTCCCCACGAGCGAGCGGAACGAGCGGGGGTGGGAGCGCGCCTCCGGCTCACCCCCTATTGGCTCACAGGCTAGTGACGTACCGGTACGTCACTTTGCCTGTGAGGGGCTGACCGCCGCCGTATATAGTCGAGCGGCGGTCGGCAAGTGGTTAAAGCTTAATTCAATAAACTGAAGTTAGAAGCTGATTGGCTACCATGCACAGCTGTCCCAGATTTTGCACTCCCCAGTTTTAGTAAATCAACCCTATTGTCTCTCTTCTTCTTTCTAGTGTACGTCATCTTCTTTGGACTATCGTTGCCACTGTTCGGGATTATATCCGACTGGTGTGATAATAAGAAAAGAGTCATTTGTTTCGGTGTGTTCATCCAGATTATGGTGAATATGGGAAGCACAGTCATTCCCTATGAAGTAAGCTCTTCTACTACAAATATTCAAAAATCAACTGCGCTTGTCATGAATATCGCTCCATGTGATAAACATATATACATACCATATAAAGTGCTTTACAGTATATCAAATAAATAAACGTGAATGGAAATTCTGTTTTAAAAATAAAAAGATGTAAAACAATATAAAGTCACATTCACTTATGCCCACTGTGCACGTGCAGGTGCTCTGTAAAAGGATTAAACTTTGGTGCTTGATCCGACTAGTGCATGCAGTGCCCCACATTGATTTGTATGTCCAACTATCTCTAGTATGGTCAAATGTGCTTGTGGGGCATATCCCCTTTGAATCCAGTAACTCCTCCTGTGTTAGGTTTACCCGATGCTGAAGACCCAATCATACCACTCAGAGGGAAATGACAAACTGGAAGCCTATAGTGTAAAACGATTTTTTGTTTTATTCAAAGGTAAGGAATATACTCACTTGTATTAGTGCTGGTTAGAACCTGGCACCTGAAGTGTACAGCATTGTTTTTTTGTAAGTGGGGCCCACCGTGTCGCTTTTGTGCTGGGAGATGGTGTCGGCGGAAGTTACGTCATGATGACACGGGTATAGCATCAACATGTTTTCACCTTATTGGTCGTTCTCAGGAAGTGAATGCACAGAAACTCTATCATCATTCCACAGCTGAGCCCTTCCCTCCTCGTGACACACTTAGCCTGACTGACTCTGCTGGCAGTGTCTAGGCGTCCACAGGCTCTTCGAGTTTTCCAAGCCTCGTTTTCGCCATATTAGTCCCATTGTGACTATGGGAAGCACAGTCATTCCCAGAATCCCACTGAAGTAAGCTCTTCTACTCACTTCATAAGCATGCTCAGTCTTATGTAGTAAAGTTATCCCAGAGCAACCAATCATATTTCACCTTTTAACAGTTTAGAACAGTAATGAGAATGACTTGGGGTGGGGTGTTGGCTGTCTCTCCCCCCAGCTCTGCTCATGTTCCCATTTCTCCATAGGCGTTACAAATCCTCTATGTGTAAATTCCCTTTTCCTGACAGACTCCATGGCAGCATACGTATGGGTTAACCCCGCCTCCACTCCTCCCCTATAGGACCCCACTCCCATAAATCTTTGCTCTAAACCAGAGGCCACGTTCCTTTTTTGTCCTCCTCCCAAGGACCAGAATGGTTAAATTCTTAACTTGGATGAAGTTTCCACGATCAAGGCCTGGTTGTTCGGCAAGCTGTGCTCCGGAAGACGTGTGGAGTCTCCAGCAGTCCCCAGCTATTAGTGGGGTGGAGAAGGGCGATGGATTCGGTGCCATGTGGAGTCCCCAGCAGTCCCCAGCTATTAGCAGTGTGGAGAAGAGCGATGGATTTGGTGTCATGTTGAGTCTCCAGCAATCCCCAGCTATTGGCGGGGTGGAGAAGGGCGATGGATGAAGTGCCATGAAGAGCTTAAGCTTGGCCATTGGCAGGCAAAGCGGCATTACGGCCAAACAGCCTTGCTATTGGCAGGTGGCCATAAACACCCTGGGCCCATGCAGCAGCGTCTTCTGGATCCAGGCATGGTCGTGGGGATGCCGTGTGCGGTGATGTATACTTTTATTTTTTGCATATTCAATGGCAGCAGTTGTGTTTGTTTGTTTTTTCTTCCCTGGCTCTAGTGTCTTCCAGCCTATAGTGGCTGGAGCGCAATTGCATTCCAAGCCGCCGCTCTCTCTCTTCCGCCTGGCGTCCCTGGGTTACTCCTGCCCAGGGACTCAGCGCATGTGTGCTGTGGGCGGCGGTGGTGTCATTACAGTGGAGAAATTCAATCAGTGGTCAGTACTGTTGATATTGGGATTTCTCTGTGGGCAGCTTGCAGCAGTTTCCCTAAATGCTGTGTGCATCATCACAGGTATATGCTCTGCAATAACACCCTTGTGTACTGCCTTTGTGTGTGTGATCCTGATGGTTCTATCACCTGTGCAGGTCGGCTGTCTGTGCAGTTTCCACACGACGAATGTGTCACACTGCCCCCCCTGGTGGCCAGCCCTTGTGTAGCGGGGAGGAGAGGGTGTGTTTAACCCTTTCCTTTTCTCGCTTGCCTGGGCATTCCTTTTGGGTTTTTTAACCCTTTT